>NW_017306549.1:300977-438488 GCF_000935625.1 Nanorana parkeri
ACCCATTAAAATGTAATTTGTTTAAAAAAAGGGCTGCAATACTTACCTTTTAATCCCAAGCTGTCCCCTGCAGTACCTCTTTTCCGTCACTAGCTGTCATCAGTCTTCCAGGCTGGATGATGTCCAACATCTTTCAGCCTACTTTCTCTGAGCCCATACTGTTATGCATCTACCCCCAACATGTGACTGGGTAGTAAATGAGAAACAACACAGTGATAATTATCTGGCTGTCAATCTGCTTTCTCTTACTAACACGCACCTTGTCAGCACATGAACTAATAGGCTCTTTGTTCTGCTTCTCCCTATTCTACTCTGAGCATAGTTGTACATTGAGTGCAAGAAGCTGATACCAAGTCAAATTCAGATACTTACACTTCTTGCATAAAACAAATTATAATGATACATTAGTGTGCCTCCAGACAAAACATCTTTTTTAGTTTTGGATAGAGTGCAGAAAGGTTAGACCCTTTGTCTAGTTTTTATTGCTGTTTGTGTCCCCATTGGGGAGATTTACCCCTCTATTTCTACTGATGACTATTGTCACTGAGATAAACAACATTTTAGAGTTGTCCCCAGAACAGGAGGTGAGGGGAGATGTTTTCCAATAGTGATGCCTGTCTAAGATGGGATTTACTTTCACCTTGGGAGATTTTCAATAACTTCCTGTTGCATCTCTGGGACAAAAAGTAAGGGGAAACTTTACCAGTGGTATACAGACAGCAAAAAACAAACTAGGCAGGGGTTTTAACCCTTCCATTCATACACTATACATACACTTTAATAAATACAGAGCTGCATGAATGTGTTTCTTTTGTATCTGCCTATAGATCAGCTTTAAGTGTACTGTGCCAAACGTAGAAAGGTTAAAGCTCATCTCCAGGATATTGTTAAAACACCCACCCCCTCTAATGGATTACTGGAGGCAAAAAAAAAAAAAAAAATCTAAACGGCCATTTTACTTAACTAAAGCTGCAGTCATGTAATCTTCCTATATCAAGCCTTCTCTCTTTCTTCATCCAACAAGGTAATTCTTAGGATGTCCACACTGTCTGCCTACTTTGTATTGGCTGTCAACTGGGTAGGGGGGTCCTGTCAAGATCCAGAAATAGTGACATCAGCATGAAAGAATGATAGGGTGCCGGTGGTCTTGTAGCACAGAATTAGCAGTCCCCCCATACTCAGAAATGGTAGTGGTAAAGGACCTGGATGGGGGACTTAAGTGAATATGTTGCCTCAGCAGTTGAGAACCCAAAATAGCTTGCAGGATGTGTTAAAGGGGGGAATGGAATATAACTTAAAATATTATCTATTTGGGCAGCATGACTACCTTGCATGCTATATAAAAATGGAGCCAATGCCCGTGAATGTTGTCCACATTCTGGTTCCACAGAGGAAAGATAACTGTGCAGTTTCAGTGTAAGAAATTATACTGAGCAGACACACAAGGACATGTTCAGTTTTAACCTCGCAACAAACAACAGTCAATAAATAAGTACCTTAGAAAAATATTTTACGTGAAATACCAGCTTTTGCGAAAAAATAATAAATGCACATATCTTCATAAAAGAAAACAATGTGCATAAGAGCCAGTAAAGCATTGCAACAGTAATCAATGGATCACTGGTGCAATGCTTTGGCTCCTACAGACTCTTCATCCTGTTCCAAGGTACGGACATGCAGTAACATCTTTAACAAAAGCACACAATAATTTCTGATGGACAAGAATGAGTTACAGCTAGTGTTCCCCTAATGATCTACAGCTTGTGGCTTACAACACTTGATGTCTCTTTGAAATATGCAAATAAATGTGATAATATATAAAATAACAGAAGCTTACATTTAATGCAATGTAAACAAAATCAAGGATTGTAGCTGATAAACATAATTAACATCCAATTATTGGGGGTGGGGGGGTTCTTGAAAATAAATCATATAATGCTTAATGTCAAAAGTAGAGTATTGGACAATTTAAGTTCAGTCTTACCTTCGGTGTGGACGGCAGACACATAAGTCCAGTTATACTTTTTCACAATATCTAGCATAGCCCTGGCCTGGAGGATATCAGAAGGAACGACTCTCAGGAAATATTTGTACAGCGTTTTATCACGCTTTATCAATGGGAGGAAGTGTCAATAGACTACAACTGTGGTGACCTCACCGCACTTGTATTCCATTGAGAACTACGAGTCAATCATCGGTTACTGATGGGACTTGCAGTCTCTCCATTCACCGGGTGGCACAAAAGGGGGGGCATGTTTCATCATAAATATTGGTGTATCATGAACCATGGTCAGAAATGGCTCATAAAGGCTAAACTTAGCCTTTAAACAGTCCTTCCTGCATGCAATTGTGACAAATGGGTGATTGAAAACTGCGTGCCTTATGGCTAATGACACTGAATAGGCAATATGTGTTTAAAATAAATTGGGCACAATTATACGATGCTCTGACGTCACATTTGAAGCTGAGCAAAAACTTTGCTCGCTGTGGTGAAATGGTATTGAAGAAAGAGGGCACTAGAGCACTGACAAAATGCTACATCCGCATCTTATTGTGTCAGTGCAGCAGCATGTATTCAGAGAGGAAAGATTTGATCAAGGGAAGAAGAATTCTGTGTCTCTCGTATCCAGGTAAGTCTTAACTTTGATTCGTTAAGTGAATACTGTGTAACAAGACTCTGTACATATTCTCTGTACTCAGCATCAGCTATTCATTCATTACAAGATTAGATGACTTGATTTAGTATAACAGGTAAATTATTTGTTTTAGAACACACACATGTATATATTCTAGAAATGTGAGTGCAATCCCCGCTCATGATTGATTTGTTGTGTTGCCAGTCAGTAGGAGGTCTAGTTTAAGCCATTGCCCTGCGTGGAGTGGGCAAGCCGTTGCGCCCACAGCGGCAGAAGGAACTAGTGGTTGGAATTGCTTGTGTGTGGGTAGCTAAATCTGTGTGGGTGATTGGTGGCTGTGGGAGAGCGTTATAGTCAGATAAAGATAAGGAAGCAAGTGCTGTTTAAACCATTTAGATAAAACGGTGGCTATGGACGGGAGGAGACCGTTGTCTCTGTGTACTAGTCAGGTACGTTGAAACTATGCACAATGAAAGGCAATGCATAAAGCGGGGAGCGCTGTCCATGGTGCTGAAACCAGCGGGGATGTACTAGATCAGCGCTATCCATGGTGCTGCAATGAGTGGGGTGCATTAGATCAGCGCTATCCATGTTGCTACAGTCAGCAAGGTTCAATAGATCAGTGCTATCCATGGTGCTACAGTCAGTGGGGAACAAGAGATCAGTGCTATCCATGGTGCTACAGTCAGTGGGGAACAAGAGATCAGTGCTATCCATGGTGCTACAGTCAGCGGGGTTCAATAGATCAGTGTTATCCATGGTGCTACAGTCAGTGGGGTACAAGAGATCAGTGCTATCCATGGTGCTACAGTCAGCGGGGTTCAATAGATCAGTGTTATCCATGGTGCTACAGTCAGTGGGGTACAAGAGATCAGTGCTATCCATGGTGCTACAGTCAGTGGGGTACAAGAGATCAGTGCTATCCATGGTGCTACAGTCAACGGAGTGCAATAGATTAGTGCTATCCATGGTGTAATAGACTACAGTTATTTGTGGTGAAACCAGCAGGGTACAATATATCTCCATGGTGCTACAGTTAGCGGGGTTCAATAGATCCTTGGTGGTGAAAGCAGCGGGTTCAATAGATCAGTACTATCCATAGTGCTGTAATAAGCGGGGTGTATAATCAGTGTTATCCATGATGCTGAATGTAGCAGGGTGCAGTAGATCAGTACTATCCATGGTGCTAAAACCAGCGGTGTGCATAACATCAGCGTTGCCCATGGTACTAAAACCGGTGGGGTGTATGACAGCTGTATGCATGGTGGTAAAATCAGCGGGGTGCATGCCATCATCGTTATCGTGCTATAATCAGTCTATTCTTTTCATGTTCACTCCATTACTACGCCGACACAAGACACAAAGGCACAGACACAACTTTTCCTCCTATACTTTGGTTGCTTTAGTAACCATTCCTGTCATTTCGTTTGTTAAATATCTCCGTGTACAATACTGCACATGACCTAACGCTGAGCTGCATCAGCACGTAGAACGTACTGCACAACCATATCAGTGTTTTACAAAAAAATCCCTTTGCCCTATGTCAGCTAGATTGGTAGATTTGCCTATGGCACCGTCAATACATATCGCATTGGGGATTACCGTATGGTCTAAAGAGATTTGACTCCATGAAAGTTTCTTTGTATGGCAGCAGCACTTGCTTCCGAAGCTGTTCTGCATAGACAAGGTCTGACCTTGCCAAAAGGACAAGATAAACAAGTTGCATTTTTTTTTAACATAAATTGGAAAGTGGTGAGGCAGGGCTATTTTCTACCCTGCGATCCCCCTAGAGCAGAGACATGACAACCTCTTGTGATGGAGAGTGAAGTTGACATGCAACAAGATGTTGTTTATCCTGGACCAGCCATGTGCAGTGCATTCTTTTACACAGCAGAAGTATGTTTAGACGTGTAGCTTGTATAGCCGATCCACTGACATCTTCCCAGACTAGGAAATAATATCCGCTCATTCCTCCTTGTTCACAGGACACCTTCATCCACGGAAATGTGATCAGCCTACTCAATGTAAGGTTACAGGGGCGGTACCTGCAGACTCTGGACTGTGACTGAGGGATATTATTGTAAGGACTAGCATTTTCAAAGCCACTCGTTTTGCTTTCACTGGATCTGCATGGCGCCGTTTTGTCAATTATTGGATTTCTTGCCGCGTCTGCTATTGATGGTAGCATTGGATGTGTTCTGTAGTAGAAGGGCAATGTTTATTGCTGCTTCTTCTCCACGATCAGTGGCTCGGATGGATGGCGATATCATCATTGGGGCTCTATTCTCCGTTCACCACCAGCCGCAAGCAGAAAAGGTGCCAGAGAGAAAGTGCGGGGAGATCCGGGAGCAGTATGGCATCCAGAGAGTAGAAGCTATGTTTTACACTTTGGATCGAATCAACACGAATCAGAGCTTGCTGCCGAACATTACCTTGGGGACAGAAATAAGAGATTCCTGCTGGCATTCCTCTGTTGCCCTGGAGCAGAGTATTGAATTCATACGAGATTCTCTCATCTCAATTAGAGATGACAAAGATGGAATCACTAAGTGTTTAGATGCCACTCCAACTCCCCAGGGCAGATTAAAAAAGCCCATCGCAGGTGTTATTGGCCCGGGATCTAGTTCGGTGGCCATCCAAGTTCAAAACCTTCTCCAACTTTTTGACATTCCACAGATTGCATATTCGGCCACAAGCATTGACCTTAGTGATAAAACGCTGTACAAATATTTCCTGAGAGTCGTTCCTTCTGATATCCTCCAGGCCAGGGCTATGCTAGATATTGTGAAAAAGTATAACTGGACTTATGTGTCTGCCGTCCACACCGAAGGTAAGACTGAACTTAAATTGTCCAATACTCTACTTTTGACATTAAGCATTATATGATTTATTTTCAAGAACCCCCCCACCCCCAATAATTGGATGTTAATTATGTTTATCAGCTACAATCCTTGATTTTGTTTACATTGCATTAAATGTAAGCTTCTGTTATTTTATATATTATCACATTTATTTGCATATTTCAAAGAGACATCAAGTGTTGTAAGCCACAAGCTGTAGATCATTAGGGGAACACTAGCTGTAACTCATTCTTGTCCATCAGAAATTATTGTGTGCTTTTGTTAAAGATGATCACAAAGTTGGCCTCAGATACTGACCATAGGGGTGCATTGAAACTTTAATGGCTGGGCATGGAAGTAAAAATAAGAAATGGTATATGTAGGATGTCTGTAGAATATGTGGGGCTACAGGACATTATTGATTTGGGGTAGACATTGCATTATCGCATTACATGGTAAAGATAGAGTTGGCAGAGTTGATCTTGACCAAGATTCAGCCTGGTTCACTTATGTTTGTGGTTTACAGGGAGAATATTTAAAATGCAACCTCCACCCGTGGATTACAGTTTGGAGGGGAAGTATTTGGATTGGGGCATATGGAGTTTTAGATCAGATTGACCTGATAGGTTTGATATGGATTATTTTTCACTCATGTCTAGACTAGATACTACTAGTATATAGAAAACAAAAGGGAACAGAGCGCCACCTCTGTGTGTAAAATCGTTTATTAAAATAAATAAAACTAGTATATAATTACAATTACTTTGAACAACTGTTCTATGCATAGTTTTACCAGACAGTCCCCCTTCCTCTCCATTGTTGGTATTGTGACAGTGAACAATCTGTCTTGTATCTCATTAGTAACCACAATGTTACATAATAGGGTATGGGGCCTTACATTTTTTTTTATTCTACATCACTTGTACAATCCTACATTTAAAGAGTTTCCTCATCATATTAAACCAGAAGATTGCTATTTATATGTTCCAGTTTAATTGATTCAAATCATCTCTGCTAGTAAAGTTAGGATCTGCCTACAGTCATCCCTCAAGTGCTTAGTATATAAGTCAGTCTAGACATTCTCAACGTTTATGCATTACAATTATAGAGACATGAATACGCAACAGCATTGCTAAACACATGTAATCTTAACTTCTGTATCAGTTTGCAGAAATTAACCCTTTCACTGCCCTGGGCCAGTTTCCTTTTTTGAAAGTCAGGTAGCTGAGACATGTTTTTCAAATGCAGGAAGGAAATCAACATTACATCTTTAAAGTTTGTTAAATACACCACCCGTCCCCCAAACATATACTGTAATTTCTGTGAATAAGCTATGTAGTTCAGTGATAGTATTTTTGCATTTCTTCTGATACTCCTGTAAATGGTTATATTTGTTTTCAATGAAAATATTTAAAAAAATGTTTTTACCACATATTGACCTAAGATAAGCTCCAAAGGGCCATCGAATCAGAAGAAACTATGTTGAATAAAGAAAAATAATTTGTAAAGCTTGCAAAAAAATAAAAATACTAAGACATGCAAAACGTCAGATTTTTAATTACACTTTCTAGTTCTTTTCTAATTGCAATGTATGAATTTAGGTGCATGCTAGCATTTTGTTTTTCTTTTGTTTTCTTTAGATTACCACCCAATGTGCAGGTCACATTTGTACATTACAATTTAAGTTTGTTTTTTATTTTTGCTGTTTTTAAATGTTGAGAAGTATTTAAAGTAGGGCTGTTACTGATTAAAATGTTCGTGTTCGATTAATCAAGTTTTTTTCCATTGATTAATCGATTCATTTCGATTAATTATAACGTACATACAGACTTTTTGTCTAAGCAACAATGGTAATGGGGACATGGCCACACAAAGAAATTTAAAAAAAGCTAAATTTTAAAAAATTAACACGTTCAGGTTTTATTGAAAGGGGAGGGTTACAAAAAGGGAAAGGTGAATGTACCCTGGAAGCTGCTCTCTTCTGTGTCTATATGGGCCGGTTGGTTACTAAATAATCCACTCCATTTTTTTGTCATTTGAAATCCTTTTTTCTGCTCTGGCTATACACGCTTGAAGAGCAACAGGACTGAATTTTAAAAAGCATTACATAACTATTTTATATAACATAGTAACAGTAAGCAACATGGCAACAATACCTTTTTGTGCTTCTTCTGAGAACCTATTTGATATGGCTGATGCGTTCTAAGTACTTTCTCTCTGTGTACTTTTAAATCATGGCGCCTTTGTGGCTTCGTCGGCTAACGAAAGGAAGGGGGGAGGAGTCGGGTGACGTCACAGGATCTCCGACGGAACTCCCGGAAGACCCGGAAGCTGGCGGAGAGCTGAGTACCGATCAAAAATGTTTTAATCGATCAAAAAAATTAACGACGAAACTGAAAGCCGAATGCCGGCATTGGCCGTGCGCACACAGCAGAGGACACCGCGGGCACACAGGGACAGGGTAAGTGCCACTTTTGCGCAATCCCCCTCGGGATTACCGCTCTTGGTACTGAAAATTAACCCCGAGCCACACTCGGGAATACCGCCAGGGAGGTTAATAGAGGAGATGGAACTGAATGGGAAAGTTGGGCTCACAGTGGAATGGAATACAAAACAACAGTTTTAAAATGTTGACACCCCACTGCCTGAAGTTCAAGTTTGTTTACTAACCTCTGGGGATCCTTGTTGGGAATTCAAGTGAGATGTCTGTTATAGGAAATGTCTTTTTTTTTTTTAATTACTTTTTTTTAAAAACATGTAACAATTATAATTGTCTATTAAAACCTTGTTTTTATAATTTATTTGTCATTATATGTTTATGTGGCAGCCATATTTACTCATTATATATGCAAGTTCTGTTTTCCAGGGCTATCCAGTGCTTATGCTTTACTTATCCTTTTCATAATGCAAGTCCATCAAGGTTATTCACAAAAGGGTGAAGAGTTTGGAGAAGGCCGAGAAGTGAACAATCTAAGACAACATAGCTGATTTGGAAAAATTATCCAGTTCAGCTCACTTTCCAGTTCAGCTATGTTGTCCTAGATTGTTCACTTCTCCTGCCTTCTCCAGACTCTTCACCCTTTTGTGAATAACCCTGTATGAGTTGGCCAGCTCACTGAAAACAAACAAGCAGTGTGATAGCACTGAGCCACTAAGAGTTTCCTTTAATGGCTGATGTAAAAACAACTACATTTAATACGCTAACAAACATGTAAGAGCAAACATATCATAATGATGATTTCAAGCCCCACAGCTTTCAGTGCTTTCTCCTGCTGACTTCCATGCCACTACTGTCTCCTGCAGTGACATGGAGAACAGGTAGGACCAGTAAGGCCCCGGTATAGCGCGACTTTCGGGGCGACGAGTTTTTCCATAGAAAAAAAGCAAAACCGCGCAGAATCCGCCGAAAAAAGGGTCCTGCAGAAGCGACTTGCGACGCGCGACATGGAGCTAAGACAGCTCCATTGACAGCTCCATTAGCCAGCGACTTCTCGCGATATCGCGCGGCACAAATGCGCGATATCGCGGCGGAAATTGCGCGATAAGTCGCTACATGTGAATGGGGCCTAAGAGTGGCAGGAACACAGGAGATTGACACCCCCAGAAGTGTTGGTTTCCCAGTGGACTTTAGGGAAACATTTCTCAGCAACAGAGTATTTTTCAATGGAAAAGGTAAGTATTCTGTTTTTTCTATACAAGTATGTGCTTGCTTGAGGCTTTTTTCTTGTGTGACAAGGTCACATTTAAAAGTGAACACAGACAGTGCAGTTGATTTAAAGAGCCAGAGCATGTTAATTTGGCAAGGGAATGAATGTTCACTTAGCTTAGCGAATATGGTGGAAATTTATTTTGCAAAGAATACACAATCGCATTTAAGAAAGATGAAAAAAAACAGGCATTTTGCCTGCACATGATTGGATGATTGAAGTCAGTAGACCTTCCCCATATTCTCTAAGCTAAGGGGAAATTATCTTGCAAAGTGAACAGCTTATTTTATTTTAGTAAATCAACCCCAGAAACTCAAGATATGTGCTTACTAGAAACACACTATACTTTTAGGAAGTATAAAACCATTCATTTACTTTGAATTGTAATCATTATTATTCAATTGAGGGGAAACATGATTCACTAGGTGTGTCAAATTTATCAGAACACTCATTACAGTTATTAAATGAGACATTTGTGAAATGTTATATGACTTGATTGCTAAATGAATAAAACATATTTGGGTCACTCAGAAGTGTGAAGCAAATGTCAAAGTACTGCTTTTTTTTTTCATCTAGCTATCATTAATTTTCCATGTTGTATGGCATACTTAATGTAAAGATCACTATATGTGACAAGACATGGATTTCATTTTAGTTTTACAAAACTAGGACACATGATTTTAACAGAGAATGTTTTCCTGGCTGTACTTTATGTACACCATGTTATATAAATTCAAAAATATTCTTATTTATTTTACTTATTGTAAAGCTAGTTCAGTTTTATGAAACATACTGACAAGTATAAATAATAGATACAAAATACTGTAAAACAGCAATTTTATATAAGTAAAGGAAAGGTTAACTGCGAGAATTTTTTATGACTTACATCTCACAATTGCTTTTAAAGGTCTCACCCCTTTCCTGTAAGTTACAAGTGGTTACAAGAATAAGGGCATCTTACTGAAAGAGTGCAAGTTTAAAGTGAAAAAGACACCACATATTTAAGGAATTGCTGTATTTAAAGGAAACCCGTAGTGTGATAAATATGAAGGCTGCCATTGCTGACCTTCTAAAAATATTTGTTGCTTGGCTGTCTCTATTCGTTTTTTTGTTTCATTCACTGGGAACAAAGCTGTAGACTAGGAAAGTGAGAATAAATCAGATTTTACAATCTGCACACTTGTTTTTAAGTCAATGATTTACTAAAGGAAAATGGGCTGCTTACTTTGCATGGGAATGCTCCCTTAGCTTAGAGTGTGGTGAAGATTCACTTTACAAAGAATACCGTATCACCTGTTTAAAAAAATAGATTTTTTTGCTTGCACATGATTGATATAAGTCAACAGAGCGTCACCTAATTTTCCAAGCTAAGGGATAATTCCCTTGTAAAGTTCAAATTCCCTTGCAAAGTGAACAGCATATTTGCGTTTAGTAAATCAACCCTGGTGAGTTAGAAAATACTAAATCAACTGGATCAACATGACAACCTGAGAACTAGTGTTTCAGAAGAAAAAGGCATTGGCTGCTTCCATAATTCCTCAGCGTAATACACTAAATTTAATCAGGTAATACTTGGAGCTACTTTATTTGCAGTGGATGCACAGCTGCCATCCATATCCAATATCCGACATCCTGAATTATGTGTTTGTGCTCGCTGCTTCCACTACCTTCTACTCACTGACAGTAGAGATTACACATGCACAGAACTGAGAAGTTCTTCCCTATGTTCATATTTCTATTAACAAAACTCAATTGCAGCACATGTTGGTTGAAGTGTGGCCAAAGGCAGGAATTCCAACTTATATATGTGCAACCAAAAGAATTCATAGGATTTCGAAAGAGCTGGGGCACCCTTAGGCACCCTGAAGAAAGAAGTGGCCACATTGTGCTAAAAAGTAGCTGTGGATTGAAATGGTTAAATAGAACCTGAGTGTATTTACTGAGGCTGATTAGGAGAAGAGAATAAAAGAAGAGTTACTTCCATTATCCACTCATGTGAAATGTAAATTCCTGTTAACTTATTTTATTTACACATGATTTAATATTTTATTAATAAATTTACCTCATTGCATATACTGCACACACGTCACAGTCCTCATACCCAAGTAAGCCTTAATTACTGTTGCAGAAACCCATAACACATAACCGTCAACACAAAGAAAAAAACATTTCATATAATATCACATTCTCTTTCTGCGCAAAGAATATAAAGCTATAACTTTGTCTGATGTTACCTTAAAGAAGAACCTAAATATTTAAGGATGACTTAGCAACCAGGTGCTGCTCAGATAATGAAAGTGTGAATCAAGATTATGTAATGTACAGAACAACTTACAAAGTGCAGCAGTCAGGGCTATGTAATGTGCAGCACAGTTTACAGAATACAGCATTGAGAAGTACTGTATGTTAGGGATATGCTCTGTGCAAACTAGTCAGTGTAGTGCCCCCTTACATTGGTGGTCAGTGGTAAATTGCTCCTTAATGTTAGTGGTGAGTGATGAAGTGCTGATTTATGTTGGTGGCCAGTGGTCAATATAGTTCCCCCTTATGTTAATGGCCAGTGTTGTAGTAACCTCTTGCATTAGTGGTCAGTGAAATGCTTGCTTACATTAGCGATCAATGGCATGGTGCCACCCTTACAACAGTGATCAGTGGTGTAGTGCCCCCCTCATGTCAGTCATAATGATGACCCCCCACCTTTCATTGGTGGTCAGTGGTGGTGATCTTTTATGGTGCTAGTCAGTGGGAGTCAAAAGCAATTTATTTGCCTCAACATGCCAACACTGAAAATAAGTTTGGTATTGTCTTTTAGTTTGGGCACTGGGGTTTAAAAAACGTTCAGCATCACTGTCTTACGCAAGCTAGGGAAACACACACATATTCAAACATTTATACACTCACAGATTCAAACACATGTAATCACACACATATAATCATACATTCATAAGCACACACACATCAAACACTAAAAACACACTACAAGCTCATAAACCACATCACACACTCATACAAACACACCCATACATATCGAGCACATCACACACTCATAAAAAGAACACATATCACACACACTCATAAAACACACCCCCACACACACATAAAAATACACCACACACTCATAAAAACACACACTTATCATACACACTCGTATCACACACATTAAACAATATATAATAAAACACAAGCAATGAAACACACATCACATATGCATTAAAACACACACATGGCATATATCACACACACATTGAAAACACGCCCATCACACACACAAAAAAACACACACACACACACACATATCACACAACTATTAAAAACCCACACATATCCCACACTTTTTAAAAACACACATATATCACACACTCATTAAAAACACAGACATGTCACACACTCAATAAGAACACACACATATCACACACTCAATAAAAATGCACACACTCAATAAAACACACATATCACACACACTCAATAAAACACACACACTTATTCAAAAACACAGACACATATCACACACTAATAAAAGACACACAACCATTAACAATAATTAAAAGTTGATGATAATAATTAAAAAATTGCCCCCTCTCATGCTTACCTGTTTTGCAGGAAGAGGGCTGCATCCCTGGGGTCCAGAGGGGAACTCTGGGATTATCCTGGTGATCCAGTGGAGGATCAGTGTGATCTACATCTCTAGCTGATTCAGACCATACTAATCGCTCCTTCCTGTGAGTGACAGCACCACAAGGGAGTGATTAGTATAGTCTGCATCAGCAACAAATACAGATCATACTGATCCTCCACTGGACCACCACAGGATGATTTTCATTAAATATATTGCTGCTTCGGCAATATATTAAATAGGATCCAGGCACCTTCCAGGTTTAAAGATAGCCGCCAGCATCTTTAAAAACCTAATGTGACGAGGAGATGGGTGGCACACCAGAGGTCTACGCGGAGTACCCCGGGTGAGAACCTGGAGTGTGCAGGCCCTGACAACCAGCACCTAGGTTTGCGTGCCATCAGAGGGGACTCTGCGTGCCCTCAGTGACACACGTGCCATAGGTTTGCCATCGCTAGAGTCTCTGTGCTCCCCACTACTGGCTCTTCTTAGTGATGTCGGTGCCAAAACTATGCAGGTACTGTTGGGCAGGAGATCACTCTACCAAGCAACACCTTCACATCAGCTGGGTGTCACCAGGCTTGGGGAACCCAACTGGCATGACCCAGAGCATGTACCCCATGTGCCAAGGTCTAGAATGACCCATGCTTCAAGTTCTTGTATTTTGTATTGTTGGTGGTAGTTATCATTGACAGGTTGGTGGTACTATATGACAGGGACTCCTACATTTATTTACCCCTTTGCATGTATTGTGTAATAATTCTACCTTAAATTCAATAAAAGTGAGGTGTCATTATTTTCTCCATTGGTAGTCATTAATCAATGCACATGTCCCTTTTATTTCTCTTTAACTGAACCATTCCACATATATTTTGGATTCTTTGATTTTTCTTTGCACAAATCACAGAATCGTTGTGTGTGTTCTCAAACTGATAAAAAAAAATTGTATTTGTCCCTAAGTGTTTTTGAATTGTGAACAATAATATTCAACAAAATCATCATATTCATATCACACATTTGTTTAAAGTCCAGAGAAATGTTTATAAATTTGTAAATGTTGCTTCATTCAGTCTGGGATGCAGAATAGTTATACAATGTTTTTTTTAACAAGTTAAGGGATCCATAATACACATGCAGGCTTCTGAGCCCTCGTTCACACCTGACCGTTTTGTAGCGCGTTCTACGCTCGACGAACGCTCTACAAAACGGTCAAAAATATACATTGCATTGTAGTCAATGGCCTCGTTCCCACCTTGCCGTATTTCCGCCCGTCCCTAACGCCCTACAAAACGGCCCACGCCTGAAAAGGTCCAGGTACTACTTTGGGCCATTTTCTAGGGCGTTTTCCATTGGGATACAGCCAAGTAGCCTTCGGAATCGCGCGACGGTCGCGTGACTTTTTTACCGCGAATCGCGGTAAAAAAACAGCGCGACAGACGCGCATATTACAATACGCCTAGGTGTGAATGGGGCCTGAGAATATGATGACAAGAACAGTCTTTTTCCTCATTATTGACAAATACTGACAGCAACGATGTAAACAGTTATATCAGAGTAGAGCTAACAGGACATGATTTTTCAAACCCTATGGTAAATCGACACTCTTGATGTTGGTATTGATGTGGTACAAAGGGGCAGGGAGGTATTTCAGGGGTTATCAGGTGGGACAGTACAGTACGCTTTGAATTATAGCACATAATCGGTGGTTCATGCAGAAGGCCTTCTATTTCTTTGAATATGTCTAGGTGGTTAGAGTTCCTAGTCTCCAGTTTGGTTGTCATCAGTAAGAATAGGAAAATAACCCTAATCAAATGAAACCTTTGAAAAGTCCTACCTAACTGGCACAAGACAACTGGCATTCCATATGCATTCATCAGACAGTTCATAGGTATACATTACCCATTGGCTTGTCACTCTTAGTAAATAGGACAATTTGGATTATGTCTGCTTCAGTAAGCCAGGTTTCTCAATTCTAACTAGAGATCTAGGTGAAAGTGTACCACATTTTAGATCAGTATAAGCCTTGCTTTTATCTTGTCGATTTTTAACAGTCTTAGCAAATTATAATATTAGAGGCGCTGGACTTTGTGGGAGTTGTATGTCAGCAATATGTAGTTGTGTGAGCATTTGTCTGGCATGTAATAGTTCAGTTGGTGATGCTTGTAAAGTTGCATGTCTAATCACTATGTATAATTTCCGAGATTTCCCTGTAAGATTTGCCGTCTGAGAAGTTTCTTTAAGGCTTCAGTTGAATCTTCGAACCTCTCAATTTGCCTGGGGGTAATAAGCTGAGGATTTCCTATGCACAATATTTTGTTTCTCAGGTAGGATTCAAACTCAGATGAAACAAATTGTGGTCAATTCTTGGACACTAATACCTTCCCTGCTGAAGACTGTGACAAGTTTTTGGAACACTGCTAAATGTATCTTTCAAATGTGTCCATTTGCTTTGTATTGCTTTGCAGTTTGTACCTTAATGGGCATGCAAGACAAGCTTATTCTAGTAATTTTTTAAATTTCTTGGGAAACAGCTTGTCTTACAGAGTAGTGTAAGCGTCTCAATTTCTGACACTTGTTTAACATCTGATCATACATTTTTTTGCAACCATGTTTACTTTAGGCACCAAGAAGTTCTTAAAGTGTCATAGAACTCACTTTTTCTTTCTATGCATTTAAAAATATATAATAAACCAGAGGAATACACATTTTTTATTTTCATGCACCCATATTTTTAAAATACCTGGTGCCCTCTGGCTCCCCTCTAGTGTGTGGCTATAGTGTCCCAAATGACCGTCAAGCTGTTCTGTTGCCACTCTCACTAAGCATGCTCCCACTTTCCTCACATACAAGTTTGCTTTTGCTTTACCCTGTACAATTGAGAAGTTTTAAAGTGTTGTTATGAATACTGTAGAGTCGAGGACAGTGTCAGCACCAATTCAGAGATGATTTCAGGATCTACAGCCGAGTGATACACAAATAGGCTACAGTTTTGTTAATAGTTAAGGTACTTGAATGTATTTTTAAGATTTAGTGTCACTTTAAGTAAGTGAATAGTTTGAATAAAGTCGGTTTATATCTTTTTGATACACAAAAAAACATTTGTTGTGTTCATAAATTTGGACTTGTTTTGGTAACTGCTTTAAAATATACATTACAAACCTGGATGGGATAAGTGAGGGTTTCAGTAACATGATCTCTTTGTAAGGAATTGAATACATCCACAATTATATGGCAGCCAAAACCCTCACAGTGGGTTCTGCTTTAAGCTTTAGAATCATACATTATGCGTCTGGTGATGGTATGGGTTGTTATAAATACTGTTTTAGCAATGTGAATGTTATCTTAAACTGGTGAATAAATTGTAGCTGCGTTCACTTCAAACATTCAGTCATGTACAAACAAAAATATATATTTTTTTTCATTTCGCCTGCACATGATTGTGTATTTAGAATGGGAATGGCTTTACCTTTTACTAAGCCAAGTTAACATTAATGTGTTAGTTTTATCCACACATTAATTAAATCAAGTTCACCTTCAGGTTGAGCATACCCCTCCCCCCACTGGAGCACACCCACGCCCACATATTCCTGTTTGATGAAAATGTTTGGAGCAGTCTTCGATCAATTATGTGAAGTTCTGGGTCTTTCTCTTTGCCCTGTGGTGGTGTTGGGTGGTCCTGAGGATGGTAATGCAGAGGATGGTGCCACATAGTAATGTGGGCACTGTTCTTTGCATCATTTTCCTGTGAGCCCACAGTGGCTACATGACATGCCCCCAAAGAGAACAGCAACTGGGATGGATAGAGAATGCAGAGTGCAGCACTGGAGGATGGAGAAGATAAACACTGGGTTTTTTTTTTTAAATGGTGGGAGAGAAGCGTTTTTTGAAAAAAATATGTTTGTGGAGTGGGCTTTAAACTGATACAGCAATCAGCAAAGGATAGTAGTGCGTTCTACCATTATCCTGCTAAATGTGCCATCAGCAAAGATTTAGGGATCTTATAATATCATGTCTGTGTGTGCCCTTTAGATGTATCTGCAATCCAATAAAGCAGAGTGCAAGCTCTTTTGATCATTGTTGATGCAAGCTGTACATCACTAAGCACAGCTTGAATCTCTGTTCTCTGCTTGAAACCCTAATGACATGTTGACAGTCTGGTTTGGAATCATATGAAACGGAGATGCAGATGTTCACTTTCTCAGCACGCCTGCCTGATATCCTGTGAAAATGGGAAGCTGCTTTATATTTATTGTCATCAGACTGTTGCTAAAACATTCCTTAACTGTGTTTTGTTAATCTCAGCAAGAATCATTGAACAGACTGAACTTGTTTTTTTGTGTGCGCTTGAAAATATTTTTATTATACCAATATAATGTGTGTGTGTATGTATATGTATATATATATATATATAGTACTATACTGTACAGTACAGTACAGTACTATACTGTACTACACAGTAATATACTGTGTGTGTGTGTATATATACAGTATATATGGAAAATATAATATACTGTATAATGGAAAATTGTAATACTCACCTTTCAGTAATTTTCCTTTCCTGGTGCATCTTCATGGCAGCAAACAAAGGGTTAATGCTCCACCCTCTATACCCCATAGGATCGGCCCTCTATATGTTTCTGAGCCCCACCACCTGCACTCATTCTAGTAAAAATCACGAGCCATGAAGGGTGGAGCATTTGTGTGCTGCCATGAAGATGCACCAGGAAAGGAAAATTACTGAAAGGTGAGTAATACCATTTTCCGTTTTCCGATGTAGCAATCATAACAAGAGGACATTTTGTAGAATAGATAGTTTAATGATAAGAGACACAATCAGTTGGAAAACCCCGCGGCAAAAATCTTCTAGCCGAAGGAAACGGTAGTTAAGGCTGCTGGGTCGACTCTGTAGTGGTTGATAAATGTGTGCCTCCAAGACCACATGGCTGCCTTGCAAATAGTTGCGGTTGACACTTTTGAATACACTGCCCAGGAAGTTGCTACCCCTCGTGTAGAGTGTGCCAGTATCCTTATGAGGGGGTGGAAAGCCTTGAATGGAGTATGCCTTTTTAATGGCCTTGACAAGCCAGGAAGCTATTACTCTGATAGGGGCCGGGTGGCCCTTACTAGGACCTCTAGGGAGAATGAAGAGTGGGCTTGAAGTTCTAATGTGCTCTGTGGCTGCCATATATATTCTCAAGGTGTCCGCCACATCCAATGGGTGTGGCTGTCTAGATTCTTCTTGTAGAGAAGGCAGAGTGATTTCCTGATTCAAGTGCAAAGATGTGGTGACTTTGGGTAAGAAGGATGCATTCGGTCTCAGAACCACCCTGTCTGGGTAAAATTTTCAGTATGGACTGCCAATGCATGAAGTTCAGAGACATGTTTTGCCGAGGTGATGGCTATGAAAAGGACGGTCTTTAAAGTTAGGTTCCAGGGGGTCGAAATCTGAAGAAGGAGAGAAGGGGTAGAAGATAGGGATTTCAACAATATCGAAAGGTCTCATTGTGGAAAAAGTTGTTTTCTGGGGGGGCCACAAGTTAAGGCAAGCTTTCAAGAACCGTGCCACCATGGGGTGAAGAGACCATCTTGTGTTGGTCAAGGCAGAGATAGCTGAGATATGGACCTTTAGGGTGTTCCAGCTTAGACCACTGTCTAACCCTGATTGTAGAAAATCCAAGACATCATGTACCCCAGGTTTGGTGGGAATAAAGTATTTAACCTCTTCTGCATAAATAAACTGTTCACAGACTTTTGTAAGTGGAGTTAGTAGAGAGTTTCTTGGCTTTAACCACTTGCTGACCGTGGTGTTTATACCCCCTTCCGGTCCAGGCCATTTTTCAGTATTCAGCGCTGCAGTACTTTGACTGACATTTATTACGTCATGCAACGCTGTACTGAAATGAATTGTATACCATTGGGGACAGATAGAGCTTTCTTTTGGTGGTATTTAATCACCACTACGGGTTTTTTTTTTTTTTACTATATAATAAAAAAGTACCGAAAATTATGATAAAAAAACTGTTATCCCTACGTTATGTTATAAAACATTTATTATTACCCAATTTTTTGGTAAAATATAAAACACGGGGTCACATCAGGTAAATAGACACCAAACATGTCAAGCTTTAAAATTGCGCGCACCCGCTACATCGCAAAAAAACTACCATACGCAAAATTGAACACAGCCGACGCTGTAAAAGCTTTTACCGCTCATAAGTTTAGTGTTATCAGTGATTAATGGCCCTAGAATTATTGCTCTCACTCCGACGTTCGAGGCGATATGTAACATGTGCGGCGCAATGGATGTAATCGTCGTTTTCGCAAATAGGCGGACTGGACGCATGTTTGCGTGTGCATGTGGGGGCGGGGGACTTTAATTTTTTCTGTAACTTTAATTTTTTTATACCTTCTTCTTTTTTTTCACTGAACTTTTTTGCTATCACATAGGGAGCGCACACCCGCACACATATTACAAGCGATCGGGCGTCTCTACAGACGCCCGAACGCTTGTATGTAAACAGCCATCGCTGGCTGTTTACATTCAAAGCCGATTTCCCGCTCGTGCCTACTGCCTAGCTGCGGGCACAAGCGGGACGTCTAAAGACGCCCACCCGCTCTCAAGAAGCCGCTGTCCGGCCGTTTAATTACAACGACCGGACAGCAGGTGGTTAAGGAGCATGTCAACTAGAAAGTCACTCGGACTCCATGGGGAGAGTCACATATCTTGCGATGACCGCTGCATCCACTAGTGGAGGATTCAGCAAACTTGAAATCTCTTCCTCATTTACGGGATAAAGGTTTGACAGCTTATTAGTCAAGGAGGAATTTCTCTCTGGCTTTCGCCTTTTATCAAACAGAATGTCCTTGATTTCCTGCATAAAGGGAAAGTTATTGGAGACCCTCTTGAGGAGAGGAAAATATTTGTGAATCTTTGCAGGCTCTACTACTGGATCATTCCATTCAATATCCTCTGCAGCAACTGTCCTTCACAGCAACCAGTAACTGTGGGTAAATCTGTAGTGACCTATAAGGCTGTCTTCATCCAATGCTCATAGTTCCAAAGAATGTGTATACAAATAAGTAAAAAAGAAAAGCAGTGAATCTAATAATTTTAGCAGCCCAAAAAGGTGCTTACCTGAAATGAATGCTGGGACAAACACCATATGATGTATCACAGCTTTAAAGCTTACTGTAGTGAGAACAGTGCAGTGACAGAAGAAAATGATGGGATATATCCCATCATTTTCTTCTGTCACTGTACTTTTACTGTTTTGTGTGGTCCAAAATGAGATCATCCTCCAAATTTGATCTGTAGATATAGAAGAGCCCATTCAGACCCTGGCATCCTGGTGTGTTTTTTTAAGCGTTAGCGCTCATTGCTTTAGGGCAGCCCATTCAAATGAATGGACTAACAATGCACCAAAATATCCAGTTAAAATGGACATGCAGCATTTTTGGCAACACAGCATGCCATAACAGATAGTAAAATATAATTATGCATTGTGGTGTATTGCAATGTATGTGTACAGGAGCTGCATTTCCTTAGTGCATTAGAGCACCATTCAAAATAATGGCTCTACAATATGCTAATGCATGTGATGTGTGTTCAGGTAAGGCGCGCCTTACAGAGTGCATTACAGTGGCACACTGCACTGAAAAGATGTGATTGTGCCCTCACTATATCTATATGGTTCTCTGGGTGTCCACAACCAGTCCCTCCATTAGACAGAAAGTTGCTGCACTGATATGCAACAGATAATAAAAAGAATTAAGTTTTTTTTAAAGGAAAGAAACAATATAGTTGTTTATTCTATGCAGCGCTTTAGCAAAAAAAAATATTGTTTTTATCTAGTTAGAGTGTAGATCTAATTTATATAACATAATTGAACAGACGCTATCCCAATGCCTAATATGAGTGATTAGTTCAATTGACTCAGCTTATATGACTCATAATATACAGTATAATACACACATATTACTCAGCCTGCTAATTTTTGTAACTGATCTGATATACTTTAAAGCATTATTAATCTGAAGCTTAATGAAAAGTTGTTTTAGTTACCCACATAACCCATTTGTGTGAAAAAAACAGTACGCACTAAACTCTGCAAGAGTAATCATTATAACAAGCCCTGGAGAGGGAAAAGCAGGAGAAATGTATGTGTAGTAAATATTATTTGTGTAATTAGATTAAATTTGTGTAACAACCAATCATACTGTGGCATTCTCCTGTCAGAAGATCTTGAGAATTGATTCACTTCCCCCATTGTCTGTGCTTTTATGGGGGCAGCATTGGGCTTCCAGAACAAAATACATGACGAAGGAAGAGGGAAAATAATCATTCTCTCATGGAAAAATTAGTCTTCTGTCACCATGGATAGTCTGTTACACCTTTAAAATCGCTACATTATAGAATGCATTTAAACAAAACAGTGATTACATGTTATGTATTTACTAGCAACATACTTTGGACAAAGCCCCAAGCAAAGGCATGTATATTGGATTACCAAACAGAATTGAAGTATCAATATTACAAAAAAGAAAATGTATTGCATTCTACAGAAAAAAATAATAATCTAAAAGAAAGCAGTGGATTGAAACACATTTTCTATTTTTCGTAATGTTAATATCTAAATTATTTTTGGAAATCCAGTATACATCACTGTGTTTGGGGCTTTATTCAAGGTAGAGTGATATATTTTTAGGGTGGGTCAATTGCAATCGTCCTTGGATGACCTTATTTACTTATTTATTATTTACTTTGTAGTTTTGATGATTTGGCCCAGAATCAGAATATATATACACACACTCTGTATTTACTACCTGGCAGATAAAAAAAAAAATTAAAACATCTTTTTATTATACATATTAAAAGATGCTAAAAACATACCCACATTTTCCAGAAGTCATACAGACCTTTCCCCTTATCTTTAAATTTATAAATACACTATTATATTATATTTGACCCATCATGTAATATAAGTTACATATAATAAGTTACAACAATATTAAAATATAATGTAACAATGTTTCATAGAATTATTCTTTTACCAGCACATGTTGGATGATCTGTCCTGCTGACTGTGTCTAGCACAGCTGTCGGTGATGTAGCCAGAAGGCAGATGTTTAACATAACAAGTGCAGGGAAAATATAAAAAACACAGTATGCATCAGCTGTGCCCTTTGTACCCACGCAGAATACCTAATGTGTGATCTGACTCTGGTTCATTTCAATTGGTTGGTGAACTGTAGTTACGCTTTAGTAATTCAGACCATGGTGTGAACTGGTGAATTTGCTGGGCACAAATGTAACATATAAAATGTATTAAAACGGTATGGAAAAGAAAAAAAACGTGCTTATTACCAGCGATGATAAAATCATATTGTGCAAGCTTTAGAACATTAAGCACAAATGATTTACACAGATTAAAGTTTGGAGAGATGCTGGTGAAATTAGCTGCTGCTTTTAGCCCTTTCAATTCCAAGGCATTTTTTTTGCACATGCTATAATCCACATTTCAGGCCTGAAAGCAGAGACCCTTGTAGAACAAAATGGTGGCAGTTCTTTTTTTTTTTAATTGCATAATATTAGCACAACTCTTTATAAAGCCCAAAATGTCTGTAAAAATACACTCATGTTTAATTTTAGTGTTCATAAATTCAACACAATACCATTTTGTTTGTTATAAAATATACAAAAATTATGGTAAGCTGGGTAGATAGATACCCAACATGCCAAGCTTAAAACTTGCAATGAAATGGCAACAAAATATGGTACCCTAAATTGTCCATAGTCAATTTCATTTTGAATTAAATAAATACAAGAAAAGCATAGCAGAACAATAAGACAGGAGGCCATTAAGCATCGTTTTCTTCAATAACAATCACAATAATGTCCACTTTCAAGTTTCTTAGAATCCTGGAAAATGTCTATCCTATTTTGTTTGCAGCATGATGTGCTGTGGGAAAAGAAAACAAGCCATTGAAAACCAGTAAGCTGACACAGCTGCCACCATCTCTGCAGCTGTTGGGAAATGCTTGTGTATCTAAAGCACCTGGGGAAACTGTGTGGACAGCAAAATAAAAAGGAATTCAAGTGTAGGAGCTTGGGAAAACTTTCCTAACCCACTAAACAAGCAAACAGTTTTAATGTATTTGTTTTGTTGTAGCTTCTACTGTCTATAATATCTAGAAATAATTTGTAGTATTGGCATACACTTTAAAGCTGAAGTTTTGTCTTTTTTGGGGGGTTTGGGGGGGGGGGGGGCACCTCCAAACACTATAGTGATCTCGTGTGTTCATTGCACTCTTCTGGTTGCCTCTTCCCTGGTTGCACTATACCATGTTGTCTCTTCTGAACTTAGGCATCTTTAGAGTTTTGGATCTGAAGCTACGGCAGCTCACTCACAGTCCAAGTCCTTCTGCACTTCGGCTCAGCCGAACATGTAGAGCATGTTCGGCTGACCGAAGTGCAGCTGATTTCAGCCATTGTACAGCTGAAATCAGCCGTACTGAGCCATAGTGAATAGCTGAACATTGTTCGGCTCACTTCACTACAGCTCGGTTAATCACTTGGCTGCCTACCTTGTAAGTGTCACACTTAGTGACAGCGACATACTTTAAACATCACTGTCATGAGGGGGTTAAATAAATAAATTAACCCTTTTATGGTGCAAACCAAATCTGCAGCTCAGCTTGTAATGGGGGTAATTTTTATACTACTGATAGTATAAAAATATATTTAAATATATCATTTTTAAGTGTTACATTTATTTTTATTTTTTTACACTTTATTTTTTTTATACTTTTCACTATTTAAAAAAACATTGTTTACATTTTTATTTTATTTATTTAATTATATCAAGCAGTCATTGTAAATGAATCTCACTATTACTGCTTGATAATTAATTAATTTGTGGTTATTAGGCTGCTTCAAACTTAAGAACAGCCAATAATATCCTTAGTGACACTAATCCTGAAATGATCTGATCCTGAAATGCTGCAGGATCAGATGTCACTAAAGGTTTTCTGATCGTTCCAACAACATCAGAAACTTACAACATTCCTTCAGCAATAGAAACATGTATCTAAATGTTTCTATTGGTGAAAGTTTAGGGGAAAAAAGCCGGTATACATCGGGATTTTCCGATCTATACCAGCTGTCAGTGATGGCTAGAGCTGCAAATGCGGCTCTGCTCTCACTGTCAGACATCCGATTCCTGGAAGGGATCAGGTGTCTGAAAAAGCTTAACTCTTTCATTAATGGATGCCTCATTACTGAGGCATCCATTAATGAACGGTAACCGCTGATTCTCAGGGGTTACCAGCCTTTCAGAGCCCTAAATACCTGATCACATACAGTGCACATGAGCAGTCATTTGGGCACCTTGTGGCAGGATGTACAGTGTATGTCTCCCATCACAAAGGGTTTCATTAATGTGAAAGTGCCCACGGGTGGGTTACATCAAATAATTTATTCTGTGTAACCATGTAGTCTGAGAAATTGTAAGCTAATGAGAGGAAGCTCAGCCTGTCTCTGTTTGTCCCCCTGCTTTTACTTTCAAACTGCTAAGTGTAGCCTGGAATCTGCATAAAGACCTTTATCAAAGAAATATCTAAACGGTAAGAAAAATCTTTTCATGTATGCAGTGTGAATGGGAACACATAAACACATGGGATTGGGGGGAAGGGGGTCTCAAATATGACTGCAAAATGGATAATTCACTTTAAACGTGAATGGTGATGAAGGAATGTTTTCTGAATTCTGGCAGATATGTAAAATTCACATGGAAGGTAAACTGAGTGAACTTTCTGAATCAAGCGCTGACCTGTAATTGCTCTTTAAACGATCAAACAACTGGGTAAAAATTGAATGTGTGTATGGGTAGCAGTAGGGTACTAGTATACAAATTGCCACATCAATTCCAGGACTGAAAGATAGAAAGTTAATAGAAAAATGTGTAAGCACATTTTTGAAGATCTGTGTTTTGGTATTCTGTGTTTGGGAATTGCAGTGTGCTTGCTGATTTTCCAATCATTATATATTATTTTGGTGTGTTGGACTTTATGTTCTTAAAATTCTGTTTTTTTTTCACTATACTTCAAACAGCCGCTAAGCCTCTTTATAGGCATTACATTCTCTTACAATTATGGCTTTTATGTGAAGTTCTGTGAGATATAAATCAAAGTCTAGGTGATGTATGCCTTGCTGCAAATAACAATATGAATCTGTTATCTATCCCTCATGCCTCAATATCAGATGAAAACAAAAAAATGTTCTTCTTTGTTTCTGTGTAGGTTTTCTTTTAGTAACCTAATTCTGGTTACTGGAAAATGTGGATTTCAAACAAATGCATTCTGATACTGAGCAACTTCAAATGTGTATACAACAGATAACAGAGGTACAGAGGAATCTCATTAACATCTTTACACATTCCCATGGCAAAACATTAGCAATATACATTAAGTTTAAACAAAAAAGGGTACAAAGTCAGCTTACCTGAGTTCATTTGTAACATTTATGAGTAACAAGAGAGAAAAATAACAGGAGTGTATATATATATACTGTGTATATATATATATAATCTATTCTTGCATAAAAACATATCTTTTTAATAAATACAGATACAGAATACAGATTTAGAATCTGTAGAGAAAAAAAGGGTGGTGATACACAAATCAAGCCAGATTGATCCGGTTTTATTACATTTTTTGGGACAAATTACCCTGATTTAAAAGACCTGATTTAAAGATACACTGTCAGCTTGTCCATGCAGGCGAAGTGACAGTGGCTCTGCAAAATGCTCCTTCAACCCTCATACTCACCTTACCAGTGCTCCCCTACCACTCCTTTCTCTTCCACAGCTGTTGTGGTTTTACATGTGGGTTCTTTTAATTTTGAATTAAGGCTTTGGATGTTCCAAGATGCAACTTTAAACTGTATCATGGTGGTATTATTTTAAGTATGACTTCGACCACTAGCATTTGACACATCTGGAAATTGAAGTGGGGAGAGGAGAGACCGTCACACTCAACACATACACCCAACTGAACATAAACATAAAAAAGCTTAACAGTTTGTAAATAACTCCATACCATCCCCTGCCCAACACTGGAAGCAATTGGAGTGGGCCTAACCCCTTAACAATAACCAATGGCCTTTGTGAAATGATCAACATGACAGAGGTGTGGGATAAATAAAACAATCAGTTTCATAAGGCACCTGTAGTGTTAGTTAACATGCTGCTACAGAAATATGTAGTAATAAGAAGAACTCTTGGTATATAGTGACAAAGAAGTCTCCTCAGCCTGGGTTGTTGCAACCTGGAAAGAATATTTGTGGTAAGGTGTCTAGCTAGTGGAAGATCTCTGCTGCTGCAGTAAATAAATGTGTCTTACCCTCCCATTTAAATGTGTAGTTTAGTTGGGAATAGCATTGGGTACAGGACATTTTCTTCTGGCAAATGGCTTTTCTGGCTTATTAAACTTAGCTCTGGCTCTCCTAGTATTTGCAGAGAAGTCCAGATAAATAGACAGTGTTGCTTCGCTGAATTGTAGCAGTGCCTGCTCTCTAGCCTTTTTCAGGATAGGGTCTCTGTCCCTGTAGTTATGAAGTTTAAGGATCATAGGCCTTGGAGCAGAACCCAGAGGTGGACGTTGGGTCAGAATTCTGTAAGCTCAATCCAACACAAAGCTAGTAGAAAAGGAGCTAATTGAAATGATCTAGTTTTCAATAAACATCACAGGATTAGAGCCTTCATTTTTTTGAGGGAGGCATATCATTCTAATGTTATTGCACTGAAGGCGATTCTACAAGTTTTCGGCTCTGGCTTCTGCTGTAGCAATTTTATGCTCCAGATGTGTCAGTCTATTAGATTGCTGTTAAAAAAGTATCCTTTAAATCGCTAAGCCCCTATTCACACCTGAGCGTAGCAGGAATGTGTGTCACAGTGACGGGCGTTCGCAGGCATTTGTTTCCCCAGTTTGGCATGCATCCCTATTGATTTCAGTGGGATTCTGGACACGTGCCAAATGCAGGAAAGTAGTGCATGTAGTAATGGCAATGCAAGCGCATTCCGCATTTGTGCACATTTCATGAACACGCATCAAGGTGCGCACTTTTGTGTGTGTTTGACACGGGTTCACAATACACTCAGGTGTAAATGGGTGTTAACTCTCCTTTCCCCTCTGTAGTACATTCTTCCATGTACTGTGTATACTGTCTTGGAAAGCCATTTTAATCTCATCTACTTTGCTCATTAGAGATGAATGGCATGTTGGTATATCTTTTAGGGTTTTCTGAAGTCTCAGGATTTAAGAGCTGTCCTATAGTATTAGGTGTGGTAGAAGTAGTAGGTGACGGGGTGGGGGGAGTGGAGCTAAGCCTGTGTTACAGTGGTGACCCCTCACGTAGTGCAGGATCAGCATGTACCTGTACAGAATGGTAGCACCTGGATGAGATGGAGAAGTCTGGGGTCCCTGGACTGGTGTCGCTCAGCACCTTAGTGTTCCTACTGAAGTAAAAGATTTGCTGCCGCACTTTTCTAGATTTGGGCCTGCGGGTTTCACATGGTTGATCTGTTGGTCCTGTAGTGGCCATGTTTCCCAATTCACCTCCTCTGACTTTAAACTATTTTAAATATTCCTAACATGAAAGAAAAGTTTTTTCAACAAGCTACCACTGGCATCAGTAGCTGCAGACACTGTGGAGCAATTAGTTTCCAACAAAAGATGGCAGCTAGCCCGAATTCTGATCTTTGATATAAAACGCCACTGTCTCTGTTGTGATCTTTAAGGATACATTGCTTCACAGGGGCTATAAGTGCAGAGGTCAGTGAAGGCTTTTTAAAAGTTTATTTACAGTTTGTTGATAATATGGAAATAATTTGCTATGTATATTAAATTGGTGGATTTACTGACTTATGAAAACCCTGTCTGAAGTTTGTTGCTGAATGTTTGAAAAGTGGTCAAAGAATGTTAGCAAAAAGTAAAACTAAACATGTGTGATATTTGTCACCCAGTCAAAACAATAAAGAGATTATTAATTTTTCAAATTTCATTATAATAGAGAGTGTGCATGGGAACCTTAATTTAGTAGAAGAATGGACACCAAAAACACTTCAGGCAGCCTACTTGAAATGTTGCTAGCAGTGAGAGAAGAGTGCTAACGTCACGCGAGCTAATGGTGTCAGTGATGTGGCATACCTCTTTGCTACTGGTCAATGCAGCTGACCATCACAATGACAAACAAATAGTGAGACTGGGAAGGGAGAAGATACCAAATGTTCATCCTTGCATTATACTGTATTGTACTGTAGTAGTACAGCAGGATGTCTTTCTGTGACTACCTATGCATGACTCCTTGACTTGTGTAATTTGTTTGCTGTTATCTGATAGCTTGTTCATGTACACTGAGTGGCCAGATTATTATGACCACCTGCCGTTTGTAGGCAAATTAGCTATAATTTCACGCTGAAGTTGCTAGAGGGACTGGTCACTGGCCAATTGCATAGATACACTTTTGTTAAAATGTACAGTATGTTCAATCAAAATTTTCCTTTTTTAGTTTTGTGTAGAGTGAGGAAAGGTTAGAAGCCCTGTTGGGTTTTACTACCTGGGGCTCTAAAAGAGAGGTTTTCCGTCGCTTTCTCTACCAGTGACAACTGTTTCACCAGAAAGGAAATGGAAAAAAAACTACCTCAGGGACGCAAATAGCAATGAAACCTTGGAGCTCTAACCTTCCCCTATTCTACTAAAACACATTTTATTTCTGTCCTTGTTTCTGTTTGAGATTCACCTTTCTTCTTGTTTGGTGAAGCTGTTTACACTGGGAACACCTGACTTGTTCCATTCCTTCCCCACTCTAAGCAAAATAAAAAAAAGGGGGTTTTGTGTGTACTTTTTATACAACTAAGCAAAACAGATGACAAAAGCACTAATCAATTTGTCACCAGCTTTACAGTAAGGTGCACACTGAATGGGCTTTAAACAGTGAAATAGCAAAAATGGGGCAGAAGATAAAATTGGGTGCAGGTTTGTCAGGAGGAAGCCCAACCCCCTTAAAGGCACAGAGACGCACAAGGGATCCTGCAAATCCCAATGGCAGCTGAGACCCCCATGCATCACTGCACCAAAACAGTCAAGCAAAACAGATGACAAACGCACTCATCAATTCATCACCAGCTTTACAGCCTTGTCGTTGGTGTACGGCTTTCACATTTTCTGCAGAAGACGTGTATCCAAACCTTAGTTTTTAACCTTAGTGTGAGACAAGTTTTTTTTACATGCTAGCTTGTGAGTGTGCCAGGAAAACTTTTTGCTTTACTGTTTAAAGCCCATTCTGTGTGCACCTTACTGTAAAGCTGGTGACGAATTGATGAGTGCGTTTGTCATCTGTTTTGCTTGACTGTTTTGGTGCAGTGATGCATGGGGGTCTCAGCTGCCATTGGGATCCCTTGTGTGTCTCTGTGCCTTTAAGGGGGTTGGGCTTCCTCCTGACAAACCTGCACCCAATTTTATCTTCTGCCCCATGTGCTCCATAAGCCTCTTAAGCATATGTATCTCTATAGGTGTGCTTATTAACTTCAGTGATTTACAAGTGGGTGGCCTAACCTAGTTGAAGTTTGCATTTCCATAACATAGTGTCCTAGTTTTGGGGGCTCTTGGGAAGGGACTTAAATTATCTACCTGCAGTTACATCCTGCTGCCAGTTGTTAAAGTAAAAATGCACTTTATGCATGATCACTTATACTCTACATCAAAATGAGAAAGACGAGCCACAGGATTTGGGTCAGAAATTATGGTTTTAGGATATAGTAGCTGTTACAAACACTTCAAATTAATTTGATTTTTTTTTCATCCCTGAGGTTAAATCATTTGTCATCTGGTCTCTAGGGTTATCTTAACTAGGACAACATGTCCTTTTAATCGAGAACTTCCATAACACTTCCAGACTGTACTTTATTCTGACATTCATTTCGTTTATTGCCTAGTTCTTTCCTTTGTTAGAGTGTTTAAAGGAAATTATAGTGAGTATGGGTTGCCGATGAAGCTAATAAATACAATCATTGTAACTAGACCTCCCTTCTGAGGATAACCACCATGAACACTGAATTATGACCCAGCTGTATCTGTAAGGAGTTTGCATGTTCTCCCTATGCCTGTGTGGGTTTCTTCCGCTTACTTCGGTTTCCTCCCACACTCCAAAGACATGCCGGTGGGTTAATTGACACTGTCTGCAAGGAGTTTACATGTTCTCCCTATTAGGGATGTCCCAATACCGATACTAGCATCGGTATCGGGACCGATACAGGGCATTTTGACAAGTACCTGTACTTGTCAAAATGCCCCGATACATAGCGCCGATGCTTGCACTTTTTTTTTCTTTATCTTCATGCTGCCCAGAGGTGCCACGCATGTTGGGGTACTCTGGGCAGTCACCGGCAAGCTAAATTAGGACCTCACCTGGAGCTCCTCCCACCAGACCAGCACTGACTCGCCGCTGCTCTCCTGCACAGCGCCGACTACGACCTAACCTGCGAGGCACATCGTGAGGCACCAGCCATCATCAACCAGTAAGTGAGGGCCTGGGGTCCCTATTAAGAACCTATATAAAATTAACAGAGGATAATTGTCAATCTATTGTCTGTAGTGTTTTAGCAGTATGAATGGGTTACATGATCCATAGTACATAATAGTACATAACATGTAGTTGTACTATGGATCATTTAACCCATTTATGTTAGCATGGGAGAATTGTAAATCTATTGCTGCTGTGTACTCCATATATAGTACATATACAGTACACATTCCCAATACACTGCAGCAATAGATTTACAATTATCCTTTGCTAATATTAATAGGTTAAATGATCCATAGTACAGCTACATATTATATACTATGGATCATTTAACCTATTCATGTTAGCCGAGGATAATTCTAAATCTATTGCTGCAGTGTACTCTATATGTAATACATAGTACATGTACGTTACACACATCCAGTACACTGCAGCAAAAGATTTACAATTCTCCCCTGCTAATATGAATAGGTTAAAAGATCCATAGTACATAATAGTACATAATAGTACAATATTTAGTTGTACTATGGATCATTTAACCTATTCATGTTAGCAGGGCAGAATTGTGAGCGCCTCCCACAGGCTGAGCACCGAGACGCGATGCAGCGATCCTGCCCAGCGCCAACTACGAGAGGCAACAGGGATCAGAGTGAAATGTGAGTGAGGGAAGCTGGGACAGGGCTGGCTGTAAATCTATTGCTACAATGTACTGGAAGTGTGTACTGTATATGTAGTACATATATACAGCACACACCTCCACTACACTACAGCAATAGATTTACAATTCTCCCCTGCTAACATGAATAGGTTAAATCATGATCCATAGTACATACCATGTAGTCATACTATGGATCATTTAACCTATTCATGTTAGCAGGGCAGAATTTTAACTCTATTACTGCAGTGTACTGGAAGTGTGTACTAGGTTAAATGATGCACAGCACACACTTCCAGTACACTGCAGTAATAGAGTTACAATTCTCCCCTGCTAACATGAATAGGTTAAATGATCCAAGAGGCAGATGCATGATCAGATTTGTAGTTTCATGACTGCTGTGTGAAAGCAAATACAAATGTTTTATTGTTCTAAAACAGTCTTAAAGTTCTTCATAATCATAAATAAATTGGCCTAAAATCATTAGTCTGTGTTTTTAAGAAAATGCCACCTGTTCCTTTAAGAAAAAGTATCGGTAATTGGTATCGGCAAGTACATGAGGGGAAGTACTTGGTCTTAAAAAAGTGGTAGAGGGACATCCCTACTCCCTAAGCTTATGTGGGTTTCCTCCCCGTACTTTGGTTTCCTCCCACACTCCAAAGACATGCCAGTAGGTTAATTGACACTGTCTGCAAGGAGTTTACATGTTCTGCCTGTACTTGTGTGGGTTTCCTCCGCTTACTTCAGTTTCCTCCCACACTCCAAAGACATGCCGGTAGGTTAATTGACACTATCTGCAAGGAGTTTACCTGTTCTCTCGGTGCTTGCATGGGTTTCCTCCAGATACTCCGGTTTACTCCAACACTGCTATGACATCTTGGTAGGTTAATTGGCTCCTGTCTAAATAGGGCCTCTATATACAGTATGCATATGAGATAGGGACCCTAGACTGTTAGCTCCTTGAAGGCAGGGACTGAGGTGAATGTGCAACTATGTAAAGTGCTGTGTAAATTGTTGGACCTATATACTGTAAATACCTGAAATAAATAAATAACTGCAAAGTAAAATGTTTCTAATTATTTAAAAAAGTTTTAGACTAATTTAACAACATGAGAAGCTTATCTGGGACATCAGAAAATGTTTAAATATACTTATTCATATGGGACAACATATAAGGGTGTATTTATAAACCATTCACACAGCGAACAGCTAGATTGATTCTAGTGGCCATAATGCACTGCGAATCATGTTTGCAGAGCTGTACGCTGTGCAAATGGTTCATGAATATGCCCCTTAGAGGTATTCTTATTAATTGTTTTTTATTCTATGATTAAAGAGCTACTCCATGCAACAAATAATATCCTCCAATACATGCTATATAGGAGAAATCTGCATTATACCAAAGTTCTAACAAACAGCTAAATATACAGTTGAAATGTATGTTTACTCTTTTACCTTTCAAAGAAGTTGCACTTTTCTGGTTTACACCTCTGCCACTCTGCACAGCCAGCAGTAGGCTAGCTTCCTGGCTCAGCTTTCCTTCTCCTTGCTTCAGTTTTACCATTATCTGGATCTCCTATCTGCTAACTGGACAGCGGTATTGATACCAATTTGTTGTCAAGTGTGCAGGTTGGAGACGAAGTGACATAGGAAGCTGCATTGCCTAGCCATTAGAAAGGTGTGTCACCCACCTACCTTATTGTATCAAAACTGTACAAAAAAAACAGAACTCTTAAATAATTGCACAGGCTCCATTACTATATTTGAAAATCTTTATGTAATCTCTTCTGAATCCAAATTTACTCATTTTTACATGAAAATTGTATATTAGAGCTTATGATAAAATTAATTTACAGATGAAACATTTTAGGACAGTAAAACTGAAAATGTAGGTGAGAACCAATCTCAACCTTACAATTACAACATATTGGGTTGCAAGATACAATTACTGTTTTTTTAAATCTCTGCCCAAATTTTATTGCATAAAATGATATTGCAAAATAATTATTATACTTCGTAAATGTGTACTATGTAAACAAAATATATATGCTGCATATTTGTCAAATCACTTCTAAAATTTGTATTTGGAAAAAGTGCAGTTTGCACCCTTAAAATAATATGTACAAATATGTTGCCGATACAACAAAACCTATTAACTATTTATTAACCTTGAAGCTGAACTCTTACTTACAGTCTTGCAAAATTGTACTGGCTCCTATCCTGTATTGAAATTATTTACTCCTATTTCACGGCACAGTGTAAGCATTTCAAGGCATTTTGATATTTGCATAACTCACACTGCTTGCATGAGGGCTGTGGGCTCTTAAAAAGAGTGTTGATGAAAAAATGCATACACACAAAACTACAGGTCAAAATGAACAGAAGATGCAGAGATCAAGGCAGCTCATCTTCTTTGGAAAACTGCACTTTGGCCTTTCATGAGTACTGCTAGGATTGTGAAAGACCCAACATACCCAGCAGCATACTGAGTGGAAACATTTTGTTGTACTTGTAGCTTATAGTGGTGAACAGTGGACATGGCAATATGATGCTTAACAGTGCGAGTGACTTTAAAGTCTTTATAGCCACAAAATATGCCTTTAATTACAGTGCCACAAGCAACAATCTCAAAGACATGCATAAACCTCTGGAAAACATAGCATATAGAGTGCAAGGTTGAGAAATCTTTAAGTATCTGAGCCCAAAGAATACAGCAGCTTTTTATTTAACTCAGTAACAATTAGCAAATCTATGCTATACTAATGTGTTTATTGTATTTAAAGAACATTTCATATCAGAATTAACAACTATGTCACGTGTGATCTGCTAAATTTGGTTAACACCAGCATACCATATTAATGTGCAATAGATGTACTGAAAGTTGATAATGCTAATGGTTACTTTTTTTTTCTTTTGAGAAATGCTATTCACAATAGGCAAAATGTTTGTAAAAAGATTTTTGCTACATTTTCCACAATATGTCAAAATTGGTAGCCAGATTATTGTGTATGATGACTGCTACATTATATTAAAATTTTATATGGAAAATGTATCATCATGTCCATAGACATCTGAATGTGATCAAAGCCATGCCTGCACATCCAACCAGCTGCATATTTTTTCACAGATTCCTCAATAAACATGTGCCTGAGCATATGTATATATGCCTGTGAATATTTGAGGGGCAGCATGAAATCAGGATAAAAGAAATCAGCAGAAATAAGACAAACTTAGCCAATGCAAACAATTGCTATGTTTTCCGAAAACCTAGGAGTGTCTGATGCACTCTATCTATGGCCATGAATGATTGATCATTGATCAATTAATGATGATTTTCATGACTACATTACAAATAAAAAAATTACTAGTTTTGTAAATTTTATTACAGTAGAACATAAGCAGTTTTGCTGTAATTTTATAATCATAAAATTATGATAGAGCCCAAGGACAAACTCTCTCTGTAGCAGATAGCATCATCAACTGCCATCAACTGCCAGAGAGCTGTCATCATAGTCGGCACACTTCTAGGCACCAGTTGAAGAAATAATATCGAGCCACACTCTACCAGTCCCTAATGGTTTAATAACTTTATTGCAAACAAGTGGACAGAAACATTCCAGCGTTCACAACTTTTCCACAGATAATGGTCATCAGCAAGTTTAGGTTTGCATTCTTTTCAGATTCTTGTAGATTTGGTGGCATCTTATTTTACATGCCTGACTTTGCCTCTTTCTGCTCCAGAACTTTAGGTGGATTTCATTTATTTATTTTGAACTTCTCTGAGCTTAGTTATGGTTGTCATATGCTATATTATCCACTAGATGGAGAAATAATAATTGAACGTCTGCAACAGGGATAACTGTCTAAATGTTGTGGTTATTCCTTGGTGTTTAATACTGTTGTACTCATGAAACTGAACAGTATAATGAATGCAAAGAAACAGCACTTGTTATTTAATGGGAAAATAAAAAAGGATCATTGAACCCCTTGCAGTGTTCATATTGTCTATCTTTTGAGTTATAAATATTTATCTTTGCTAAAGAATATTTGGTTTTAAATAATTATTTAGGTCTTATATATTCATAAAAATAAATACTATTTAATCTCAGTGATTTTGAGGGACTTAGCCAGAAATGAAAGGGAAAACAATTCTATGTAAATACAAGCCTAAAATTAGCATTGGAAAGAAATGTTAGCTATTTTTTTTGCCCGAACCTGCAAAGTAGAGTAATGTATGAAATCGTAATCTTTGCCTTAGATCACTTTTTTATCTACCAGGCAAACTAGTTTCTCAGTAAAGTGATAATGGTATTCCTTCAACAGTTTACTATATTATTCTCATGCTTCCTTATAAAATTTGGGTCCCCTGACCGCCGATGCTGACTACAGGCCAGCTAGGAGGTGGTCAGAGATTATATGTTCTATATGATGTGTTGGTGGATGGCTTTATGTACTGTTTCGTAATAATTTTGATGGACTCTATTAAGCCCAGTCCTCTATTCAATGAAGATGGGGGGACTTGTATTTGTCCAGAGCACAGGTGGACAGTTTAAATGAGATGAACTGAGGCCGGGCTGGCTCATCTTTACTTGCAGGACTTTAAATGAAAAAAAATAAAAATAGAAAGATATACTGTAGAGACAGAATGCATATTTTAAAAATTCTCCTTTGGGGAATTCACCAATAACAGAGAATGTCTAAAGTGTAAATAATATAATATCTCATTTATTTAGCTGAACAAATAAGCTTTGATATGACTTCTTTTAAGGGTGAACTATAGTGAATTTCCACTGAATAAGGTGATTTGTATATACTTTTGAAATGTGAAAATAAATATTCTACCTAGCTTTCTCTAGAAAAGGGTGATAAAATCCCTTGTCTAGCAAAAAAAAACTCAGCCTGGAGGATTTATGTTGTCATGGGCCAATGACTGCAGGAACCATCTATCTATGTTTATTGTTTTGTACATCGGTATTGCAACCAGATTAGGGAGATATTTTAGAGTGTTTCCAGGGACAGTTGGATGCAAGTGGTCATTGATGAAAATTTCCACATTTACATTTAATCACAGCCACAGTAACAGTGAACGGTACAGTGCTATTGGAAAACAGGGAGAGATTTCTGAGTGTTTTCAGGTAGATTTAGATGCTGGTGGTCATTGCAGAAAACATCCTTTTTTACACTGAGTCAGACACACTGGCGGTGACAGTAAGGTGACATTTGCAACACATTTCTGGTGGCCTGTAGTCAGATGTAGTCTGTAGTTAGATGTATTTAGAAGCCTTGCGCCAAATTCATGAAAACCTTGCAACATTTTCCTTGTTAGTACTGATACGTGCAACAAATTCAAGTAGTTCTTATATGCAACACTTTTACTGAATTAAACTATTGTTGCTATGTATTCATAAAGAAATACTGCCATACTGGTGATAAGAAAGGTGATGGTAAATAAGGACTCTTCCATGTTGTAAATTGATGATTGTGTCACATGTGTACTTGATTGTATGTGGCATCTTTGAGACAATTATACAACAAAATGTGTCTTTAAGAGTACATGAATCTGTCACGACTTCCGCCATTTGTCTCAGTACCGCTAGAGAGATTTTAAAAGAGCGTCTAAGACATTCTTTATGAATTCCAGGTTCAATGTTTTGCGCACCTCTGTAGCTGTTTTGGGAGATATCACATAGTTTGTCCTTTTTGTTTGTATCAGCAACAATGTCCATTGCTGTTTGTCTGCTGTGTCTCATCTTGTTTTATTGTTATGGGGTGCTTTTTTAGTTCACGTAATGTGCTCACTTGAGTATTTTGGGTGCCTTTTAGCATGAAATAAATACACTATAATGCAGGTGGTATTGATCCTGTTGATAGAATTGCCTAGTCAAAGTGTTTAACCACTTAAGGATTTAGAACATTAGAGAAACATTCATAAAAACTTTATGTGTCCTTTTACATCTGATTATCCCCGATCCAACACAATCTGGTCCAGCAAAACGGATCTCTGATCTGTTTGTTTTTCTGGACCTGGCCGGAGTCGGGGGTAACCGGGTGTAAAAAGATGCTTGTCTGTTTACACACAGCTGCCCACAAAACTTATATTGGCCACCTGAAAAACTGACAGGCAGACCCGATCAGACTGCCCATGTGAAAGGGGCATTAGAGACATCACTGTAAACTGAACAGCAGATAGCTGGAGAGAGGGAACAAAAGAGCTCCCACTAGTGTAGCAGGTTTCTTTATTAAAATCACAGTGATACTAACTTTCTTAAAAACATAATGATAATGTCCATCACCCCAAGATCAAAGGGCAGACTGAGACCTGATGTTGACATTGTTTAAGAATGACGGCATCATCTTCTGTAGGAGTTCAGTGAGCACTGTTGAATCCTAGAGATAATGCCAAATGGATACAGTCTTGTAAGGGGCGTGATGACATCTGTGTAAAGGGGTGTAAAGGTAGGTGCATGAATGGATCTCATGCATTATAAAAGCAGGAGCTCAGCCATCTTGCTGATGGATAGACTTGCTACATAACATATTACCTTTGCTTTTTTATTGCACTTATTTGTAATATTCATTTAAATCTATTTATATGATTAGTGGGTAATTGTGAGCATAGCGTTCTGTTTAGGCTTTTTTTTTTTTTTTTCCATCTCTGTAGTTTGAACTCGACATGTGTCTTTTTTCAACCTGACTAACTATGAAACTATATATAATTGTTAGTAATTCCTTTTAATTTCTGTATTTCTTTTAGCACTTGTGTTGTGGTTGTTGTTATTATTATTATTAGATATGTAGCAGGTTAGCTTAATTAAGGAAGGAACACAATTAGAACTTATTTCAATGTTCAATTTCAGGGGTCTGGTATGGATTTTAGGGGGGATCCTATGCTGTTTTAACAAGCACAATAAAGCAAGCTGGGAACTGATATTTAGTGGCGGTAGTTTTTTTTTATTTCACTTTTACAGGAGTGCATAGTACTGGTGGATAACATCACATGCAGGTTCAAGGCATCCCCAAGCATGTCATTTAAATTATTTATGTAGTTTTAATGTTTCCCTTTAAGCTGCATTAAAGGACCTGCTTTAACAAAAGCTTGCAAAACAGCTTTGAAAAGACTAGACAAAAATTAGAAGATGTGGCTCCTGTAGACTTCAATGCAGTTCATTGCTATGTTTGGGATTTGTAGATTTCCCACTAGCTTCAGTGAACGTCCAACTGTGTTTGGTCCTTCCTAGTACTGATAATACAATAGACACTTAAGCTGAAATAGATAAATAAACATATAAAAATATATATTAAACCACTGTACAGTATATTTGTTTAACATGTACATCCCCACTATTCTATTCTCTGCTTGAGGATTTAATCTATTGTATTACAGCTTCAAAATATCTCATGGAGTACATTATCTTGCTCTGTGAATACCAGGGCCAGTTTCAAGGCTACAAATAATAAGAGTAATGAGTCTCCAGTGTGTGATTCATCTAAAGTTTTTTTAAAGCTTCAATGCTGAACACATTATTTGTCATCAAGCAAGTCACTAGGTGGACAGAATGTACATTTAGCACCAGACGGAAAGGTACATCAAAATAAACTTTCAGGTAAATATAACAATAATAATACAAAATGTAAACTCTTTGAAAATACATAATAGAATCACTTTAAAAGGACACATAAAAAAGATATCCTTTGCTTAAAAGCACAGTCCCTGCAAAGCAGATGTTTCAATTATCAGTAGATGTTAAAGATTCAATGTTTTTCTAAGTCTCTCAAGCTTGGCTAAAATATGAGGTCCGGGTTATAATAAAGCATGGAAAATGCATTAGGATGAGTGGGAACTCCTTTTTGTGAATGAAGCTTTTAGCGTGTTTCAAAAATTTCATGGTTGAAACCCTACTCTTTTTCCTACAGCCACCATTTAATTTGCCTTCACATTAGGTTTGCCTACAAAGACAGGTTGTTAGATAATTAGATCTTCTTAACCTTCATGTTCTGCTTCTTCAGCTTCTTCTCCAGCTACAGCAGCTACCGAAATGACAGGCTGAAAGCAGAAGTGATGAAATGCATATGGTGGAAAGTGCTAATCTCCCCTCTGATCCATCCTCAGAGACCTATCGTACCAGCCCCGGATCCGCACAGAGGACAGTTGAGACCGAGATAGGAGGGAGGGGGGGCACACACTTCTCGCACCTTTCCCTCACCATTCCCGCACCATACAAGAAATCGGGCGGCTCTATAGCCACGTGAAAGCTTGTATGTATCGAAGGCTTGACATTTTCAAACTTGGCAGCGGGAAAGGACATTTATAAATGCCCACCTGCCCTTATGCATCTGCCGCCCGGCTGTTTAATTACAATCGACTAGATGGCAACCATGTTAAACTAGTGCTGGTTATAGCACTAGCAGATGTGAGTGAGTTTAATGTTTATTGAAAAATAAAAGGTAAAATGATTTTATACTGAGCTTTTCTTCTTATATATGCAAATGAGCTTGAAACTGTGGCTAAATAATTGCAATTGGAGTAAGGTGATTTTGATTATGCACCTCTTATGGCATCATAATCACCTTACTTCACCTGTAGTTGCCTGGAGTTGGAACAAGCAGGAGGATGAGCGGTATCCCTGGTGGAGATTTAAAGAGCCAGTTTGACCTTACTTTTTAAATAAGGTCAAACAAGGTCTGGCAATTGAGCCTTTTTAGTAGAAGTGGCACAGAGGTGTTTTTAACACTGATAAGAATTTATATTGAGAACACACAAGGATTATAACAAGAAGCACTGTGGCAGTACACTTTTAAAGGACTTTATGTATATGTACACTGATTATATTGTGTATTAGGGCACACATTATTGTTTGCAATTTCCTATATGTAATATGAATGTGCATTAGAGTTTATATACACATAAGCATTGTATACATTATTAGGGTATATATTTTATTCATGTAAAATAAGCGCTGAGCATATTAAAACATTTATTTATTACCTGCACAGATAGAGTACAGCTGCTAGGGGCCTAATTAGGGAGTTTATTTGGGCAGTTTAGCGTGAAGTCACGACTAAAACACATCCTGATGACATGCTGACATGCTGACATGCTGACATGCTGACATGCTGCTGGTCTTGCATTGTATGTTACATAGTTACATAATATTTGAGGTTGAATGAAGACACAGGTCCATCGAGTTCAACCTTTGTGTGTCTGTGTGTAGTGCATGCATGTATGTTTATGTGTCCCTGTGTGCTCTTTAATAGTTTAAGAGTACCTGTACCCCTGTATGTTTTGTCTCTACAGTACATTCCCTTTTTAATACAAGACAATACTCTGTTCACTTTGATAGCCGCAGCCTGGCATTGCAAACTATTATTCAATCTGTCTACTATGACCCCCAAATCTTCAATTTCTGACTTCCCTAGTGGGGAACCAATTAATGTGTATTCCGCTTGCCTGTTTTTAACCCCAAAATGCATTACTTTACATTTTTCAGCATTAAACCTCATCTGCCATATAGTTGCCCACTCCCCTATTTTGTTCAGGTCCTCCTGTAATGTTATACTGTCTAAGCTCGTGTCTATTACCCTCCCAATTTTAGTATCTGCAAACACAGAAACATGACTATTAACACCTTCCCCAATATCATTAATAAACAGCTTAAACCGTATGGGGCCCAGCACAGAACCACGGGGAACGCCACTCCCAGCCTTAGACTAGTCTGAAAAAGAGCCATTTATCAAGATGTTCTGGACACGTTCCTTAAGCCAGTTCTCTATCCATGTACACACCATTTCATCTATGCCCATAGATCTCAGCTTGTGTATTAAGCTTTTATGTGGTACCGTGTCAAAAGCGTTCGCAAAATCCAGATATACCACATCCACGGCCTCTCTCCATCCAGATCTCTACTCATCTCTTTGTAGCATGTTAGTAGGTTGGTCTGACAAGAATGGTCCTTCCAAAATCCGTGCTGATTTTCACTTATTATACCATTGTCACTAATAAAAACCACTAAGTAGTCCTTTATCATTCCCTCAAACAGTTTGCATACAATCGATGTTAGACTGACTGGTTTGTAGTTCCCAGGTTGGCATCTTGAGCCTTTTTATCTATATCTATATCTATAGATATAGATCTATAGATATAGATCTATATCTATAGATATATATCAGTACAACCGTTGCTTTATGCCAGTTGCTTGGTACCCTTCCAGTCCTTGAAGATGAGAAATAACGGTCTTGCTATAACATGGCCAAGTTCTTTAAGTACCCTGGGGTGCAGGTTATCTGGACCTATTGATTTATTTGTAGGGATGTCCCGATACCGATATTAGTATCGGTATCGGGGACGATACAGGGCATTTTCAGGAGTACCTGTACTCCTGAAAATGCCCTGATTACATAGAGCCGATACCGTCCCTTTAAATTTTTTTCAAATAGCTTTGGCTATTGACCCTCATAGCCACTCCCCCGGAATACCTCACCACCAAATGCAGCCTCCCTCTCCGCTCTGACCTCTATGGACGGAAGTGTGGCAGCATGGCGGGCCGAAAGTGTTGTGTGGACAGTCTTTCTCCCTGCTGGTGCTGGCTGCAGCGGTCTGTGTCCCTTTCACAGACAGCTGTAGCCGGCATGAGATGGGAGAAACTACGACTGTGACTCTGAATTCCCCCGATGCCCCCCCTTGTACCTTAGCTGCTGCTCCTCCTCCGTCCTTCCGTGTCCCCTCCTTTTCAACTTGATGAAACTGTTTCCTTTTGGTTATATATCTCAAAGTGTCAGATGTCCGTGCTCCTTATGTGTTTAATAATGTCCTCAACAGATTTACACAGAAATGTTCACTCTCAATGAAAGAAGAGAATGTCCATTCTGTGTGTTCACAGGGGAGGAGAAGAGAAGAGAGAAGCTGTAAATCTTGCCTACACACAGAACGGACCTTCTCTTCTTTCATTGAGAGCAAAAACTTCTGGGTACGTCTGGTGAATACATTATTAAACAAATAAGAACACACACAGCTGACACTTTGAGATATATAACCAAAAGGAAACCGTTTCATCAAGTGGAAAAGGAATGGACACTTGTAACAATAGCCAGCCTGCTATTGAATATTTTAAATTGCAATAGCCAATAGCAGGCTGGCTATTGTACCTGCCCATTGCCTGCTGTCAATCAGCAGAGAGGACCTGATGGAGAACTCCTTTGCTGATTGACAGAAGGCAGTGGGCGGGTGCAATAGCCAGCCTGCTATTGCAATTTAAAATATCCAATAGCAGGCTGGCTATTGCTCCCAGCCATTGCCTGATGTATTTATATTCAGCTGCCTCAGCAGCTGAATCCAGTGAAGTGGAAAGGTGACACTAGAGGTCTAAAAGACCCCTAATGTCACCTTAAAGAGAACATGTCACCTTTAATGCGTGCAGCACTGGTGAGAAACTGCCCTAAAATCATTAATCTGTATTGTTTTAGAAAAAATGTCACATGTCCCTTTAAGAAAAAGTATCGGTAATCGGCAAGTACATGAAGGACAGTACTTGTACTTGGTCTTGGAAAAGTGGTATTGGGACATCCCTATTTATTTGCATTAAGTTTATGAAGTCTTTGCTGAACCCCAACTACCGCCAACCACTGCGGTTTATTACGAACTAAGCTACTCCAATTCTTATCTCCATTAAACCCGTCTTTCTGCCGTGAATACTGAGAGAAAAATGAATTTAATACCTCAGCCTTCTCCCGGTGGTTTGTGATTAATCGCCCATTATCATCTTTTATTGGGCCTACCTGCTCTTATGTATTGGAAGAATTTTTGGGGGGTTCTTTTTACTGACTGTGGCGATATGCTGTTCGTAATCTATTTTAGCTGCCCGGATTTCATGTTTACATCTCTTATTAGATTTGTTGTAGCTCTGGAATGCCAATGCAGTCCCCGCCATCTTATATTTTGTTTAAATACCAGCTCCTTTTCTTTGATGTGTTGTTTTACCATTTTATTTAACCATGCAGGCTTAGCTCTCGATCCTTTATTTGTGTTACCTAATGATATGCACTTGGTAATAGCATTGTGTAATGTATTCTTAAAACAATCCCACTTCTCATCAGTGTTCAGTGTTAGAAATAAGTTGTCCCATTTTGACGCAGCTTATCAAAGTTTGCCTTTTTGAAATTTGGCGTTCTTGTTAGACCAACACACTTCTCTTTTCTGTACCCAACCTTAAAATGAATCATCCTGTAATCACTATGTATACCTAATGGCTATGTCTGCAACTAGGTCCACATTATTAGAGATTAGTAGATCCAGAATTGCATTCCCCCTGGTTGCGACCTCAACCATTTGATCCATGAAGTTATCTCGCAACAGGTTTAGAAAACGGCCAGCCTTTATAGAATGAGCGGTATTATGTGACTAATCAATGTCCGGATAATTGAAGTCCCCCATTATAACAACATTTCCCTGCTTCCCAGCTATTTCAATTTGGGCAGTGTAAGCGAGCCTCCTCCTCTTCCCTTATGTTCGGGGGTTTGTAACACACACCCATAATAAGTTTACAACTAGAATCAGTCGTATTCAGTTCTAGCCACAAAGACTAAACTACATCGCAACTTTCTGTCATGAGGTCATCTCTTAAGTGCACAAATGTAATGTATGTAATGAAGCTGGAGTGCTTACCCACCTTCAAGTGTTGTAGAGCGAAGAAAAGACTATAAAATGAAAAAAGACTTGGGCTATTCAAACATGTGTTGTGTGGCTCCTGTCCCCTCCCTATTCATAGTCATAGATGACCTGGTTAACCAATAGGAAGGCCTTGGATGAGGGACTTCTACTTTTACCAGAATGGTAGGGATTTGCGTATAACTTGAAATGCATATACTCATTATACTGTATGTTGTAATCTGGTGAAGATTTTATTATATGGTTTTTAGTAAATGGCAATATATTTTTATACATCATTTGATTAGTTTCAACTCCTGTGGATTGGGACATGTTACTTTTCTCTCAGAGAATATTGGGAAATATTTGAAAAACTATTTAGGGAGCAGTTGACTCAAATGCTGTGGCTTAATACCTATGCGGAGAACTTACTAGAGGCATGTTGCAGAATCTAGACTTTTTGTATGTTTTGGATATGTTTCATTCCAGTGCTAGCAATGATTTTTGGCTATAACTGGAACAAATGGAAATTTGCATGAAGTGAATAAATCCTGATTTACATTTAACCTGCTCAGCCATATGTCAGCTGTGATTCCTCATGTTGATGTTGAATAAACAGAGCTGGCTGGGACTGGTTACTAGTCTGGTATCTACTTAGCTTTTTTTAAATGTAATGCACAGTGAGGACATTGAATCTATGTAGATGGATGAATGTAAGAACATATGCCAGAATTTCCCCTAAGGGAGTAAGAAATATACTGTGCTGTACTAAAAATAGCCTGCATTTGATGTGCAAATCATGGCAATGTAATACAAAGGTGTGCAGGGTTTAATGTACAGTAGGTATATGCATACTGTGGTGATAAGGATATTATTAATAACAATAAACATAATAGCAAAATAACAACAGTAATAACTAAATAAAATGCTTTTGGATTATTTTATTGCAAAGCTCAATACTCTTAGCTCTCAGCAGAGAAAAATGTCAAGACCCCTCACCCCAAAGAAGTCCATCTCTACCTTCTCTGTCTTCACTCTCATGACCAGTTCCTCTGCTTCCTCTCTCAGTGCAACATGGTCACCTGTCATTACTTTCTTCCTTTCACCAACAATCTGCCTTTTTCCCCCTGCCCATACTCAGATTCTGCTATCTCGCTCAAGACACTAAATGCTTTTCATATATTCCCCAAATCATGCTTACCCCATGCTACCTATTCTCCCAATGGCCCATTATCACTCCATGCTCATCCATCTCTGTTACCTCTCTACTAAGCGCCTGCACTAAATGTTGCATCTTTTCCTGGAAGAGAGGGTGAAAATAACTCAGCCAAGGAATGATGCTGATTGGAAGAGGCAACTGTTGAATGGAATGGTATTGCGTGCATTAGCTAGTTATTGTACAGAAGCAAAAAAATCAAGATGTTACACAGAATAGGCTTACTTTTATTCTTTGTAGCCAAAATATCCACAAAACAGGCATGGATAGGAAACTTTCAGTTTAAGGAAACCTGCACATTAAGGCTGTGATGCTTGTCGCTCCTTAAAAAAACTGCTAGTTCTGAGCTGTCATTCTTATCCAATGGATTCAATACCTTCTGAGTTCCTAACCTAAATAGTATGCAGACCAGGAATTGAATTCAGTTACTGCATGTTTATTCCAGGTCAGTAAAAATGAAAAGGCCTACTAATCAACATGCGTTTCAGTGGGAGGCTAGCTATGGACCTCCTTTTTTCTTTCAGTACAAGTTTTATTTATTGTAGTGATTACTGAATTTTGAGTTTTTTTGTGTAGTCACTAACATTGACCCAGGCTGACATTGATACATGTTGTGCTGTAATTAGAGTGAAGAACTTTGTTAAGAACAGTGGGATCCATTCTGTGAATACTGTGATTTAGGTTGCTGACAAATACTTATTTAATTCAACTAGGCATCTTCCCCTCTTTTTTCTAGGTATGCTGGTTAAATGTATTTATTCCATAGCAGTGGAGAAAAAGTTATGTAGAGTTAGAATATTAAGTGAGAAACTCTGATGGGTGGGAGGAATAATTGTGGTCCTCAGCTCAACCTCAACAACATGGAATCTGGAGCTCTTTTTTTTTTTTTAAACCTGTTGAGAACATGACTGTTTAGTTGCACAGAGCATGTGCATATGTACTGTATAAATAAGAGCACAGATTTTTAAAGAAAAACTCCAACATTTTTATTAAACCTTGCAGAAGGCCCACCCCCGCACTGCAAGGATTAACTGCCTGTTTGTGCCTAGGTACTAAGATAAACATGTTATACTCATCTGATCCTCAGAACTGGATAAGTGCCGTTTTAAGAAATATTCACTCTTAGTTTTACCTTATCATGCCATCTTATTAGGTTTCCAGGTTCAGTACTATATTGATTTGTGTTTCTACTGACTTTACACATTAAAACCTGTATTGTTTAGTGGTGGTATTAAAAATTACTCTGGGCAAACAGTTGAATATACAGATTAAATATTCACATGTGAAGATTTTACCTGCTATGGGCAGTTTAGTTCTATCCAACAAATCTTGAGATCCTGGTGCCCCTGTCAGAAAGCAGAGCCATAGCTTTGATCTCACTTTTCTTTACTATAGTTCATCAATACAGCTTGGCCATGATCCTTCCTCAGAATGCTGACTGGACAAAGGAGGAGCACACTGGTGAGGTCATTCCTGTGACTGACAGCAGTTTACAAAGCAAAATAATCCTGATGGGCTTCTAGTGCTGACCCTTCCACTTCTAGTTTGAGTCTAGTTTTTTAGGGTATTACAAGAAGGTAATACAAAGACCAGTATTTATGCTATTTATCTTTTTAAATTTGTTTCATCGTTTTTTTAATGAATAGTTCCCCCGGGCTAAATGGTGTTTTGTCTACATGGAATCCAGCCGTAATGTTTTCTATATCTGAATTATGTGTTACTTTTTTATTACACAGCTTTTTTTATTTATATAAATATATTAATACATAATACAAATAACGAAATGTACAGTGGTGCAAGACAAATGTATTATCAAGTACTAACATGCATATGATTAATTAAAAAGTAATTATGTTGTAACCAATTAAACTTCCAGCAGTTAATTCTTAGCCAACACTCCAAGAGCAATTGGTGACTATTTTGGCTATAGGTAAACTTGCTGAAACATGTTCTTTTAAAATGGTGGCATTTTAATATAATTCTAGATAAGTTTATTCCAATCTATGTTCTTTTGCTTTATTGAACAAACTAAAGAAAGAGAAAGGAAGTGAAGTAATATTTGCATAGAAAACAATTATACATCTCTGTAGCAGATAGCTGCTGACTAAGTATGTTGTCCTCTCAAGAGCAGTGTGAACTTATTTGCTTGCATACAGAACATATTTGTTCTGTATGCAATCCATTTTATTAACAATGTGACATAGAAAAGACAGTATATAAGACAACAATGTGCATGGGTGCAGAGATTGGAGAAGTGCGACAAATACGAATCTTTGTTTAAGTTCACCAGAGAAGAAATGTTGAAATATCAAAATTTTATTTATAATGCATCCAGTTTCTCAAATTCCTAGTCTAAATGTTTAAGGAAATTATATCACTAGTACTGCCAGGAGTCTGGCAAAGGTCATCAAATGTCAACTGTAGGCAGATGTTAGAATTCATTCAAACTTTGCTAGCTTCTTTATTTATTTAATCCCAACTACTATTTTAGCTACCATATCTTTAGTACAGAAAAAAGCAAATGGTAAAGCGCACTACTGTGAGAAGGACACACTCCAGAAAAGTAAATGTTAAAGAATGGTGTGCTATGCTCCTCAATGCAGGGAGAGGAACCCTGTAGATCACAAACCAATAAAGAACAAAGGGATGAGGAGCGCAACTACCTGGTAATGAACTTGCAATAACTGACAATATACACTTATGTAAGTGGTAACTTACTTGCAGTTGGGTTGTGTCAATCGATATATCTGGATGTCCTCAGTGGATGGGCGCCGGGGGTCTGTCGGTTCTAGTGGTGACAGGTGAAGGACGGATGGCCCCTGAACCGTAGTTGCGGTGAATGGATGCAGGCACTCGTGAATGGAGCCGTGGACAGCTGTGGAGGGAAGGAGTGAAAGACTAGCGGCTAAGAGGCACCGCTCACAGTGTGTCTCCACGCCGTGCTCAGGGAAAGCCCTTTGTTCTTTATTGGTTTGGTATCTTTAGTACAGGAAGTAATAAAAGGCATGTCAGATCATTGGCACATGAGAATCCACAATATGGCTAATGCCAAATATGGACCTACACTTAGAGTTGCTGCAGGGAACTCTGAGAATGCACCTACCCAGAGTTCCCTGTGCACATAAAGCTGTTGTTGCTGATTGTCCTTTCACGACAGGAGCTGTTAAGAGAGAAAGTGGGGTATTACATAGTATTTGAGGTTGAATAAAGACATTAGTCCATCAAGTCCAACCTATTAGGATCTCATTCTAGGAGTACCTGTACCCCTGTATATTACGGTACTTCTGCTCCTTCTGAAAATGCAAATAGCTGGGGATACCTGGCAAGGAATAGATTGGCACAGCTGTAGATCCTGGAAGATAAATGTTAACAATATAAAAATGCACATTTATTTTAAAACCAAATGTGTTTTTATCCAATTTACAGGTTCACATATGTAACCTGTAAGTTGGATACAAGGCCAAATGATAGCTAAAACTAGTTCGCCAGGGTGGAGCTGGCCACCTCTTAGCTCCCAATTAGGAGGTAGACGTAAAAGCCCTTTCCCCTGGTCGATACTCTCTTCTGTTCACTAAAGGTGCTATCAGCATTAGGCCTGTTGCTTTGGAATAACAGATTATTAAGTGGTGTCTTGCATACCAAAATAGTAGACAACCAGGGAAATAAAAAAAAAGGGAGCTATCCTCTTCCCCTAGTAATAATTCAAAGTGTGAATAGATAAGCCAGTACACCTAAACACTTTGCATAAATAGATTATATTATAATAGAAAAAGGTATACAAATATCATTTTTAGCACAAAATCACTGATACATACACAACAGAAAAGTGATACAACAAATAAAGCACACCAGCATAAAATGCCACTTACCCTATTTATACATTACTTTAGCAGAGGTACCCTCTTTATTGAGCACAACTCTTAAGGCATCCTCTATGCTGGATACCATTTGGGCTAGTAAGTAGCTCGGTAGAGGGCTGCTTTCTTTCTGTCCCTTTGCTATGGTGATACAAGCCTACATGCCTTGTATCACCATAGTATGGCTAGTATGATTCTTGGCTAGTATGATTTTTAACAACAACAAAAATTTCAGTTTAATGGAGAGCCTCCCCCAGCAGACTATACATTTTATACTTTATAGGCTGTCAAGTTCGCTGGATGTACATTTGCCATATTTATAATATGGGCAGAAAATTTTAATTGAATGTCTGTCTGTAAATTTCACCTGATTAATGTGCTTTAAAACAGTCAGAATGTGGATTCTCACTGGGGATTTTAACAGAGCATCTTGCTTACAGTTCTGCGGTCCCACTTATCTTCAATGCATAGACGGGCATAAAGCACTCTATGGCATGGATTAGTTCTGTACACATTATAAACCTTTAAACCTCCACTCAGGTATAGGTCTTTCTAACTACAAACTATTCTTGCTCTCTTGTTGCTTTTTCTACCATCATTCTCTTAGTCCTTGTAATTACATTCTTGATAAACAGAGAATAAAATACAACCCACTCCCTTCCCATCCTTAGCTCTTTCCTCCTTCCAAAGATTTTCAGACAAATTCCAGAGGCCAAGTAATCAGGTGGATTTGTCAAGGCTTTCAGCTCTGTTTTTGTCCTTGGTGTAAATCTACGGCATAGATAAGGGGGGGGGGGGATATATGGGGGCCCAAACCCCACCTAGAGCATCCGTCCATGGTGCAGGCACAGCAGGTAGGCTAATAAGCCCAGCTGGCAAATTTGCATTCTTTAGGTTTTTCAATAAACTGAGAATGTCCACCTCAACTGAGGACCTATCTTAGCATTATACTTCTGATATAGTTCCCAAAATACAAACCATTTTGTGAATGGACAAGGGGAGAGTATGGTGGATAAACTATACTGCAGCTGCCTCCAGTCGCAGCTATCATATCCACAGTGGGTTGGAAGTATAAGGTGAGCTATAGTATCTGGCCTGAATGAAAACTGTAAATTGAGGAAAGTGCACAAATATTTAAACTGGCACATACCCCTTAAGACTTAACCTTTTTACACAGTAGATTTTGAAATAAATATTTTGCCTGGAGTTCTACTTTAAATGACCCCTGCAAGCTAGACTAGGCTGTATATTACAGGCTTCTGACCCCTGCCCTCTTGCTGTGTTTTAAAACAGTTACTGGTTGTTAAGTAGTCACTAACTATGTTAATTAGGTTCTTCTCCAAGATAGGCTGTGTACAGCAATGCATATGTAGTGGAAGAGTTTTATTTATTACAGATAATGGTGCTGAGGTTTAAATGTGTCTGCTAGGCTCTCACTTGTGGCACAGTAATCAAAACATATTTGCTGGGTATAAGGACTCTTGTATGTGTACACAGTGAGTCTCAATCCCCTCCAACTGCACAATTTTGCTACACCCACAATTTATCCTACTCTAGGTGCCCAAGGCTGCCCCCCCAAAAAAGGTCCTATGTGGTGTACAGCAATAAACACTTCAGATTTCATTATATTCAGTACACAGATCATTTTATTTTTTTCCACCACAGCTCACTATGTGCACCACTATTAAACCTTCATGATTATATGTTGGAAAATCTTCATTGTGTCCAATTTTGTTCTGCCCATGTTTAGTATTCATTTATTTTCATAATTATTATTAAAAATGTTGTGATTTATAGAGGCGTAAGGAGGAAATGAGTGCTAGCAAATTTCAACCTTCTCTCCCGGTAAAAAAAATTGCGATCTATCCCTATCTGCTCCAAGTCTATGACACACACTGACTAACGTGTAATATGAGTGGCTATAAATAAAGCATTTTTAAGCAGCAGTACTGGTATAATTGGAGCAACTATCTCTCCCTGCAAACACTTTTTAATCTTTCCCTATCTGCTGCTGGTATGTCCACCACACAGTGAGTTTGTATGAGAGTCACTGTAAATATAGAAATATAGAAGTTTTCAGCAGCAGTATATACCTCTCCCTGCAAAATTCAGTGATCTCATCCTACATGCATCTTGCAACACAAAAGAAAAAAGGCTTCTGGGGGCCAGGACTTTTATAAGGAAGAGGGCTGGAACATTAGAAAACCCCAAGATTAGCCTTTCTAAGCCACCTGACCACAGTTCCAAGGCCAGGAAGTGCAATGTTGGTAATTGATTGCTATGGGCCTGAGCAGCTGCATTAGATCGTCATTTTCTTGAACCACGAACAACTTGGGTTGCAGCCGAGCTCATGGTCAACCTAAATTCAAGGCTCATTCCTAATTATAATGTGACAGGTGTACTTTAATCATTATTCATACCCAGTAAAGTGTAGAAGAGCTAAATGCCTAAAAAACCTTTTGTTATTAGAGTAGCCTAGTCAGACTATCCTACAAAGCTTGCTTAAGTATTGTTAGCATTATAAACTGCCCATGAAGCTCTGAGAAAATCCATCTCACTTTAAAGTCAGATACTTTAGATTTTTATTTATAGATGTCCCTGATACTTTTCCTGTTTGCAGTGCAAGTGTATCTTGGGACAAGCTTTTAAACAAATGTTATTTTTTTTAAATATATAAAGAAAGGAAACAACATGTCTCCCATGGAGGACACTTTGCTAATATTGATTTGTAAAAAGCTGTGACAGCTGCTCTGAGTCAATAAACAAGTGCTGCATGCATTGTACATCTAGCTTTACATGTTGGAAGGTCTTTTTTTATTTCTGTTTTTAAAAAAGCATTGACAATGTATGTGCTGGGAATATTTGTGTCTTTGTAACATTTTTCAAGGATTATCAAACTGCAAAGGCTCTAATGTTAAAAATTGTCTTTTTATACTGGCATTCTTTGCTTAACTTTACTAAAGTACACCTGTCACATTATAATTAGGAATGCGCCTTGAATTTAGGTTGACCATGAGCTTGGTTGCAACCCAAGTTGTTCCTGGTTCGAGAAAATGGCGATCTAATACAGCTGCTCAGGCCCATAGCAATCAATTACCAACATTGCACTTCCTGGCCTTGGAACTGTGGTCAGGTTGCTTAGAAGGGCCAATCTTGGGGGTTTTCTAATGTTCCAGCCCTCTTCCTTATAAAAGTCTTGGCCCCCAGCAACCTTTTTTTTCTCATGTGTTGCAAGAAGCATTTAGGGTGAGATCACTGAATTTTACAGGGAGAGGTAGTTACTGCTGCTGAAAACTACAGTATATTTCTATATTTACAGTGACTCTTATACAAACTCACTGTGTGTTGGACATACAGCAGATAGGGAAAGATTAAAGAGTGCTATTCTACCAGTGCTGCTGCTTAAAACTGCTTTATTTATAGCCAGTCATATACAGATTAGTCAGCGTGAGTCATAGGGGTTGATTTACTAACCTTATAAACACACCACGAACATGTATACACCTCTGTAGTGTGTTCCCTCCCAGCATGATCTATAGGTGGAATCTAAACACCATTGTAGTGTGTACACACCCAGCAGGTGTGTTGTGCAAAGCCCTGCCCTGAATTGCAAGGTGATGTTGTGTAAATTAGCTTTACATTGTGTTGCTTGCATTGATGAATGCAGGAATGTAAATGCATGAGCTAACCATTTTTGTCTAAACTGTGAAGCAGCATTATATATGCATCATGTGCATGATTTTTCCATATATGGCATTAGTGGAAATATGCTTATAGAGACTTCTTGGTTGATAAATATGCTTTGCTGTGTAAAAATCACACACACCTGGTGCGTGCGTGTGTTTAGGTTAGTAAATCACCCCCATAGTCTTGGAGCAGATAGGGATACACATCACACATTTTTTTACTTACACGCGGACTTTACTTAAATAAAAAACTGAAGATCAGGTCCAAGGGATTAATATGTAGTAAACAATACTCACCTTCACTGTACGGTCCAGTAAAAAACCTACATTTTTAACTTTTGTATTACTTATGGATAAAAAAAACTAGCAACCCCCCACAACGTATTTTACTGACAAATGTTAATTTAATTAACAAGCACGTTTTTACTGATGACTGATAACCACATAATTAAACAAGCTGTGGAAGGTAAAGATATCACCAACAAGTAAACTGCCTTCCTGTATAGGTACAAACTCAATGAATGAGACTGGTCGTTATACACCGATCAGCCATAACATTATGACATTAATAACATTTTGTCCCTAAAGTTGATGTGTTGGAAGCAGAAAAAATGGGCAAGTCTAAGTATTTGAGTGACTTTAACAAGGGCCAAATTGGGATGGCTAGTCGACTTGGTCAGAGCAACTCCAAAACTGCAGTTTTTGTGGGATATTCCCAGTCTGCAGTGCTAAGGACCTACGAAAAATGGTCCAAGGAAGGAAAAAAGGTGAACCGGTGACGTGGTCATGGGCAACCAAGGCTCACTGATTCACTTGGGGAGCAAAGGCTAGCCAGAGTAGTCTGATCCAATAGAAGAGCTACTGTAGCTCAGATTGCTGAAAAAGTTAATGCTGGTTCCAACAGAAAGGTGTCTGAACATGCAATGCATGTTAGTTTGTTGCGTATGGGGCTGCACAGCCGCAGATTGGTCAGGTTGCCCATGATGACCCAGCACCAAAAGTGCCTACAATGGGCACCTGAGCATCAGAACTAGACTGTGATGCAATGGAAAAAGAGGGCGTAGTCTGATGATTCACATTTTCTTTTACATTATGTGGATGGCTGGGTGCGTGTCTCATGCTTACCTGGGGAAGAGATGGCACAAGGATGCACTATGGGAAGGAGGCGAGCTGGCGGATGCAGTATGATGCTATGGGAAATGTTCTGCTGGGAAACCTTGGGTCCTGCCATTCATGTGGATGTCACTTTGACACGTACCACCTACCTAAACATTGTTGCTGACCAAGTATAACCCTTCACGTAAACGGTATTCCCTAATGACAGTGGCCTCTTTCAGGATCAACTAGGAGAGAGGGTTTGGGGTTGCAGTACACCCGAGTAACAATTTTGAGGACTCTGTCTTCTCCCTTAGCAACAGCTTGTATCAGTAGCACAATGGTCCTGTAACAGCGACTAGCAACATGAAGTAGCACAGAGAACAGCCAGGAATAGTCCAGGACTTTGAAGGAGAACTGTGTAAGGATCGCGGACTGTAGAATCGCGGCTTGCGTTCCAGGGTGGAACGCAACCCGAAACCCGGAAGTAACACCGCCGATGCGTTCCAGCGTGGAACGCATCGGGGTGGGAATACATCACCAGCTCCTCCCCTTTGAATCCTCATAAATAGCAGGAAGCCGGGTCAGTATGGCGTTCTATTATTCACTTGTGAACGCCAGCTGACAGCCTGCTCCCTGCTGCTGGACCGAGAACCGCTGACTCAAAGGATCCCACCATTGCCTTACCAACAAACAGCAAGTATCACATGCAGTATCTGCTAAGAAGATCCCTGCACAACTCTACTGTGGTTAGCTATGCTTATTGTACTATAGAGTTGGCTACATATCTAAGACCTTAAAGGGAAAGTGCGGGTTGTTACATCTAAACCCTACTGCATAAGACTGTTTTGCTAACTCTGCTCACAATATTGCCACAAGTTCACTAGAGTGCTAAGCCTTACCACTTACTTGTTTTCACGGCACATGATGGTAGAGCTCCAAACTCTCCGCCTGAGACTCTGAGAGTGACGCCTGGAGCTCGACCCTGACGCCGTACCCTAACCCCCGTGCTGATAGTACTAGCCCCCGCGGCTGAGATTCATCCACATTGCTTAACGCATTACAGAATAATAGAACCCGATTATGAATCCAGCGGAGCTAGCAGGCCATTTCGTCAACCTCAACCAAAGGGTAGATACCCTAACCCAAACAGTACGAGAGCTGCAACTAGAAAATCAGGAGTTGCGTGAGACCATGACTATGAATGCAGCTGCACAAAGGGAGCCAAGAGATGGACCTGAGCCAAAAGTCTGCCCCACTGAGCCCTTTTCGGGGAACAGAAAGAAATACAGGGAGTTTGTAAACGCCTGTAGACTAATGTTTGACTTCCGTCCCCGCACCTACCCCTCTGACAGGGTGAGAGTCCTCACGGTAATCTCTTACCTCACTGGGGAACCCAGAGCATGGGCAAATACCTACCTAGAGGAGGACAGCCCGATCCTGTACGATTACGCTGAGTTCCTCGAGTCTATGTCGCTTCTCTATGATGACTCCGGAAAACAGCTCACTGCGGAAACAGCAATCAGGGCCCTGAAGCAAGGAAAACGTCCAGTGGAGGACTTCATAGCCGAGTTTCAGCGTTGGGCCCGGGAGACCGAGTGGAACGATATCGGCCTCCGGAATCAGTTCCGACTCGGTCTCTCGGAGACGTTAAAAGACGAACTGGCCCGCTCTGAGATGCCCACTTCTCTTGATGCCCTCATACAGCGGGCTATATCGATTGACAGACGTATACGGGAAAGGCGTGCTGAACGTACACCGGGAAATTATCCTTCGCCGCAACGAACCAGCACTCCAAGAGAAGAGAAGATGGAGATAGGAGCCATAAGGGGACCTCTCTCCCAAACTGAAAAAACCAGGAGAAGAAGCCATAACCTCTGCCTCTACTGTGCTTCCCCCCAGCATATGGTAGAGGACTGCCCCGTAGTCAGCCGAAGGAGTGGAGGTAAGACGATGCAAGTGTGCAAGATGACATCCAACTGCCTCCAGTCCACTCATTATATCTTCATCTCTCTTACCCTACAGTGGGACCAGGAACGGATGACGACTAGAGCCATGGTGGATACGGGGGCATGTGGCAACTTTATTGACAGCCATGTTGTATCCCTAAATAAAATTCCATTCCCAAAGAAGTTAACCCCTCTCACTGTGAGTTTCATAGATGGCACTACATCCTCCTCGGATCCTATAAGTAACCAAACTCAGCCACTCCTGGTCACATGTAAAGGGAGTCATACCGAATGTCTCACATTCAACATCATTCCCTCACCTCTTTTCCCAGTGAGTCTGGGCTTGCCATGGCTGAAACAGCACAAGCCCACGATTTTATGGGAACAAGGGGGCATAGATCTTGATTCCTCTTTCTGTAGGAGACATGCTACTCCATATCTCCCCTGTTGCAGATTTCTACCGAACAGATCCCGGGTCACTACCATGACTTCTCAGACGTTTTTAGTAAAAGGAATGCGGAGGTGCTCCCTCCGCATAGGCCCTATGACTGCCCAATAGAACTAATACCAGGAGGATATATCCCTTGTCCCAGCCGGAGCTAGAGCACCTAAAAAATTATTTGGAAGAGAACCTAAGGAAAGGGTTCATCAGGTCCTCTACTTCGCCGGCTGGTGCAGGGATGTTTTTTGTTAAAAACAAGGACTCAAGCCTAAGACCCATAATAGACTACAGGGGATTAAACAAGATCACGGTAAAGAACCGTTACCCCTTACCTCTCATCCCAGAACTTATAGAGCGACTTCAGACAGCCCAAATATTCACCAAACTTGACCTCAGAGGGGCATACAATTTAATTTGCATTAAGACGGGAGACGAGTGGAAGACTCCCTTTAGAACACGCTATGGCCTATTCAAGTATACAGTAATGCATTTTGGGTTGTGTAATGCCCCTGCCACTTTCCAGGCCTTCATAAACGATATCTTTCGTGACCTCCTGGACACCTGCGTCGTTGTCTATCTAGATGATATTCTCATCTACTCGGACAACCTCCAGGACCACAGGAGGCACGTCAGGTGGGTACTCTCCAGACTCAGGGCCCACTCGTTATATGTGAAAGGGGAGAAATGCACGTTTGAAAGATCCACCATATCTTTCTTGGGTTACGTGATCTCTCCGCAGGGAGTACAGATGGAATAGGCAAAGGTGGATTGCATCCTACATTGGCCTACTCCTACCTCTAGAAAAGGCCTACAGAGGTTCTTAGGTTTTGCGAATTTTTACAAAAATTCATAAGGAATTTCTCAGCTGTGGTCAGACCACTTACCCGCTTGACCAGTCCGTTATTACGATTCACATGGACTGAGGAAACTCAAGCTGCGTTCGATTCCCTAAAACATCATTTCACCTCTGCTCCTATACTGAAATTACCAAACCCTGAGAGTCATTATGTGTTAGAGGTAGATGCCTCACAATCAGCTCTGGGAGCTATCCTCTCCCAGCGTACCTCCATCTCGGAACCTCTACATCCCGCGGCATTCTTCTCCCGATCCCTCAATTCAGCGGAGAACAACTACCCTGTGGGGGAGAAAGAATTGCTGGCCATAAAGTGGGCTCTGGAGACCTGGAGACACCTCCTGGAGGGCACCATATATCCCATCACCATATACACAGATCATAGGAATCTGCAGTATCTGCAGACCAACAATACACTGTCGGTCCGACAGGTTCGGTGGAGTTTGTTTTTTGGTAGGTTTGACTTTCAAATTACATGCAGGCCAGGCTCCAGAAACGGGAAGGCTGATGCCCTTTCCCGAATGCTGGAACTTCAACAAAACCTACCATCTCCGTCCTCCATCATCCCCGCTGATAGGTTGGTACTTGCCAACATCAGTCTAGAGAGCCAGCTAAAGGAGTGCTTGGCCTCTAATCTCTCAGTGATTCCTCCGGGACTTGAACGCGACAAGGAAGGGTTCTTGTACAAGGGTACTAAATTGTACGTTCTTCCTCCGTTTACTGTCAAAATTCTTAAAATTCTACACGACGGGACCTTAGCCGGTCATCCTGGGGTCACAAAGACCCTGGACCTCATCCATCGTCAGTTCTGGTGGCCCCAGATGAACAAGACGGTGAGAGAATACGTCTCTTCCTGCCAAGTCTGCGCCACATGTAAGCATGGAAAACAACTTCCATACGGACTTATGGTATCCTTACCCATACCTGAGAAACCATGGGAGTCCGTGTCGCTCGATTTTGTTGTCGACTTGCCTCCATCCTCAGGTCACAACACAGTCATGGTGGTGGTAGACAGACTAACTAAAATGGCTCACTTCACCCCCCTAACCAAGGTTCCTTCCGCAAAAGAAACGGCTACAGCCTTCTTAGGTACCGTTGTGAGATTACACGGTATACCATCACAGGTCATCTCTGACCGTGGAGTGCAGTTCGTTTCTAGGTTCTGGAGGGCTCTCTGTACATGGTTCCGCATTGACCACCGCCTGTCCAGCGCTTATCATCCCCAGACCAACGGGCAAACAGAGCGAGTGAATCAATGCCTGGAACAGTACATCAGGTGCTAGCCACAAGCAGAGTTTGCTTATAACAACTCCACCAGTTCCTCTACACTCCATTCCCCTTTCTTCTCTAACTATGGGTTTCATCCGAACCCCATCCCCTGTTCCCTGCTTTCTTCCAATGTTCCAGCGGTTGATGACTACATGTCGAACCTCAGGAGGATGTCTGAAGTGCTGCGTGAGAATCTCACTCAAGCACAGAGGACGCAAAAACACTACTACGACCTCCGTAGGAGACCCGCTCCCAACTACAACATTGGGGACAGGGTATGGCTTTCCACCAGGAACCTATGCCTAGGAACCCCGCCTAGGAAACTGGGAAAACGGTTTGTGGGACCTTACCCGATAGAGAGGATCATAAATGCTAACACCATGCGACTCACCTTGCCCGCGGAATTGAGCGTTCATCCTTCTTTCCACGTCTTCTTACTCAAGCCTTTCCGTCCGGACCCTTTTCCCGATCGCTCTCCTCCTCCTCCGTGCCCTCCAGTGCAGGTTATGGGGGAGGAGGAGTACGAGGTGGAGGAGATCTTGGATACCAGGAGACGTTGGAACAGACTGCAGTACCTAATCCGTTGGAAGGGTTACGGGCCTCAAGATGACTCCTGGGAGAATTCCTGTGAGGTCCATGCTCCGGATCTGGTACAGAGGTTCCACCTGAGGCACCCTGCTAAACCTTTTCCGCTCGGGAACCCCGGGAGGGATTCCCTTGGGAGGGGGGTGCTGTAAGGATCGCGGACTGTAGAATCGCGGCTTGCGTTCCAGGGTGGAACGCAAGCCGAAACCCGGAAGTAACACCGCCGATGCGTTCCAGCGTGGAACGCATCGGGGTGGGAATACATCACCAGCTCCTCCCCTTTGAATCCTCATAAATAGCAGGAAGCCGGGTCAGTATGGCGTTCTATTATTCACTTGTGAACGCCAGCTGACAGCCTGCTCCCGGCTGCTGGACCGAGAACCGCTGACTCAAAGGATCCCACCATTGCCTTACCAACAAACAGCAAGTATCACATGCAGTATCTGCTAAGAAGATCCCTGCACATCTCTACTGTGGTTATCTATGCTTATTGTACTATAGAGTTGGCTGCATATCTAAGACCTTAAAGGGAAAGTGCGGGTTGTTACATCTAAACCCTACTGCATAAGACTGTTTTGCTAACTCTGCTCACAATATTGCCACAAGTTCACTAGTGCTAAGCCTTACCACTTACTTGTTTTCGCGGCACATGATGGTAGAGCTCCAAACTCTCCGCCTGAGACTCTGAGAGTGACGCCTGGAGCTCGACCCTGATGCCGTACCCTAACCCCCGTGCTGATAGTACTAGCCCCCGCAGCTGAGATTCATCCACATTGCTTAACGCATTACAAACTGTCTCTGGACTTGTAGCTTACCAGCTAGCTTCTCTTCGGTAAAGTAAAGTACCTGAGAATAGGGTGAGCAATCTCTTACAGGGTTCCAGATGGTAGCTCTCACCAGTTCCTCTGTGACACTCCTCAATAAGCAGTTTCCACCTCCAGCCCAGATTCCATCAGGTTCCTTTCCAGTAGCATCTAAGGTCTCTTGGCCCCCAGCATCTGCCACATGCTGAGGCCCAGGCCAGGCATCTGTAGTATCTTAGGCCTCTAGGCCCCCAGCATCTGCCACATGCTGAGGCACAGGCCAGGCATCTGTAGCACACAGACCTCCTCCCAGGGAGGGCCCCAGAGGAGAGAGAGAGTTCTGGAAATTGTCCCCAAACCTTTTATCACCTTCATTCAGCCATACCTCTGAGTCTGCCGGCTCATGGATTGGTCAGAGTCAGATGCTTAGTCACAGTCTGAGGATGGATCCTCCCTCACTATATGCTGAGTCCCCAACTCAGCAACAGGGGGAAGCAATCAATCCACCCAGCTCAGAGAATCCTGCAGAACTCAGAGCAAATCAGCATCCAGACTTATTACAGTTCTGATATACACTACAGTAGCAACATAGCAGAGGGCGCTACAATACTGGTAAATTAGATGGACAGGTTGAAAGCCCATGCTGAAAATTTTTGGTAAAAACATGTGAGTTTTGGGTTTACCAGAAACTTAAGCACAGATGGTAGAGACCTGACGGCTTTTTTTGAGTAGCTACGGTAACCACTGTTGCCATCTGATTTTGTTGTTGGAAAGCCAAAACTACTATTCTACCTTTTCATGTTATTTGTTATTCGCTACATGTTATTCATGTTAACATGCCCATACTGATCCATAAGTCCACTTACATATTCTACAACTAAATCTGTTTGTATTTGAGTTCCTACATGTACAAATCATTAAATACAAAATTTCCAACTAAGGTACACATTGTTCTAAATATTGTGACTTTGGAACCACAATGTGCTTCCAGTTCATATGTTTACAGTTGTTATACTTGGTGACTTTAACAGGACCCCTAAACCTGCAATATATACATTCTATACATCTGATTAGGAAACTTCTTTCCCTGGCAGGTGGAGTGGGTGGACTCAATGGAGACTCTGTGGAAGTATACAACCCTATTGATACAACCTGCACATGCCATTTGGCTGTGTACATATCAATCTCAGGTTTTTATTTCTGTCTGTGACTCCATCAGGGAGATTTTCCCTTAATTCTTATCCTATCATTTCCCTACCAGAAAAGGGAGTTATGGCAAAACAGAGGTTAACCTCAAAAGTCATCTGAAAAGGTGATGTGAGGGGGGTTTAGCATACCTCAAACAGAGCAGTTTGGCATGTGAAACACTCCCTCCCACTCATATCCAATGTGAGCACAAATTATCAGCTAATGCATTTTATAAGCAATGCTTTCCAGCTTACTTTCTTTCTGTTTTCTTCAAAACATTGACTGCTCTCTACAGAGCAATATCTATAAAAGGGAGGAATAAAACAACCACACATTTTTAGTCTTAAAGGGAATCTGTAACAAGCAGAAAATACATAGGCTGAACAAGTAGTCTCAGGAATGCAAACTTTACCGTGGTGTGTTGGACCCCAGCACTAGATGTGCATGATTTTTTATTTTATACTGGTGTATTTTTCTACAAAAGAAGCCAACTGTCATGTATGCTATATATGGTTGCCAAAGTGAGACTCCAGCAGGTTTTTGTTTAATCTCTGTTTTGTGTAGTCTTCAGTAAAGGTAATTAGCCTCACAACACAGTTCCAATACCCCAATTTGCCTTGTAATCATGATTGACATATCTGGACTCTCTGACAGGCCTGTAATAAGTTGCTCTGTGCAGTACAGTATAAATTACATTATGTGGCCCAGGTTTTGTGGATGTCTGACCATAACACATACATTTTATGGCCAGTTTTGTAGACACCCCTCCAAATTATTGAATTCAGGTGTTTCCAGTGAAAGGTGGTGTTAATGCTACAGAATACAAAGACATTTTAGACGATTGGGCACTTCCAATCTTGTGGCAACTGCTTGAGGAGGCTCCTCTCTGTTCCAACATAAATGCGCTTCTGTGGACAAAGCCATGTCCATAAAGATTAGCCTTTACAGAGCCCCAATTTCAATTCTACTGAACACCATTGGTACAAATTGGAATGCCGACTGCGAACAAGATCTTCTTGGCCAATATCATTATCTGACGTCCCAAATACTCTTTTATCTGAATAGGTGCAAATTCCCACAGACACTCTCCAAAATCTTGTGGAAAGCCTCCAGAGAAGAATTGAGGTCGTTATAAATGTGAAAGGGGGCCAACTCCATGTTAACGGTTTTGAAATGGAATATCACATAAACTTATATATGTGTGATAGTCGGTAATCCACAAACTTTTGGCCATAGCATATGACACACACCAAAATAACTTCATACAAATACTTTAGCTGTGTGTAGCATGCCCTTCCCTGACCGCCTTTACTCTAAAGCACAGGAGCAAATCTTTCTGCTTCTGTGTAAACTGACAATTGTAGAAGAGTCTGCAGTGTCAAAAAAGAGTTATGATGTACAGTGGTACCTCGGTTCACGAACTTAATTGGTTTCCCGATTCTGGTCGCGAACCGAATTGTTTGTGAACCGAATCAAATTTCCCCATAAGGTTTACTGTAAATAAGGTTTATCCGTTCTGACCCCTATGAACGTGGTCGCAAACCAATTTTGGTCATGAACAGAATCGCATTTTCCCATAGAGTTCAATGTAAATGAGGTTAATCCGTTCTGAACCATATGTAAAAATTATTGTTTGGAGGGAGAGTCCCTCTCCATAAGGACATCGGGGAGATCTCCTTCAGGGGTTTCCTCTCTTTGTCTCTTAGCTGCAGGGTCAATTTTTGCAAAAATCTGTCTAATTTTTCCTGCGTGACTCTTCCATGTCACGTTCAGTGACACATTCTGGCCACAGTGTCCTCCAGGCTGAGTTTAAGGCCCGGTATGTAAGGACGTCTCTCCAGTGACATTAAAAGACCTGGTGAAGAGCGCCTTTGTGTACAGCTCTTGAAGTTGCAGATCACTTGCTGGTCCATGGGCTACAGAAGAGGTGTCGTGTTGGGGAAGGGGGAATTTGACCTTCATGATGTCATACTTGGCTTCCATATCATCCATGCATTGCAGCAATGCAGAATGGCACCCTCTATAGAGGACTACAAATCTCAGCAGTACTTCATACAGAAATGCAATTTTTTACTATTTTTCCAACTTTATTTCTTTGCGGTTGCTTCAGGGGGTGTGGGTTGGGGTTTTTTTTTTGGGGGGGGGGAATCTTGCACCAGGGCCCTTTGTTCCTTAGGCCCTCCGCTGTGCTTTACTGTAACTGTAAGTAAGTGTCACTATATCTGAAGAATAGTCAACAAATAGATTCAGCTAGTCAAATAAATAACAAACATTTAAACCTTGCAAAGCATTTTCTGAAAAAGATCACATCAAACTAAGACAGCTTGTATAAATACCCACACAGCTAAATGCTGTAAGAGAAGACAGTTGGCCATATATAGGACAGTTTTTGCTACATACACTTGTCAAATTACTGAATAAATTGGGGATGCCAGCCTTGGAATGTCTGTGTCAGATAAATTGTGTTGCTGAGTCTCTCTTGCATGCTATACAGGCACTTTTCTAGCTGTTACTGAAATATTGATATAGGTGTTGAGTGTTTTAATAATTTCACTGTCACTGTTGTTAGAGGTATACCTAATCAGCTTGTATACAAGCTCTGCAATGTCTCCGAAGATGTCTATACATTCCTTCCAATATGGGTCTCAGAATAAAGGCAAAATACAAATATCTAAGAGCACCATCAGACCTTCTATGGAAATCTATTAGGCTACAAAGAAAGAGCTATCAATGTAGTACACCTGTATAGTAAACTTAAGCAATTAATGGCTGTGTTTTTTAGGTTGTCCATGAATACACAAAAAGAACTCTCATAAACCACTGCAACTACTACATGTAATTGCTATTGGATAATTCAATTTAAATTGAATTAGGTATTGAATCTAAATATCCCAGTCAACAAACAGAATAATTTTAATAATGAGGACCTGAAAGAACTATGGGGTAACCTTTTTATCCCATAGTTCTCTTAAGGGTCACAGGAGGACTATATACTAACAACCTCCCGTGACCCACAGCTCAGTAAATAACTATCTATACTCACTATATACTGAGAGCGCCGCTGCTGGGACGGATCTCGCCAATACTGTCGAGATCCATCCATCCAGCTGGCTGATTGACAGCAGGCTCTGCCTATCTAGAGGCAGAGCCTGCTGTGCCCGCCCCCTCCCTGTCCGTTCCTCCAGTCAGCATTGGAGGATCTGAGAGGGGAGGGAAGGGAATCCCTGTAGGGAGCGGTGACTGACAGTCACCGCTCTCTGCAGGTAGATGATCAGAAAGCGAGTGAGCGACGGTATGTGTTCGCTCACTTCCCGATCAATAGAGCTGATGTGTGACAGTTTCATTGTCATGCGTCGGCTCTATCTATGAGCATTAGTGAAAATCACTCACCTCATAGTTCTCTATTAAGCAAAAAAAGAGGTACATTTAGTGATGATTAGGGCCTGTTCTGATGTAGAAGACACTAAGGGGATGATTTATAAATCATCCGCTGAGACGTACACTGGCTGAATGCCATTTACACAGCATTCTCTCCACTTGATGGAGCTGAGGAGTCAATTTCTATTTAACCAGCCAATTTCTATTTAACCAGCGTATGTCTCAGCTGATGATTTATAAATTATCCTCTTAGATATAGGCTTCCTTTTCAAAATAGAAGCATGGGCCACAATCAAAGCTGAGTCAAAGCTAAGAGTTGTAGAACAAGATGCTAGATAAAGTGAAATGCAACAGTGCAAGTCATCTCAGGAGAAGTGATGTGACCAGACTGAAGATATAAAGGATGTCACCAGCACACCAAGCTGTTGTGTTCAACAAATGTTCATTTTAATTAAAATTTTAATTAAAATGAACATTTGTTGAACACAACAGCTTGGTGTGCTGGTGACATCCTTTATATCTTCAGTATTTTCACGGTGCCACCGGGGTCACTGCAAGCACTCATTTGCATAAATCTGGTAAGGAGAGCAGCAAGATACCTATATATTTTTTTGTATGTGTGACCAGACTTAAGACACCTCGAAAAAGGTAAGTATTAAGATTCTTTTTGTGCTGCTGCTGCTGCTGCGGAGGGTGCTCCACTGGGGGAGGGAGCAAACAGTGGGGCTGGCAGGCCCGGAGTTGGGATTTAACTAGCAACAGTGTTAAGCCTAGTTTTTGCATCAATGCATATGCTAAAGTGCATATTCTTTAGTTACTGAGTTATCTGGTACTGTTATTACTATTGTAGGGTGCATTTGGTTGCATAATGAACTTTTTCTTAATTTCACATATTTATTTTTCTCTGCACATTGAAGCCAAGACGATATTAACACAAAAATGACAAACACTTTAACTTTGCTGTTAAATTTAACATAGATTTTATCTCCCATAGAAATCTGATCTGTGTTGAATATTGACTAAAAGTAACAGTGTGACCTATTGCAGAATTTATGCAATACACTGGCCAGCTACCTATAACATCTGGTTGTCTGAAAAAATAACTGTGTATTATCTGAAATAGTCTTTCCTAGCACAATTAGAGCACAGGGTCCTGCCAGTGCCTTCTGGATGAGCAATTTAGATCTTTCCTCCTGAGTGACTTATTGAAGGTGTTTTAAGTCCTAAAACCCAAAGAATCCTCTTACTTTTAGTATTATGGGTGTAGAACATAGAACCTAGGTGTTTTTGTTTTTGTTTTAACAAAGACAAAAGCGTAAGAAAAAAACAGTACACTGTCAATAAATAGTTGAGTGTTAGCTAAAATTCACACCTAACCTAAGGGCATTAAGCAATATGTAGGGTAAGGGTTCTTTCTTTACCTCTCTCCTTAGTAATTTATCCCAAGTCAATATGAGTCTTTTCAATACATTCTGTCTGTTTGTAATTTAAGTGCAGTTTTATAACTTCGTTATGGTAAATAAGACATAGGGGACTATTTATAAACAATTCACAAACAATAAACAATTCACTCTTTGAATCTCTATGAGCATTCATTTTGTGAAAATAAAGGCAAAAAACCCCACTATTTGTATATTTCCTTTTCAGAAAACCGTTGAGAAACACAAACATTATATGTTAATGGAGACTGAGAACTTTAGGAGCTGAGGCTGAAGAAATGTTAGCTATGGCAAGCAAAGGTTTATGCTCACGAAATAAATGATGCTACAGAGGAGGCACCCTAGTTAAAAACTTTAGCTCCTTTCTTAAGCTAAACCACTTTTTTCAGTTTTAATAAGCAGACATACATGTTTAAAAATGGAAAGTTAAACATTTTTTTTATATTAACATAGCATAAGAAGCCTACACTTTGGTCCATGTAGGGTGACATAAATATGAAGAGTGCAGCAAAAAGCCAATATAAATATCATACAGGGAGTGTTGGAAAGAGAGAATGCCGAGGTAAAATTAGAATTTTAGAAGCATTCCGTAATAAATGGCTGCTTGTATTCACTATTTAATAAAATGTTACGCTGAATGAATAACCAGAAAGAAATCCTATATTTTAAGACCTTGTCTTTGGAAAACCACAACGTCAGTAAAAGCTTTTTGCTGATGAATTTGATTAATTCTCTCTGCATCTTAATTATGAGATCTACCATTTGGCAGTTTCTTTGCTATCTGGAAAGTGAACTTCTGTGATTATTTCAGTATCATGAGCAGGCAGTAAACCCTTATCAAGGAAGCCAAGTAATAGATGGAATGGACCAAAGGTTTAAAATACAGCCATCTTTTATACCTTGTCCTCTGTCCAAGCAATATATTTGCAGTTTGGTATATCTAACCCATATCATGTGGATAAAACCCCTAGTAAATAAATTACATTTGAGAAATTCTGGTGAAGACCATCATTTTGCCTTAACTTTGCCTTTGGTGAGGTAACTAGAACAAACAGTAATACCTGTATTACCTGTATATACCTGTAAATTGATCATGTATGTGCGCACAGTTTCATGGTGAATCACAATGTGTTTGACACAACCATGACCATCTTTTAAACACTTTTTCTTTCTTTAAAATAAATTTTTTTTTGCATACTACTTACCAGGGGTGTGGCACCTAATATCCAGATACAGGTCAAAACTTTTTTTCTCAACAGAATTAAAAACTAATTAAATGTAATTGTAGAACATGGCATGATGTGGTGGGAAGGGCCGTAGGGGCGTAGGGGCTTTTTTTAAGTTAGAGCTGTTAAAGTCTGGAACTCGCTGCCACAAAGGAGTGGTATCAGCTGAGGGTATGGAGTCATTCAAAAAGCATTCAGATACATTCCTCAGAGACCGTAACATACAGGGGTACAGGTATTCTTGAAAACTAGATCACACAGGGACTCGTGTACACACATACATTCAGCCTCAAATACTAACTATCTAACTATGATTGTAGATCATGGAAAAAGAAGCTGTTGTGCAGTTCCAAATGTAAAGTGTGAAAGAACTTAAAGTGAACATGTACTCCTGTTTAAACTCTTAAAAGTAAATTCTTGCCTAAGAGCAGACACTATATGATGCCTGTTTTTTCAGTAATCAACAGGAAAATAAACTCTTTCATGCCCTTCTCTCATTTACTTCGATTTTACTACAATTGTGGCACCTAGCTTTCTTTAACTTGATGACTAAGCTCTAGCAAACGCCACCCCTATCCAATGAGCTTGTCCTTACAGCCCATTACGGTACGGTCAATAACCAATGGAATAGCAGTTGGCAGGGCTTAGCATTTCAGAAACATAACTTTTGATAATATCAATAGCCTTAGGGGATATGGATAGATGTTTTATCCAAATTACATTATTTGGTATTAGGTTGCATATGAATAGTATATTCTATAATATTTGTTTTTCACTGAACCAATGGCTGTCAATGCGTCAAGGGAAAACACTGCTTTATTTCTCATGTTAATATAATTAATTTGTAAATAAAAAACAATCTCCTAATAGAGAAGCTATTTTATTTGGGATAAGCACAGTTTTATAATAATGAGTGACAGAAGTAATTACAAAATTGAGAAGTAACACTAAAGTTTTCACTAATACTTTACCTTAACATATGACTTAAGGAGGGTGATGGGTCAAAGCGATTCACAAAATAATGCAAATTCTCTTGATTTAAATAATATAATTGGTGTGTCATTATATAAATAGGGAGGGATCATGTCATGAATAGTGATGAGCGAGCCGGGAAAAATTTGGTTCACAGGAGGTGCAGCAAACCCACCAAAAAAATCCACTAAACAGAAATACAGTATAGCGCCAACCCTATTAAATTCTATGGGAGACAAATCTTATCTTTCCATGGCTTTTTTCAAGCCCAGTTTGAAAGCTTTTGTGGAAAAAGGAGAAGGTCTTTTAATGCAGCTTAAAGGACAATGTTAAAAATGGGGGAAGCCTTAACCCTTGTGCTGGCAGCAGGGCCTTGTAAGCAGACTCACTGTTGCTATAATAAGACTCACTGTTGCTAATATACAATATAACCAGGAGTTTGATTAGGAGTCGCTGTTGGCTTTCTGTTGAAAGTGAATCAGGTGGCTTTAACAGGCCTCAAATGATACAATGCCCAGGCTAATTATCTTGAGTCTTCTGTCTTGGAGCTCCATCGAATATCCCACACTCAAATTTAGTAACTGGAACTTCAGAAGTGTAGGCATGCAGACTTATAGGAAAAGTATTGGGAGAGTAAAATATACTCTTCCCAATACTTAAAGCCAACGTTTGACACTGCAGGTGCCGTGTGTCGGCTCTATAGATCAAGTGCTTTGCGATCACAGACCATTGATCGTTCAGCTCACGGTCTTCTCCCTGAAGAGAGTGGTGACTGTGCTCCCTGCAGGTATTCCGTCTCCCTTGTCTGATTCTTCAGTGCTTATTGGAGGGACAGAGAGGAAAGGGGGTGGCACAGCTGACTCTGGCTATAGAGAGGCCAGCTGTCAATCAGGCAGCGGGCTGCATCCCGACAATATTGTTGGTATCTTTCCCAGCTGCAGCGTGGCTCTGCACTACCAGCAACTAACAGTAGATGCTGACTTTGGGTCACCAAAGTACATTATCAAATGTACTCCTTTGACCCAAATGAGGACTAAAGCCAAAAAAAGGTTTGGCTTTAGTATTCTTTTAAAGTAGGACTAAACTCAAACAGTGGAGATGTGCTATTTTATAGGGAATAAGTAAAAATGTTAATTGTGCTTAAGCTGTACTGTGAAAAATCTACCCCTTTGTCTTGAATTCCTCCTAAAAAATAGTACAGCACTTACTAGTATTTTTGGTGCCTATGCTTCATACTTGTAAATCTTCTGTGTTAGATCTGAGGCAATTGCTGCCCCTGACTGCTACTCTCATGAGATTCACAGTGATATTTGATGATATCGCTACTGTGCTGCTCACTGTTCTTCATGATGAAGGCTCTCACATGAGGATGCAATGCCCTTCTTCTACCATCATAGCCATAGCCATGATGAGGAGTTAGAAAACTGATAGAAAATAAGGAACACCCTAGCTAAAATTGCAAATTTCCCTCCAAGCAAATGTCAATCACCCATGACAGATAAAATACATTTGATAAATTACATTGTAACAATTAGCAAATCTCACCTTGCACAGCAACTTCCAAACTGTCCAAGAAATCTGCCGCACTGTGATAGGCGGCCAAGCGGTGTGGGAGGAGAGACACCGGCCGCTCACAGCGCTCTCCTCCCGCAGTGCTCGGCCAGCTGTCACTTTCTCTCCTCCCCGCTGGGACATAGAGCAGCGCCCAGCGGGGAGGAAAGAAATCACGGATGCGCCGATGTATCGGCAGGAAAATGGCCCTTTTAGCATTTAGCCAAAAGTGCAATTTTCGGCCGATATACTGCTTTGCAAGGCGAACATCCAATCTACAAAGTGAACATTCCCTTTACTAAGTAAACAGTCTCTGTTATTATAATAAATCAACCTCATTGAGTTCTGTAAATAATGGGCTTCTTTTACATCAGCAAAGATCCAATGCTGAATGTAAAAAGGATACTAGAACGCCACCTGTTGGCTGTAAAGGAGAACCCAAAATATTAATACACATTATTTCTTAATTAAAAAAAATAAAAAAATTCTATACTTAAGTGAAAATTATGACTCAAACAGAACTGTGACATTTTCCAGATAGCATTAGTAGTTCCTGCTTACCTATTGTCTAGAAGTACTCTTTTATATGCTAGTTTTTATCTCCCTAAAAACAAGTTTTGGACATATTTCAGGCAAATTGTTTGCTTGTTTGGCTGATTTATGTTGAGTTCTAAAAAAGAAAAAAAAAAAAAGAAGCAGAACTAGCTTGTGTGCTTGGAATGTCCTTATATTTTTATACTATGCCTTAGGCAAGGATTTCCAATCTGGAGGGTTTTAGAATCATTTTATCTTGATTATGGCTAAATGTAAAGCTTGATTCATGGGTCATGCCAAAACAAGCTTACAGCTATGAAGGCTAATGTCACATAATCAGAAAAGGAAGGAATTGTAAATCTAAACCCCGGGAAAACAGCTAAACACGCACACACACACACACACACACACACACACACAAACATATGTTGTAAGGGGGACACGCTCAACTGGTTTTTGTTATTGACAGCGGTAAATCATGCATGACACAAACACCCAGGAACAGTCCAAGCAGGTTTGTCCTGCACTTTTATCCAGCAGGGCAACAAGCAATTTTCAATGCAGGAGAGCTTTTTACAGCAAGTTCATAGCATGAAACACAGAAAACAGCTGCTAACTAAAATTTGATTAGCTCCTGAATAACAGGGTGCCCCATAATATGTTCCCCAAATCAAACAGGCAGCTATTTAGTGTTCTATCAGCACTCAGCCTTCTCACCCAGCAGCAGGCTTCCACAGCGGAGAGAGCTAGAGAAAACATCAGGAATAGCATAAAGATGAATAAATGTCACCAGCACACAACCAGTATTGCAGTCCAAAGAGTTTGTTTATTGGAACATCATGTCACCAAAACTAGAGCTTTCGGGGCCATGCAGGGTCCCCTTCATCAGGCTCAGCAATGACCCTGCGTGGCCCGGAAAACGCAAGTTTTGGAGACATGACGTTCCAATAAACAACCTCTTTGGACTGCAATACTGGTTGTGTGCTGGTGAGATTTATTCATCTCTATAATGGTGTGACATACGCATGTCACTACAAGCACCCACCTCCCCTCATTCAACTTTGGGTTTTTCGGGTAAGGAGTGCGGCAAGGTATCTTTTTGTTTAACATCAGCAACAGCTCACATATAAAATGCTTACAGGTAAGATATTGAAATGGAGGCTTTATCCCACCATAGATCCGATAAATACAAAATGTTGTGTCAGCCATTAACCCTTGAGCCTCTAACTGTGTGTATATGAGAAACCTAAGTGACACAATTCAGCCCCTCCCAGTTTACAAAGCTATACTACACAGCACATGGACAAGAGACCTGATTTTTGTCTGCTGCATTAAATAAACGCTCTTTCAGGTCTTGCCTCTCCCCCACCCAGTGATTGGACAGTGAAAGGAGAAGCAGTACACAGATGAGTCTATCTTTCTGTTGCTCAGCTCTCTCCTCTTTTGCTTATTTTGTGCATACACTTGTACCGATTCTCTCTCTTTCATTCATTCACTGCTGTACATGGGACTGCAAGAGGCATATACCAAGTCAAACTCTAATACTTAAAATGCTTGCATGAAAAAATAACTTTGATAATACATTAATGGATACAGAGCATTCATTTGCAGAGTTCAGTTTTACACTCTACAAAGCATTATATAGAGCATGCCAATGTAACTGCAACAATATTGCAACAATATTGAAATTATAAACCTTATTTCATTCTTTTTAAGGAAACTATGGAGAAAGTGGAATGGAAGCCTTTAGGGAACTGGCTGCACAAGAAGGCCTGTGCATAGCACATCATGATAAAATCTATAGCAATGCTGGAGAGAAAAGTTTTGATCGACTGCTTGGTAAACTTCGGGAGAGACTACCAAAAGCAAGAGTGGTGGTTTGTTTTTGCGAAGGAATGACAGTAAGAGGGCTCCTGATGGCTATGAAACGTAAAGCTGTTTTTGGTGAATTTCTGCTTATTGGAAGGTAAGATAATTTTTTATTCTGTGATTTTCTTTCACAACAGTTTTTTAAAATATAATACAGAATACAGTATGAAAGTAACATAACTGAAAGCAGGGCATCAATGACGCATTCAGTAGCAACTGCACAATAGAAATCCAATAACATCAACAGCAATAAAGATCTGAAGCATCCAGGATATAACAGTCAGATGCCCTCTAGTATGAAGCTTTCCAAAAAGATGACAACACAATCAAAGGACAGGTTTAGAAAGTGCATCCAATAGTGGGAATGGATCTTTCCCAGGAGAGCAGAAGTACAGATATTCAAAGAGAAGGTGATAGAGAGAGAGTTAGTGTATAGAAGAATATGAAAAAAAGGAAAAGAAAGAATAAGAGGGTGGACGTAGAGAAAGGGGAGATGTGGAAAGGGAAATAGTAAGGATCCAAGGGGAGTCATTCATAAAGTAGTCAGATGGTTGATAAAATATCCTCAAACCAGGGAGGTTGGGAGCATGATATCCAAGGTTGCCAAATAAGGAGGAATTTGGCCTGAGTGTCAGTCAATATTGCTGTCAACTCTACCTGTCACAACTCTACTTTTACCCCATTTTCAGCTCAAGGTAGGCAAATTCGAGGCCTTGGCGATTGTCAGCCTGGTGGTTGTAAATATATGAAGCAAAAAGGTCTGCTCCATTTAAAATAGAGTCTTTATTATGTGATTTTAAAGTAAGCTTTATGTGCAATTGCCAGCTAGCAGTCTCAGCTTTTCTCCTCCATTAACCCCTGCTAATTACTCTATATAACTTTTTGGTATGAAAATGTTGCCGTTTTAGTTGACTGTGCATGGTGCATTGATAATGCTCGTGTATAAATAGTTATAAGACTAGAAAAACATGTGTCCTTTTTAAATTATTGGGCAGCACAGTGGCTTAGTGGTTAGCTCTGCTACCTTGTGGCACCAGGGGTCCCTGGTCCAAATCCAGGTCAGGATACTATCTGCAAAGAATTTGCATTTTCTCTGTGTGCTTGCGGGGGTTTCCTCTGGGTAATCCGGTTTCCTCCTAAACACTCCAAAGGCATGCTGGAAGGTTAATTGACTCCCGTCTAAATTGGTCCGGTGTGCATGTGGGATAGGGACCTTAGATTGTAAGCTCCTTGAGGGCAGAGACTTATGTGAATGTGCAAAGCGCAGTGTAAATTGCTATATAAATACCAGTAATAAATAAATTATCTTTATCAATGGTAACTTCAATTTTCAAGTGTATTCCAGTTTTTCACATTTGTCCTACAAAGCTCTTTTCAACATTAGGTTTCCATCTATCTCCTAACATAGCCCCCCTTTTCCCTGCTCCAGCCTTAACACTCTTCCTCTTTTTAAAACCACTTAGCTTACATAGTCCTCTGGCTGAAGGATAGGGAAAAGTTATATAGGTAGGATGTCCTAAAATAGACAATGTAGGTCAGTCTTACTACGAGAGTCAGGCCAAATGTGTCTAGATGTACCTGGTGCTCTGAAAATAGACAGGAAATAATGCACTCAAAACTAGTTCACGACTTGCTACAAACTAATTAATTCATTTAATTTTAGAGTTAATGATCCTCTTTAAAATGGTTGCCCTTAAATGGCATATATATTTGTCACTCATACTGTTATGGGTTCAAATGTTCTTGGAGTCAGTAAATTAATCTTTTGATTTGTTTTACATCATATAGATTGTTAATTCTATGGGGTTGATTTACTAAATAATAAAGATTGTTCAGAGTAGATGTGCACTCTGAAAAAGCATATGTTCACTTTGCAAACTGAATACCCAATCACATGTGGGAAATTAACAAAACAGGATTTTTGCTAGAACCAAATTGGTTTGTTAACACAAACACAGATTTATCTTATTTACTAAGCTTACTTACCTCTGTAGATGCAGACACTGTGGAGCAATTCCCCTACAAAGATCACAGCAGAAATGGGTTTCAGTCAGTGTCTAACAGCTTATAGCACCTTGTATTTGGGAAACAAGGGACAAGACAGAGCGCCTCCATAGTGTAAAAGTGTAATTTATTTGTACAACACGCAAAAAAAAAATGTACTTACAGGAAAGTCGGTGGTTAAAAGCATACAAATGGTGATGAAGTATAAAATCTCTAGCAGCGGAAGTCTGAAGGAGTACAGCACATCAGCGTCCTCTGCCCCCTTGAGTTCTAAAGGCCATGCGTTTCAGGGGCATGCCCCCTTCATCAGAACCTCCAGGGGGCATGAAGAGGGCATGCCCCTGAAACGCGTAGACCTTTAGAACTCAAGGGGGCAGAGGACGCTGATGTGCTGTACTCCTTCAGACTTCCGCTGCTAGAGATTTTATACTTCATCACCATTTGTATGCTTTTAACCACCGACTTTCCTGTAAGTACATTTTTTTTTGCGTGTTGTACAAATAAATTACACTTTTACACTATGGAGGCGCTCTGTCTTGTCCCTTGTTTCCTAGATCGATGGTCTTTTTGACCAGTGAGAGCTGCCTTTTGAGTGTTTAAGCCAACTTCACAACCAGCCCATCTTACAACGAGAGGCACCGGTATTGTTTTTTTCGTTACCTTGTATTTGCTTACATTAAAAGGCTGACAAACTAGTAAGTTCTTGCTGCCAGAAAAGTTAAGGGGAGATGAGCTGTAATTTCAGCGCCTCTGTTGAATTAATTTATCCACAGTGTCTGCAGCTACAGAGGTCAGTGATGGTGAGAGTATGTTATTAAGACTCTTTTACTGCTTTCTAAGAAATGTAAACATTTTATTGTTCATAGCCTAGACATAGGTGCACTTAATGCTGCATTTTGTGTGCACTTGACACCTTTGCTCACAGTAGAGATGCACATTTTGTGTACTTGGTTCCTTCATATGTGTGTTTTGTAAATGGCTGATCTTTTTGACAATTAAGATTGTTACAGTTAATGGAAATATATTTCTTACAAAAACTTATACGTAGAATAGCTCTTTCCCAAGTCCGGTGAACATTGTCTAATGTCTGTGCTAGCCGACCTACCTAATTAGGGTGCATTGCCTAAAGCTTACAAAAATCGTAAGGAGTTTGCATTCGGCATTAGTGTTACAAGTTTATGAGGAAGAACATTGATATAATCTGAGGTTTGTGCTGATCATTTTCACCATGCTGCTGTGCGTTGTATGTCATAAACATTATATGCTTCTGAAAAATGTAATTACTAGGGAAATAAATAACTGCACAGCAGTTCTTGCTTGTTATATTAATCAAATGCTACAATGCAAAAAAAATGTATGTGTGCATATTTGTAGAATTACACACAGAATATTAGCATATTGCTAAGAGTAACAAACTTTACTGTACATGCGGTGAATACAAATCTTTGGATATGTCACTGTTTAAATGTCATCAGACTACCACATAAAGTATGGATGTCCTTTTTCAATATACCTTGGAGACACTCAAACAACGTAGCTGCATATTCGTGAGTATGTTAATGAAATACATTTTTAGAGTGTGCTCCCCTACAACTTTCAGTGTTTAAATGAGTAGCATTTAATTTATAACTGCCACTCAATTTTTGATGACCTTTGAAAGTCTATTTGCAATTCAAAGCAGCCAATCTGACAAAATTACATTATTTCATTCTTGCTTTTAATATCCTGTAAAAAGCTTCCCGAATTGCTTTTACCAGCCGCAAAGAAAGTGCTTTTTGTCTGAAAATGGATATACATTTGGGTGATTAGACCTTTTCTTATAGGTGGTTACATAGCTTATCTGTGCTATTAGTGGCTGATTAATCAATTTTTACTCAGAATGTAAAACAGTCCCTGAACCTGGTAACTGAATTGTAATGGTTTTAGGAATCATTGTGCATTTATTTTATATGGTGTTTTTCTACTCTGTATTTTGATGACTATATGTAATATGAATTGTAATTACATGAAAATGTCATTGATTTGAACAGAGGATAAAAATAGCAGTTTAATTTCATTTAGTAACCATCATAAGCAGGACATGATAAACAATTTAATCATTATCTCATATGAAGAACAATAAAAAAGACCCATAGCAGTCCAATGACTGGCTCATGACAGTCACATGGCAATGTCATGGCAGTCACATGCCTACCTCATAGTAGTCATGTAATTAGCTAATTGTAGTCAAATGGTTGACTGACTGGCTGACTGGCTCATTGCAGTTACATACCTGGCACATAGCACTCACATAATTGGCTTATGGGGGTCACATGGGAGGCTCATATCAGTTACATGACTGGCTCATGGCAATCACATGACTGGCTCAAGGTGGTCACATGACTGGCACATAGCAGTTACATGATTGTCTTATGGGGATCACATGCCTGGCTCATTTAAGTCAAATGACTGGCTCAGGGACTAAAGATGGTATTTCATGAAATGAACAGTGTTTCCTGGCATTTCATGATTTAAAAACACAAAGTACAGGAGCTTTCCTGTGTGATGCATTATTTATAACTCTGCTGCAGCTCTACACTCAGAACTATTTCAATTTGTATTTTGAGGCATTTGATAGACAAGCCAATATGTATGCCATAGTAATTTTGAAAATATTGAAAACAGATATCGTATAGCAATCACGTAAACTTTAAAATCAGTTGCTGGAGATTCACAATGACTTGAGGAAGGGAAAACTGTTTCCTTTTAGCAAGATAGAGTTATTTTTCCAGAGGACCTAAGAAAACAGAAGAAAATACCTGGTTGGTTGCTCTGTGCAACAAGAACAATTTTAATTGTAAAATAATTTTACTTGGTGCTAATGCATATTTTTACTGTCCATGTTTTCAACCATATAGTGTAAAAAAGTATGGCTCCAAGTAAAGAATAATTTCACAATGGATAAAGCTGGTATTTTTTCACACCTTGGAATATCAGCTAGATAAACAATCGAGAGCTGAACCCCCCAACCTCCTCCAGGAATAAAAATCTTCTATTTGCAATTTGAACATGGCCAGAGTCTGTCAACTGGCATCAGAATCACCTTCTTTAAAAACCACATTTCCTTAGACTCCTTTCCATTCCATGTGTCATTTTCATTTAACTCTTAAATTGCTTATTTCCTTCAAAACTGGGAAATGAGTGGACAAAGAAATTATACATAAACTAGTGTTATTGAGAGCCTCTCTATGATAAGTTACAATAGATAGAGGCCTGTAGCTTTCTATCAGTGGTGGGCAGGAGGTTAATGCTCAAGTCATCTTTAAGTCTTGAAGGGAGAGCACCCCTTACATGTCTCTTATTGAGCAAGGAAAGAATCGGCTGCAATTATAAAATCTTGCATTTGAAAGTGAATTGTAAATGAGTAAATTGCATTTGAAAGGGAACTTCAAGCATGTATGTTGTAGTTGAATCACACTAAGCTGTTTAACACAAGAAAAATGTATAAGTATGTGTTATGTGACCTTCCTAAATGGGTGAAGAAGACTGAAATGTTAATCATATTTCTAAAATTGAAGCCAGTACAACACATGTTTAGCTTACAGTTATTTGAGAGTCGCCCAAGCATATAACTTGCACAGATCCAATTAGTCTAAACCTTCTGCTACAATATTGTAATTTTTGCAGTATCCTTCTGTAATGCATTATCATTTATGATATTGTGATTTTACTAGATAAAAAGTATAATGCATCATTCACCGGATATTATCATTGATAATAAAAATAATAATATTTAGTATTGAACACAACATTAATGAAATAGATGGTGACCTTTAACGAGGTCCCGATGACATTTTCACAAAATGCCTTGGATTGTTGATATAGCAACACAAGGGAGAGTCATGCCTCCCAACCAGTGTTGGACTGGGGTAGCTAAAGTCCACAAGAGGAAGGGCCCACCTTCAAGCAGTGTGCACAGCACATCACAGTGAGAAGTGGTGGTGGCTTACTTGACTGTGAAGCGGCATATATTAACAGTGGTGGCTTATCCTAACTAGGAAAAGAAACATAGGGCTGTTTTGAGGTATATGTTTTTCAAAGACACAGATTTTAATTTAGTACCAGGATAGACAACCTTACCTGAAATCTATGGTTATGATTTGCCGACAGAGACCACTCACATGTTGCAAAGGCTGTTAGAGACTGTTCACATATAACAAAAGTCTTTCCAAACAGGGGTCATTTCAGGGGTGTTCGTACTGTCCTGGCATTTTTATTTTACCAGATTTTACCAGAAAATAAAGAACATTTTCTTTTTCAAAATTTCTATGGTAAAAAAAAAACCCATTGATTATTAAATAACACTAGAAAAGCTCTATTCATTTGAAGAAATTATATAAAATTAATTTGGGTACAGTGTTGGATGACAGAGTTAATGTTATCACTGCACTAAAACTAGGAAAAAGGCAATCTGCTATTTGCGCTTTGTTCCATTTTTTCTTTCTCCTAGTGCCATTTGGGAGTTCCCTCTCCATGTTTTGTGGACAAGCTGCATGGAACTGCTTTCATTTTAAAGACATTGTTGCTTCCATCTAATTGCTTTTTTGGGGCTACCTCATAATCTTTATGTTTAATATATTAGACTTTGTATCTTCTATGTCAACATTATATCTCTTGCATATCTTCTAATTCATAGAGCTGGGCAATATTGTTAGTGGAGAGTGCTTGCAATGTTTTTTTGTGTAATTTCTTTATAGAAACCTACAAATAGCCTGGTAAGGAAAGGTTATATACAGACTGGTACAGAGGTGGTTAATGAAGAGATAGTTTTCCAAGTAAAATAATGTGGCATAAAATATAGGCTTAAAGTAGATGCAAACCATGAGCTTGTGTGTTGTAAAGTAGCCACCGCTCCAAACTCGCACCTGTGATGGACTACAATATCAAGTTTAGTTTACTAATATGTATTGAGATTGTAGTCTGTCAAAGGAGTGAGTTTGGAGCGGTGGTTATTTTACAACACACACAGGGACCATGGAGAACAAAAGTAGCCACCCTCCAGAAGGAAGGACAGTGTCAGCATGAATTTAGAGATGATTTGGAGGCTCTACAGCCGAGTGATACACAAATAAGATACATTTTTGTTAAAAGTTAAGGTACCTGAATGCATTTTTACAATTTAACTCTGAGTTTATTGGAAATTACTTTTAAATTACATTATGGTGTTATAGGGTATATAAGATTTTAATGACTGGTGTTACATCTGCCCTAAAGTGTAAAAAATACACCAGGCATTGTGAAGCTTCAATGGCAAACACAGCAGTGGAAGCAGAAATTATTAGCGCAAAAGTTTGATATTGGATAATTGCCAAAAAAAATGGGAAAAAAGTAATGGTTATGCAATATTTGCACATCTAAAGTAGAAGTCAAGCACAGTTTCTAGTTTTCTAGGATCCACCCCACTGTCTGATTGACAGCTGGCTCTGCCTCTCTAGAGCCATAGCCAGCTGTGCCTGCCCTCTCCCCGTCTGTCCCTCCAGTCAGTGCTGGAGGAGGGGAGAGGGAAGAGAGGAATCCCTGCAGAGAGTAGTGACAGAAGTTTGTGAACTGAGCAATCAGTGGTTTGTGATCGCACCGTTCTTGATCAATACGTGAGAGCTACAGTGTCACACGTCGGCTCTAACTATGGGGATGAGTATATTTCACTCATCCCATAGTTCTCCTTTAATATATCATTAATGTAGTTTTAAGATTCAAGCAGTGAAAGTACCCTAGCTCACCTAATATTAGCCTCGTGAAGTCCCTGTATAGCAGGACTGGAGTGTGAGATCAAGAAGCAGAAAACTGAGTTAATCAGTTAATATCCTGAAAACAAGAAGCATGCTGATAGGAAGAGAAATCAGAATAAGAGATGAGGTCATCACTGTGCGCTTCCAACACAGTGACCGAGCTGTCACTGTTTATAATTGGGAGCCGGGGATGGTCTCCTGATCATGTGACCACTGTGACTTACTAACTACTAAGCTTAAAACAGAGGTCTTAGTTGCACATCTTCTGCAGAATATGTGGAAGCCACACTGCCTCATCAAGGCCCCTATGTGTAGTGTGGTCCTAACTGTAATTTCTTAGCGCCTCCATTTTGGAGCATAAATAGCAATGGATGAATTGGGACCAGATTCGCCAGGAGGCCGCTCATCCTCTTTAAAGGCACATGGACGCACACGGAACCCTGCACATCACAGCGGCAGCTGAAGCCCCCAGTGTGTCCCTGCACCAAAATACAACAAGCAAAATGAATGGCAAACACACTCATCAATTCATAACCAGCTTTAAAGCGAGGTACACATGGAAGGGCTTTAAACAGTACAACAACAAAAACAATTCCCAGCACACTCGCCAGCCAGCCTGAAAAAAACACGTCTAACTACTAAGGTTAAAAACATTCCAGTAATCCACAACCACTTCTCATTGTGATGTGCTGTGCACACTGCTTGAACGTGGGCCCTTCCTCTTGTGGACTTTAGGTACCCCAGTCCAACACTGGTTGGGAGGTCTTGTGTGCGGGTTATGAAGTGATAAGTGTGTTTGCCATATGTTTTGCTCACTGTGACTGACTGTCACAATTATCAAATGATTGGGATCCTGTCCCCGCATTTGGTTGTTAATGTAGTTTTAAAGGGCCGTTGGTTGTTGACATCACAGGTCATAATGTATACGTAAACCCAAAATCTATTTTTTAGCATGTTTGGCATATTGTCTTACTGTATACAATTTTATTTTTTCATTTTTTGTGAAAGCATTAAAAAGTTTCTTACCTATATATCCTACAAGTAATACCACTTCCTGTTGCAGACTGACAACACTAAGCCGCTGTCTCACAATAGTGTCAACAATTGCTGTCAACTTGCCAAGTGAGCTTTTTCAGCTGGCCATGGGTTGCTTTGCAGATCTATCTGATAGGCAGCCCAAAGGCCAATTGCAATTGCTCCAATGGCAGGCTGACAAAGATGCTACTAATTGCAAGCCAGTGTTTTAGCATTGTCAGCCTGCAACAGGAATCGCAGTTACTGGCAGAATCTCCAGGAAAGATTCAACAAATTATTCTCTTAAAAAACCTGTATATAAATTAATTCTGGAAAAAAAAAAGAAAGCTGTATATAGTGAGTCATGGTGCCCTATATAATGTAGATAGAGAATCGTCTGTACTGGCAGATAATGAAAAAAGAATACATACACAGCCACCACATCTAAGGAATGGAAAACTGTTATTAGATTTTTGTTCTAGGGTTTAGATATACAGTACTTTAACATTTTCTATTGTAATAGTACAGATTTTCTTTTACTCATAGACAGAAGAAAATATAAATTACAGACATTCTAATAATAATAACAGTTCTTATTCATTTTGTATTAGAGATATAACTATGTAAGTGTAAAATGCAAATTAAATATATTATTATTATAATATAGTACTTCTTTATGGTTAAGATAATTTTTCATTTAATTTTTTGCTCCTTCTTCTAAAACCATCACACTGATAATGATGTGTAGAGGTTGATACAATATGCAGAGCTTTATCCATGACGTTTCCCAGAAAACCCTTGGCTTACTTTGAGTACATTTGGCACTTGTTTATAACAAATGGCAAAGGCAATCTGTAATAAGATATCTTTTAGCATGCAAGTGTTAGACTTCAGATTATAAAACAGGATGCTGGTTAAGAAGCTATGTATTGTTTATTTCTAACAGGTATTTATATAGCATCGACAATTTACGCAGCACTTTACATACTTGCACATTCACATCAGTATGTATGTGTAATGTTAGCAGGTAGTACTCTATTTTTTTTCTAGTATTCTGATGGATATTATCAGTGATTTTAGGAATTTTGTGTGAATCATATATGAACCCCATCTAGAAGTATGCAGAAAACAAAATATTGATGCGTTGTATATACTTGGTGCAGTGTTCTTCTAGCTTTGCAAGCATATAAATGCCTCATAGGCATGAGGTAAGAATTTGTGGGGAGGGGGGGATTTCTTTTTAAGGGCAGCTGCAAATAGGACAGCTAACCTAAAGTGGACTAACTGTTCACTGATCATTTTATAATAGAAATAAAAATATGTTTTCCCCTAATTTCCTATCTAAATCTGGATTTCTTATCCATCCCTACCCTGATTCTTAGTAACTAACAGACCTTATATCTGCTTCCAGCTTAAAACCTGCTGCATCTGTGTGTAACCACAACCAAATAAAACTGAGCCACAAAAAAACAAGTCAAGAATAACTTGAGTAAGTGATAACTTAACAAGCACTAGCACTGTTCATTATTCATAGAAAATGCTGCTGAGAGTGACTGCATGTTAAAAATATAAAAATAATAAAACAAGAGTGCCACAGGATGATGATAATAATATGGACAAGTCAATCAAGGGTGTTGGAAGCACAGAGTACACAGGGACTGACACCCTTTCTAGGTGAGTTCAGATTTAGGGGTCTATTCACGAAGCTGCCGAAGGATCTAGCCGTAGCTTCGGCCGATCCTACGGCTAGCTTCCGCCCCAGGACCCCTTCGGTTCAGTAGAACTGAAGGGGTGCTGTACAGGCTATTCACTATAGCCCGTACAGCTCCCAAACGTGGCCGAGCGGCTCAGTCGAGCCGAAAGCATATGCCATTGGCCGGCCTGCTTCTGACAGCTGGGCGGAGCCAGCCATGATCTTATGGCTGGCTCCAGGCCACTTGCAGAGAGATCAGTGTCGCTGGTTACCTGCTAACCAGGGACACTGATCTCCAAACAGCAAACTTTCCCTGGCCCCCCGGGAGTCTCCCGCTCCTGGACGCCAAGGAGAGAAACACTGCTGTTTCTTTTTTTTTATTCTGACACGGAGCGATGTCAGAATAGAAAAAAATATATTTTTTTTGCCCATTGGAATGCATTGCTAGATTCCTATTGGCTATTTCCATTTGCAATAGCCAATAGTAAACCAGCATTGTACCCGCCCTCTGCTGCAGTTCTCCATCAGGTCCATCAGCAGAGGGCGGGTACAATGCTAGTTTACTATTGGCTATTGCAAATTGAAATAGCCAATAGGAATCTAGCAATGCATTCCAATGGGCAAAACAAATATATTTTTTTTCTATTCTGCCACGGGTCCGTGTCAGAATAGCAGAACATCTATAAGAATAGGCCGAACAGCAGTTAGTAGCCTGCTGGAGGTTTGGCTCAGCCGATCCAGATGTTGGATCGGCTGAGTCGAACTCCTTCTGCCCTTCGGCTCAGCCGAACATGCTGATCGAAGGCAGCCGATGTACGGCTGATTTCAGCCGATATACGGCTGAAGTCAGTCGTACAAGCCTGAAGTGAATAGCCTGTATGCTATGTAGTATGTTTGTCATCTTGTCGTTGACCATGATCCAGTTCAGTTTGTGTTTAACTAAATCTAGAGATACCAAAGGCTTATGCCGGCTTCTGGCAATAGCTATTATAAATGCTAAAAAACAAATACAAGATACGTACAGTAACAAGGCATCCTCAGGGGACTTAATGTATCAATCAGCGTTTGTAGGCATACAACCGAGTACAGCATCTTCTGCCCATACATTGTTATGGACAAAAAATGGCATCAGGTGTGACTTTCAGGCATCGCAAATACAAGCGTATTTTACGCTGTATGAAACTAGGCCCATATTTGTTCTGCTGTATGCCCATGTGTGTGAGCCCTGAATCTTTTGTTAGTAGAGTGGTAATGGCGTACTTGATAAATCCTTGCCCTGTTCACTTATGTCTTTGAAGAAATCTGGCAGGATAGCCATATGGACATGCCTTTGCTGGCTTTGTTTTAAAGCTGCAAGATCCAAGCTTGTCCTGCATGACTACTAAGTAAGTAATTGACTGGAAACAAAGCATATGCATATTAAGTGCACATGATTGGTCTGGGACAATGACTTGCAGAGTAATAAGGCAAGGATAAAAAATAGCTTACACCCTCAAAAATAAGTCGGCAGTGAAAATTGTGCTATTTTTATCCTGAAATTCAAATGGAGTTGGGAGATCATACTAATAGAAATAGTAGCTTACCTTATCAATAAAAAAGGGAATTTTCACTTTCATTAGTGAACGTGGTGAAAATTCACCTTGCAAATAATACCTCATTATGTGCAAGGGAAATTCAAAATCAGGATTTCTGCTTGCACATGATTGGATGATTGAAGTCAGCACAACTTTGCCTCATTCACTACGCTAAGTAAAAATTGACTTGCAAAGTGAAGATTAGCTATCCAAAGTGAACAGGTTTTACTCTTTTATTAAATTAGCCACACTATGATCATTTGGAACATTAGAACATTAGGTATTGTTTGACATGTTATGACACATAGGATGATAACACATCATTGTGGTCGTGTAATTAGAACTTTTTTATCGCTTGACTCATTGTGACACATATGATGACAGTATGGCACATTGTTGTGATCATGTATCTGGATTTTTTTTTTCAAAGATTCTTTTGTCTACATTTTCTGTAAATTATTTATGTCATAGCTGACATTACTATACCAAAGTGAAGACAGTCAGTGATGCGCTACAAATACTTTTATGGTCATCGACGTCTTGCTTGTGTTGCTTTGTGATTTATTTTTCAGTAATGTGTTTTGTCAGAGATGGGATGCTTAGAGTCACTTGCTACAACATATTAATTCATTTCCCTTTTATTCCTCTTGTTACTGACAGTATTCCAAGTGGAATTGCTTACAGTTGCTGAAAGAGTTCACATATAAATAAGTGAGTTAGGGTTTGCACACACCATTTTTTTTTCTTAGCATGTTGCTGGAAATGATAATGAGCGTATTTTCCCCACACAACAAGTGAGCATGATTTTTTATTGGCAACAGTTGATGCAAAATGTGTATATTGTTTGTATGTTGCTGCATTATATAGCACTGATGTTTTTCTGCAGCACTTGACACAGAATGTTAAACCATTTACATCAATCTATTCCTCCATAGAAGCTTACAGTCAAATGTACCTACCTCAGCAGGCCCAGGTGTGGTAGAATTTAAACACGTTGAAAAAGACATAGAGAAGACATACAGACTCCTGGCAAATAGTGTTCGCAGTTCAGGACAAACCGGTGCAAGAAATAGGAGGGGTTTGGGCATAATTATTAATGGGAGGTATGAATAGCAATAAACATGTCAGAAGTTCCAAACCTTTCTCACTTTACTATAGTTGTGTTTTGATTTTATCTGTGTCTCCACTGGAAAATCTCCCCATTTGGGACACAGAAGGCAAAGGCGACCAAATGCTCTTTCCCACCCTTTCCAAAACTAAATACAACATTTTGGTTGGAGATGAGCTTTAAATACCTTTGCATCTTTTCGCTAATAGAGTAGAAATGTATTAGCTAATCAGTTCAGGTTCACAATCCAACTTGCATCAGGCTAATTCCTGTATAGTGGGTATAAAAAATCAGCCAAGCCAACCAGACCTGCCTACTTTTTAATATTTTCCTCCAAAAATACTAGCTTAGCATTTAATATCCCTATAGCAAGTAAGCCGTGACCACGTAGGCCCTATGCTATACTGATACCAGTGCATACTGGGTTAGTGATTAGGATTTCAGGAAAAACAACCTCTTCAGTACCTCTAAAAGTAGGAAATGTGATAAACTTTGGAGAGATATATGTTCTACTTACAGGTACCCACAAGTAGTGATTAAGTAGGTTTCTCCACTGTACTGATTAAGAATTCTATTAGACCTCTTACCAATTTTCTACAATGCACTGATTTGACACTGGTTTTAAAAGCGCTTTAATTCCAAAATAAAAAAAACTCCCCAATTTACCAGTAAAATTTTTATTTAAAGAATCTCTATATGTTGTGCTCTTCAGAAAATAACCCGGTCTAAAATAAAATTAGTTCTTATATGTCAGAACTTTGCTGTAATGCTCCAGGCTTGCATTAAGTGTGGGAACCGGCCATGGGTTACATAGTTACATATAGTTACATAGTAGAGAAGAAAAAAAGCACAGTTCAATACAGTCCAACTTGTGTGTGTGCGTGTGTGTGCGTGTGTGTGTGTGTGTCAGATATGGGTAACTATTCTAAAGGTGCCCATACACTGCACGATTCTCGTACGAGAATCGCGGAAAATCCTGCGATCGTACGAGAATCGTGCAGTGTATGGAAGGCGTGCAACCGTTTTTACTGTACGGTCGCACGTCTTTTGTCTAAGGAGCATGTTTGAAAACCAGCTGAAAATATTAAGATTTTCGGCTGGTTTGTGGCATGCTCGGGAGACAAATGCCGAACGGGCCGGTGTGCGCAGGCGCACGCTGCCCGTTCAGCATTGCGGTCATCGGAAGCCCGACCCTCAGCAGGGCGGGCTTGCGATGATCGCAAGTACGATCTGCCTGTCCAAGATGGGCAGATCGTACGTTTTTTAAAATTACTTTACAACCATCACAAGACTAAGGTCTTGCGATGGTTGTAAAGTGTATGGCCCCCTTTAGAGTATGCATATTCCTGTATGTTATGCTCAGCGAGGAAGACATCTATTTTTTTCATATGCAAAGAACCAATGCCACAATTTTAGATGAAACCTCCTTTCCTCTAGCCCTAAATTGTGCATATGTGTCTTATTCAGGAACCTAAGATTGGTCAAGTTGTTTCTGCTCTTACAGTCTCCATTGCTTAATTTGTAAATATCGATATGATTTGTAAATGTCTAATCTTATGGCCTCCTCTCTAACGTAAATAAGTATAGATTACTTAATCGTTCATCATAGCTGAGGCCCTCTAGCCCCCTTTTTACTTTGTTGCCTTTTGCTGGACCCTTTCCAATTCTAGGACTACCCTTCTATTAACTGGGGACCAATATAAGGTAATCTGTCTAAACGTAAAATCTTGTAAGGGGATTTTGTAATGGGTAGTTCATGCAAGGAAACCAACAAATCTCTTGCAACTGAATAAGTGTTGCATGGAGAAGTGGTCAGAAATGTCGCTGAGTTGATATCAGAGACTGGTGGGCAGATATACAAAATGCCATGGCAAAAAGCAAATTCCGCTAAAGGGTACCCCCTTTCCACCAACTTTCAAGGGTGTGCTTACTTTTTCCATAGTAAACCATTACATCTATTGATATGTATGTTAAGTAAATGGTTGAAAAGACAAATAACCCTTGTGTTCTTATTCATGTATATCACCTTTATTGTACACTGACACTACTTAAAAAAAAATCCAATGTTTACCTGTTCAAATATGCTGAAAAGGGGTGTCATTGTTCACATGACTGTAGGCAAAACATCAACATATTCCTTTTTATAGGTATATTGGTTTCCTGGGCTTATTCAGAAGTGCCTTTTCCCCATAACAGAATCTCTCACATAATATGCTCCTTAATGGTGTATTCCCAAACGGGTCCTAATTCACCTGGGGGAACATTGAGTGATCCTCAGCAGCATTCACCCAAGTTAAAATAGTGAATATTGGTGTCTACATTGTAGCATACAATTCCTCATTACAGCAGAAATCCAGAGGAATGCTCTCAACCCACACTCCAGTAACAGGACACAGTCCTCTTACTTCAGCCACCGAAGTGGTGATTGGCTCAGATTCTTGACCCATCAGCACTCTGTAGCATGGCCACACAGAACTGTCCAGAATGTGCCATCTCCAGATTAAAGGAGCATAATGTTCCCGGTAAAGGGACCTTACATTTACTGATGGCCTGCTGAGGTTCATCTTCAGATAATATCATAATAAATAGGTATTTCTAAGTGAACAACTAGTTTAAGATATTTATACAATGGTTACACCTGTCTAAAACCTTTATTGTCTGAGAAAACTAAGGTTTTTTGTTGTTGTCTACTCTTCAGTGAGATTTGCCTTCACTTCCTGGACATAGCAGAAAGTAAGAGGAAATTAAAGTGAAGAAAAGCCCCTGACCCTTAGACAGTTGTCATTGGAACAGATGCACCATTAAAATATTTCCCATAACCTCCTGTTCCAGTGACAACATTTTTTAAAATTTCCTGTCACTATACCATCTGTACTGTAGGCAGTGGTCACAGGACCAATGTTGGGGGCAATCACCCCTGTAGGGGGTGTCAGAAGAAGAATCTTTAAAGTGGCAATTTATTTTATTCAGATTAATCTTATTCAGATTTATTCAGGGGCTCAAAGGGTCCGTTTTCATCAGAGCTGTTGAACAAAGCATCTGCTTGACTGATGAGAAGGAAGTCAGTAATGGACGCCTCAATATTTCTTTCATGTTTAACCTAAAAGCGACTTTCTCATTTCATATTAAAACAATTGGCTATCTTTCACTGTTGCAGCCTTCAGCAATGTCTTCAACATGCGATACTTCCAGGAGTGTCGAATGTATGCAACCCTCATTACATTCTGTAGTTCCTCACACTGGCCCCTACATCAGTGCTGAGTCTGTAATGACCTAAGGATCAGGGGAAGGAACCATAGTGTGTAGTGGCATTTGACACAGGCATTTGACACTCCTGGAAGTGTTTAATGCTAAAGACTTTGGTGAAGGTTGCAGTGCTTGAACACAGAGAAATTCAAAATGGCCAACCACTGGATATGTAAAAATTCAGAGTCTTCTATTAAATATTGTTTCATGAAAAGTAAAACATACACTTAAATAAATAATATACAGTTAACTATGAAGACAATTGTGGTGCTTTAACCAGCATAAGTAGACCTTTATTGGTTTTTAATAAATAGTAATACATGTTTTACTTCATTCAGCAATATAAAAGCCCTCAAAAGCCAAGTGCATGTGTTGTCTTTTCATTTAAGACCCGCTTATTATAATGATAATTATCATTACTATGATAGCTAGGGTTTTCTGATTAAAATGTATGTTAGTGAAGCAAGTCAATTAGCAATTAAAACCACTTTTCCCATTTGAAAAAAAAAATACATTATATCTTAATGTGAATGGTGTAGAAAACTCTATTTTCTGTATAAAAATTGATGTTGCCATATGTGAGCTAAGCAGAGAAAAAGAAGCTGAAAACCATGATCCAGTTAGTGTAAAGTGAAGTAAAAAATGTGAAACCGTAAATTGAAAGGACATCAAAGTAAAATGCAAAGACACAGATCTGTCCCCACGCATCAACACATGAAGATTTTGAGTAAGGTGGATACAGTGATCTCATCAGTTGATAATTGCATACAGTCACATCGAAGGTGGTATCAAACTCAAGCTGAAAAGCTCATCTCCTACTTCATGGTTGTGCTAATTTATTAGGTGATTAAGCACACTGTGTATCTCTTTGCAATCAGAAGATAAAATGGAAACATGTGGAATCCAATTAAAATGTCTCTGGAAAAAAAAATCTCAATCTGATTTCTTAAAATCTCGTGTGTTTGCTAAAAATAATTAGCTTTTCTCCACTATCTCCTCAACATTACTATTATTTAAAAGGAAAATAGGCTTTTGTTTCAATTTTGTCCAGTTATGAGAACATGTAAGTATGTACAGTATATATCCCGTTAACATGTTGCCCCTTCCCAAATGCATACTGTATATGTTACTGGGAATTTGTCATTAAGGCCCATTTAAACCTTTATATTTCTGAATAGGGGTGTACAGTCAGGTTGCATAGAGAGTGAAAAATGTGTTGTAGAGTAGCCACCACTCCAAGCTCACCCCCGTGATGGACTACAATCTCAACACAAATAAACTAAAGGAGAAATTATAGGTTATCATGGAAGTCAACTTGTAGTGGTGGCTACTTTAAAACAAACACAGGGACCATGGGGAACAAAAGTAGCCACTCTCCAGAAGGTAGGACAGTGTCAACACGTATTCAGAGATGATTTGAGGATCTACAGCTGAGTGATGTACAAATAAGCTATGCTTTTGATAATAGTTAAGATACTTGAATTCATTTTAAGTTTAATGTCACTTTAATGCACAAATAAAGGACTTGGCTATTTTTTGATTGGAGCTCATGCACTGTGGTTCATGCATTACATTTTATTGCATATAACCACACATTTCCGTAATGCAACAACCTTAGTTACTTACTATGTAGTGTAGCAAGTACAACAGCCCTGGAGCTTTCAAAAACAATGAATTGTCATTATGGATTCCTTTCAAACAGAACATGTCATTTTGCCCATTCAAGGTAAAGTGACAGGTTCTCTTGAAAGGTAATTTCCTTACCCACTTCTAAAGCTTTAGAAGTATGTAATTTTATCAGTTGTTTTCTGTTTTTATTTTGCGGGGGTTTAGCACAGAAGTTCTTATATTGATACTCCCCATGGCTGTGCTCCTCCTCCAATCCTTAAGTTTTTTCTATCAGAGCTGTGGGCTTAGCCCTGTGTAATCTCTTTTTTGTACCTTACAGAAGTCTAATGACTTGCTCCCTTCCCATACACAACATGGTTCAGACCTGGCAGTTGGCTGCTGGGGTCTGAACACTACTTCCTGGGAGCAACGAGAGATGATCACATGCTTCCTCCATACCTGGAGGCTCCTGGTATTTTCAAGGGTTCAGACATGCAGGGTGATGGGGTAACATGATTAAGGTGAGTATCAGTGTGTGAGAGGATGACCTTTTAAGAGAACCTGTCATTGTTCCTTAATGGCATTGATTGCAGTCAGTGATTACATTCACATTGAAAATAATATAAACTAAGCCAGGGCTCAAAATTTCAAGTCATGAGCTACTAGACAGGCCTTAAAAGTTACTTGCCACCAGTTGCCCCACCTAACCCCTACACTGCTCCGGACTTAACTCCGCCAGGTCAGTGGTGTGACGCAGAGTACAGAGATCAGTAACAACGTGGAGTCCAGAGGCCAGCGGTGTGCTGCACAGTACAAAGGTCAGCAGTACAGAGGTCAGTAATGTAACTCGGAGTGCAGAGGTCAGCAGTGTTAAGCTGGCCATGCACCTTACAACCATCGCACGACTTTCGTTGTGTGATGGTTGTAAGGTCATTAAAATTTTGTATGACCCGCCCATCTTGGACAGGCAGATCGTACTTGTGATCATTGCAAGCCCTCCCCGCTGAGGGGAGGGCTTGCCAATGATTGCAATGCTGAGCGGGCAGTGTGCGCTTGCGCACACCGGCCCGTGCGGCTTTCGTCTGCTGAGCATACCACCAACACGCTGAAAATCGAATGTCGTGCAACCGTACAGAAGATGCTGTCGCACGCTGCCCATACACCTGCCGTTTGTGGGATCACCCGCGATTATCGTACGATGATCGTCAGGTGCATGGGCACCTTTACACAGAAAAAACAGTGACTTACAGTGCTGAGTTGATCTGATTCAGGTGCTCTCTTCGTCTCCTGGTGGGGGTGTTGGGAGGGGGGGGGGTGCATCAATGCTGCCTCCATGTAACAATGTGAAGCCTCCAACAGCATCGTTGAGCCTCCTTTCAGGTCCCACACTGCAGAAATGTACAGAGGTCAGCAGGATGACGCACAGTACAGAGGTCAGTAATGTAACGCACAGTACAGAGGTCAGCGGTAAAGAGGTCAGTAATAAAGCACAGTATAGAGGTCAGCAAATAACGCACAGTTCAAAAGTCAGCAGTGTAAGGCAGAAATAATGCACGGTACTGAAGTCAGCAAGAATGCACAGCGCAGGGGTCAGCAAGAACGCACAGGTCAGCAAGAATGCACAGGTCAGCAAGAATGCACAGGTCAGCAAGAACGCACAGGTCATCGGTCAGCAGTTTAAGGCAGAAATGACAGGGACTTACAGTGCACATGGCTGGTGCCCTTTTCTTCTCCTGGAGTGGAGTGGGGGGGTGAAGCGATCTGTCCTGTCCAACGTGAAGCCTCCCTCGCTGCTGTCCCGCGCTGTCTTGCCGCGAGGGGGCGAGTGGAAATTTTGAGCCCTAAACTAAGCTATTACTGGAAATTTGGGACATAATACATTGTAATAAGAAAATGTGATCTAAACCCCAAAACAAAAAGTCTAAAGCTGAGCTCCTGCCTCACCTTTGGTCTTGCACAGTTGTACAGGAGTTGCTTACACTGATTTTACTGCACACTGTGAACTTCCCAAAGTGTAAATTAAAAGACCTCTAATGTCTCCATGAAGAGAACCTGTCACCTCCAAATGCTAGCACATGGGGGCTTGTTAGCCCCTTTGTAACAGCAATAAAGTTAAGTGGAATTTTTTTTTAATGTAAAAAAATAGATACAAATTAAAACCCTCCACCAACTGTATGCGAATAAGCATGCATGCGTAGGGCATACACGTTTAAATAAACAAAGCTTTTGCCACACATGTTAGGTATCACCGTGAACAACAGAGTGAGAGCAATAATTCTAGGGCCATCATTCGCTGTTAACTCTAAACGTATGAGCAGCAAAGCTTCTTAAGATGCCGCATATGGACAATTTTAAATACCATCGTTTTTCACCATTGCATGGACACGCACAATTTTAACGCTTGGTATATAGATACCAAACACATGTTTGGTATCTATATACTAATATGACCTCATTTTTCTAACCCCAAAATTGGGTACTATATTGTGTTTGTGTGCAGCAAAATTATTTTTTTTCTAAAACTATCAATTTGATAAACATTTGCCCAAATATTGTGCGACGCAGAAAAACTCAGCTGTCATTTTTGTTTATTGTACAGGGCCTCTGCTTTCAAAAAACATGTAATTGTTTGGGGGTTTAAATTAATTTGCTATCCAAAAATTCAGATTTTAACACGTGTATAAAAAATGAATAAAAGGCTCCGGTACTAAAGTGGTGTCTGGAATTCAGTACAGTACTGTGACATGTTACAATGCAATGTTCGAACTCTTTAAATTATAAAGTTGTGTCAGAAAACCCCCAATCTTAGAACGTGAAACAAGAAATGTATAATTGGTTGAATCATGGGAGAACTCTCACTGTCATATTTAATATTTCCACCAGAATACAGGACAGAATATTGGTCGTCAAGCATTAAAATGGCCGACCATTTCTACTGAAAAACATTTCAAGCTTTTTAATAATTGATAGATGTATCCTAATATCCTGAAAGAAGACTTAATTCTGTAAATTGTTATGTTGACAGTTGCAAGGCTAATTGATCAAGATAAAGGAAACATTTCTTTATATAAACTGATATAAAACACTTCAAAGAAATTAAAAAGAACTGGAAATATTTTTGTTTTTCTTGTTTTAAGAAATACATACAAGCAATCACTTTAGACTCTGAGCAAATTAAGATTGATCACCAATAGAAATAAGTACAAAAGTGGAGCCAGGAACAACTTATCTGGCTTCTAGTAAAGGTAAAAGCTGGCAACAACTCCACTTTTATGCTTATTTTCTTTTATCAGGTTGTAAGGTATTGGCCCTCAGTTACATTTAATTGAGTTTTTCCTCAAGGAGAAAAGTTATGTTTTCTTAAAGTGTATTTTCACTTTTGAAGTAAAATTTGAGAAAGCTCCACTATATGTTAGTTACGTGTTCCTATTCACACACCATATCTAAAATTATATTTATATGTTTTTGAAATTCTTACCTTTCTAGCTGTTTGTCTAGGTCAGGCTTACATATATGCTACAGGCAGCTTCTAGTGGTTAGAATAAATGGCAGTGTACAGGTAAGGGGGACATACTGTGGGGTAGTTTTTTTAAAAGTGCATTAATATACAATGCCTTGAGATCTTTAGCCCTTTGTTAGGACAAACAGTCTTGCTCATCTAGTGTGCAATTGAGTATATAATTTACCAGCACAGTACAGACAGGGTTAATTATGGCAAAACAAAAACCTCCCCCTGCCCCCTCGAGCAGTAAAAACTAAGAAGGGTTTTTTAAAGTTATGCTATGTGAATGGGAACATGTAGCAAATATAGTAGATACATTCAGAACCAGCCACACTCCAAGGGTCCTCACTGAAAGTAAAAGTCTTTATTTATGGAGCAATTACATACTGTAAAGTTCCTCCCCATGTATGCTTAACCTCTAAGGCGGGCATACGGTGAATAACCTTGGATTACATCTATTTCTTGGCTTAGCTGTTATAGGCGATGGCCTGCTTGTTTGGCTGCACCTGGAATGCAATCACAGTGCAAACCGATTTGGGAATCTGAGCAGTGTTTGCTGTGAATTATCTAAATATAGTAGATGTTCTCGTAATTTGCAAACGCACTTTAAACTGGCTAAGAGTTACCTATCACCTAAGATAATACTTTCCTGGATTATAGCTATACACCTATACCCTATGTTATTAAGATAAAGGGGTGGGAGATTTTCTTTAGTTAGCACACTTCCTGTCCTGTACAAAAGGAAGCATGCACAGCACCAGCATGGGTTGATTGTCTGATAACTGATAATGAATGAATTCCTAAATGTTCCAATAGCAAAACACTACCCCATATATATTCATCTTCACCCTGGAAGGGGTGCAGGTTTGGAGTAGTCAATAGGGAGGTATTTTAATGCCCCCACGAAAGCCCCTTAAAATGTACGTTTCATGTAAAGACCAGGTTAGGACCCAGGTTAGCACAAATTCTTGGTAGATTTCAGTAGATTTGACATGAATTTAATATACCAACAACCAGCTAAGGAGCACATACAACAGGCTGACAACACTGCTGCTAATTGCAAAGCAGCGGCTTAGCATTGTCAACCAGTGGTGCAACAGATTTCCAAAAATGTATTCACTAAGGAAAACTGTATACAGTGAGATGTAATGCCAAACATACTGAATAATAGATTATTTTTTCTTGTGCCACATCAGAAAATGAAGTACTACTGAATAATTCCAACATATCTAACTAACAGTTCCCTGGTACTGTTTGGTATGACTTACACATTCCATATGACATGTTATGGAGATTTGTATTCAGTACACAGTTTTACTAATGTGAGAGAAGCTTTAACAAGCTGCTGTATACACTAATGTAGACAAGCACATAATTGGATCTAATGTACTACTGTTTACCACAACAGTAGAAAAAAATCGTATTATTGTATTTTAATTATATTTTTATTGAGACTTACAATGTACAGATTCCACACTGATTTGATTATTTCTACATTGTCTCAGTGAGGAAGTCAATGAAAAATATTGTGAGCTTGACAAATCATGAATTTTTGGGAGAGGATCCACTTATCTGACGGGTTAGCAGGTATGAAATTACTGACAGGAATAGTTCTCATTTGATAATGCACCATTAGCTCGGTCAGGAAATGTTATTCTGTAATTTTCTCTTATTGGCAAGGAGAGGTCTCGTGTGATCTAAGTCTAGGGTCAGATGGGAGCTTTTCTTTGCCCACAGTTTTATTTTAATTAGAAATGCTATGGTGCTCTGAGATGTGAGAATATTCTCCGAAACTTCTAGTTTGACAGGATCACAGCGCTTCCTGTTGACTTTAACACTGAGATAATGCAAAGATCACAAGCTCATTGAGGCATTTGTCCTGCTGTTTCTTTCAAATTAAAGCAAAAAACACAGTTGCCAGCTTGTTATCATATAGGATAAGACAAGGTGATTCTTAATTAAAGAACAAATGTCTGCCATGAAAAGTTCTCATGCGATATCAGCCCTTGTGCTACATCTGATGAACAGCACACTCGTTTTTTTGTGATAGAAATACTGTATAATTTATGTGGCAAAAACAGATGGAGGTTTCACTGTAAGCACCCCTGCCACTATGCATCACCGATCACTTATCTTCCCTCTAATATTTCACCTATTATCCCCTTAAACTTCGCTTAAGCCCAAGCGAACTCTCTTGATGTATTACTGTTTTGGAGTCATGCTTCAAATACAGAAATAGTTATGCTGTGCTTTAAAAAAACATTTTTAGCTGCTAAGTGCTGCAGCTGGACCCAGCTTTCCAGCGATCTAAACCAACTCTATGGGGTTGATTTACTAACCTTATAAACACGCCATGAACAAGTATACACCTCTGTAGTGTGTTCCCTCCCAGCATGATCTATTGTTGGAATCTAGACACCTTTGTAATGTGTACACACCCAGCAGGTGTGTTGTGCAAAGCCCTGCATGAATTGCAAGGTGATGTTTTCCATATATGGCATTAGTGGAAATATGCTTTTAGAGACTTGCATGCCGCTATTAGAGCGACGTGTAGCCTATGGCGCATGCTACATGACGTGCACGTACGTAAATACATAAAAACGCGCCATAACGGTGTGAAAATGTGACACGTTGCTCGTGTTTGGTTGATAAATACGTTTTGCTGTGTAAAAATGCACACGCACCTGGTGCGTGTGTGTGTTTAGGTTAGTAAATCACCCCCTATGTGTTGCCAACACAGGGCATTTTAACCCTTGCTGCAGCACCTAATGTAGAATTAAACCTTCTTTTTTTGCATATCTCTACTGCGAGCAAGCAGTAGACATATGCAAAAACATTTAAAACAAAAGGTTCCAAACAGGTTATTACTTCTGTCTCCGCCGCTCAGCGAAGATCTGAAGATTCTCGAGCGGCCTTGAAGGATCATGGGGCGGGTGCATGCACAGTAGAGATCTTCGATCAGGAGAAGAGGAGAGACACAGGGTAAGTCAATGCAGGCAGCATGGCAGCGTGCACGCACACAGACTCTGAGACACGAAGACACAGCAGTCAGCGCCGGATCAGAGACCATCAACAGCGCTGGAGGGACTCCTGAGAACTACTGGAAAGAAGAAGATGATCGGATCAAGAGGCATAATTTAAGGTAAGTCCTAAAGCAGCAAGTGTGTGGGGGGGTGACTTTAATGTCACTTTCACATATGTATTACTACATATATAAAACCTGACTGCATCACAGTAACAAATACAAAGTATTAATTTGAGCTTCAAACTAATCCTTACGATTAAAGGAGAACTATGAGATGAGTGATTTCCACTCACCTCATAGTTCTAGCCGACATGTGACAATGAGACTGTCACAGGTCGGCTCAGTAGATCGGGAGGTGAGCGAACAGATACCGGCGTTCGCTCACCTCTCGATCCTGTCACGGCTCTCTGCCGTGACAGGGGAGGGGCTGGATTCCCCCCTCCCAGCTCCAATCCACCAGCGCTGACTGGCGGAACGGACGGGGGAGGGGGCGGGTACAGCTGGCTCTGCCTCTAGATAGGCATAGCCAGCTGTCACTCACGCAGCTGGGCGAATCTCGACATCGATGTCGGGATCCGCTGCGGCGTCTCAGTATACCCCGAGCTGTAGCTCGCGGTATACTGAGCTTAGGGTAATGGGAGGGCGCTAGTTTGTGTCCTCCCGTTACCCTAAGCAAAACAATGGTGAAAAGCCCTGACCCCATAGTTCTCCTTTAATCCTTCTAGTCTAACACTTTCCTTCCCTTAAAAAACCTCTTTCCTCCCCTTAAAATGTATTTCCACTTTTGCAGTCAAATTTGTTATGTGTTTCCATTCACACAGCTTATTGAAAAATTATTTTTAAAATAAAATTTCTCACCTTTAAGATGTTTTGTTGCAGCAGGCAATATAGCTGAATCCAACTTTTTCTGAGCATCTTCACAGTGATCTGTTCTTATAGAAAGACTGAGGACAGGAATGTGTGGAATATGTTTTTCTCATTAACATATAATGTAGAAGCCAGAGTTGTAATCCTCCAGTCCTTTGTTAGGGCAGGCAGTGTTGAAATCCATTTTATTTCTTTATAACAAAATGAGCCAGCACAGTACAGACAGGATTAACACAAACCCCTCATAGCCTTTCCTAACATTACAAACAAGGAGAAGCCAAGTAGAAATTGTAAAAGTAAATTGGCTTATTCAATGTGAAAGGTAACAAATATAAAATAGGTGTTATTCCAGTTTGGCTGTAAAATTGGAAATAGACTTCAAAGTGTAATTATTTTATTACATTAATGCTTAAACTTTCCCTTAAAATTAACATTTTCTTTGCCCATGCTGGACAAACTTAAAGAGAAACTGTCACCTTGCTAAGCTCACAAGATAGAGAGTACTTTACCGCCTTCCTCCAATGCAATTCCACAGAACACCACTGCACAATCATAGCTACCAGCTGCCCTTCCTCATAAACAGTGGAAAAAAGTGTTTGTGCACAGTTCCAGATCCAATAAAAACATTTTTTTTTATTCAAGACATAAGATCAGACATAGCAGTCCCACTAAGGTGTTTTAGCCAAAAGAGGCCTTAATCATAGCTGCTGGCACCAACAGTATCACAGACAAAGCCATTTTCAGCACCGGCTGTGAAGAAGCGAGGGACTGCCCTTTGCACACTGCCTTTTTTGCTCTGCATGAGCAAGGTGTCGGTTTCTTTTTAAAGCTTCACTTGCCCTCTTCCCCTCTCTCCGCCCCAGTAGAATGTTTTATACAGCATTTACCTTGCTCCCAAGCTGCTACATATGGTTGTGGCAGCAAAGTAAAATCCCTGGTACTTCCAGGTATGGCTGAGCCTGTGACTCACTCCCCCTTTCCCATGTGACAGAGCTGGTGCCTTGTGATTGGCCCGGAGCTGTCACTTGGGGCTGGGAAAGGAGTCCATAACCCTGTATAAACTTTGACAAGTTGGTTTGGAGCATATAGCGGGGTTTCCTTCCCTTGTCACAGCAGTTAAACAGAGTGGTGGGGGAGCAAAGAGAATATAATATATGCTGCTGGGGAGAGGGAGAGGTAAGGAAACATTTAACTGCTTCGTATGGACAAAGGAAAGGTTCACTTTAAGCATAATCCCAGAATCTAAGCTAAACTATAATGTATTCCTTTTAACCTATTTTTGAATGCTAGCTTAACTCTACAGTGTAAAGTATTAGACCACTCGGCAAATCTCTATTTATGGACATAACAATCCTGAACCAAAATGTGCCATTGCCAAGATACCAGTACTGATGTCCATTTGGCAAATGCTGCAGAAACATAGAGACACTGTCACAGACCATTCATTTCAACAACAATCTTCCCATTAGTTTATATTTAATGTAATTTGTGCTTTTTATTTACCTGTAAATGTCTCCCTTGTGTAGACATTCAAACGGCCTGAGACTGCTTCTGCCCTAGACACTGGCCAAAGTGTGTCTTATTATAAATGTGGCCCTAATTCTGGAAGTCAGAAAATGTTTGTGAACTTTGTTTGTGAACTGCCATTGCTGCAGCAAAGTAAGTGTCTTTCATGCCAGTCCTATTAGGAAGAGGAGCTCCCTACACATTACTGATGGAAGAAGCAAACCATTATCCTTTTAATTACATATCAGAGGAAACCAATGAAGGTTGTAGAGCTCTTCTCTTCTGCATCTCTGATGAAGTGAAAATCTCCAATGATTCCTCTCTCTCAATTTGCAACAAACACGTTTTCATGTAGAGAAACAATAATTATACAGGCTGCATGCACGGTCTATATGCCTTAAAGTTTGAAGGATTGATCATTAATTTTAGGCTCAGAACTCCAAGGTTACATCTACTTCTGTTAAAAATAATATATAATTTCTACACAATCAATTTTGTAATTTATTTAAAAAATTTGCCCTATAAGAATCTGCAGCCAACATTGGTTTTCTAAAATTGGCAAAATAACTCAAGCAAGTATTCCTGGTAAGGATTTATCCAAGTAGATATGAATTATGGCAAACATATTTGGATAAAATTAGGGATGCACCGATACCGGTATCCATATCGGTGCCGATACTGGCCATTTTCACTTTACTTATATTCATGAAAATGACCTGATACTAAACGCCAATACCGGCGCTTTAAATTGTTAAACTGAAGCTGCTGCCTGAGGTCCCATGCTTGCTGGGGACCTCGGCATCCTTCCTGTGAATCACGTGGCACCTGTTTACAGCGCTGGAGGCACATTTCCTCCTCCTTTCCGAGGAACCCGCCACGAGATCCTCTGGACCTTTGGTGAGACCCTGAACAGCCCTGGTGAGACCTCACACAGATCCGGTGAGACCCCACACAGCCCACCTAAGCCCCAAACAGTCCTCCTGAGACCCCAAACGGCCCTCCTGAGACCCCACACAGCCCACTTGAGATCCTCCACTAGAGACATCAGACCAGCACCCCAGGGCTGCATAGGGTATGTAGCTTCAAATTATTCTGCATTGCTGTATAGTGTATTGCTGGGATTTGTAGTCGTCTATAGCAGGTTGCCATTCGGCATGGCTGTAAAATGTATCGCTGGGATTTCTAGTCCTCTGTAGCTGATGGTATTATTCTGCATTGCTGTATAATGTATTGCTGGGATTTGTAGGCCTCTATGATCGGTGCAATTCTGCATTGATGTATAATGTATTGCTGGGATTTGTAGCTCATCTACAGCTTGGAGTCGGTGGCAGAACTACAAGGGTTGCAGCATGTGCAGCTGCGACCAGGCCCTGGCACTTCACCACTGTCTTAAAATCATTAGTCTGTATTCTTTTAGAAAAATTGTCACATGACACTAAAAAAGGGTATTGGCAATTGGCATCGGTGAATACTTGAGGAAAAGTATGGGTACTTGTACTCAGTCTGGAAAAAAATGGTATTGGTGCATCCCTTGATAACATGAATGAATACATAGTTTGGAAACCTCTACATGATTGCTAAATGTATCACTATGAAAAATTGTCTTTGACCCTTTAATATTTTCAAATGGGGCCTTATCACACATAGCTATGACTGTGACCAGACATATAGTTTTCTGATAATGTGACTTTTCCAGCAATTGGTTTTCTCGTATTGCAATATGGGTATTGATCATGTATCCATAGTAGAAACACCCTCCCACTCAAAAGAAGCTACTCCCAAAAGTATGAAATGAGTGGAATCAATGCGTAAGCTCCAGTACCGATGGCAATAAATGGTACTATTTCCTGAAACCTTTCTAATGCATGCAATTGACCAGGGGAAGTATTTTCCTTGGAAAAGGGCAGACACACACTTCAACATGAACATATAGGTTTAATTATAGCTTGGAATTATTGCTGGGGATCACATGCAATATAGTCTATCAATGTGCTAATTGACAAATGTGCTAATTGACATAGAGTGGAAACACCATTCAGTTTACTGGCATATGCTACATTAGGCTCTATAGCTTTATTGGCTTACAGATGAGCTGTAGTCTTATGCTGATGTTAAGCAAGGCAATGGAGTGGCAAATACAACTATTTACAGTCAGCTTTTGACCACAGAAATGTTCAAATTGATCAAGGCAACCCACCACCCTCAGCAGTTTATACATTTTTTGATCTACAATGCAAGGCTGGTGATAGGTGGTATTAAACTATACAATTGTTCTTGTAATTCAGAGGTGGTTGAATATGGTTGAAATTGACAGGAAATTGCTCTATGAATAGCTAGCATTAGACATGGACTACAATGAACTTAAGAGAGAAGTCAAAGAAAAACACAGAATAATGTCTCAATTTCTAAGGCCAGACAGTTTTCTGTGCTGTTCTGTATATTTTTCCCGCTTCTTCCTCATGTTTAGAGTCTTGTGAGGCTGGCAGCATATCTCTGTAAGATCAATGATGTGTTGCCAGGCAACTAATAAACAATGATGGGTAAAGAAGGATTCACATATCTATTGAAAGGAGACCTTGTGGCTCCATATATGGAAGGATTTATTTCTGATTTCAGTTATGCTTGTCAGGCCACAGAAACTATGCCATGGGTAAGCAGAGAGGTCATTCATACCAGGTGTGTGATCTGCATTAATCAGTGCAGGTTCAACCCAAGTGCAACCAATTGTTCTCTGTGTACCCTGTTTCGCACCATACATGTACAATGGTGCAGTGGCGGATCTAATAACCAAAGGGCCCTGGTGCAAGATTTAATCTTGGGCCCCCCTTCCAAGACGGGGGGGGGGCGCGGGAGCAAATCACACTGGCTCCCGCCCCTCCCCCCCAAGCGGTCTCTAATGTTGCAGTAGCGTGCTGGACTTACCTGAGACCCTGCAGAGCAGACCATAGATCCCAGGTGGGCTGGTCTGGCCTTGTCGTCGGGATGCCACCTCGGTACAGTTGATACCCATGTAAGAGGCCCCCCAGACCCCTCACATGGGTACCGGCCATACCCCCCTGATGGCGGTGTTCTATCAAAAGTTGTGACCACGTTAGAATGTGTGACCGGTGAGGTGGTCACACGTTTTAACATAATCCCGCCCAGTTTTTTGGCAGTGGAATGTGGGACCGCCAATAGGTGAAGCATTCCAGCGCTTTCCCAGCTTTTCCAGGGCAGATTGGCATCGCAAAACGCATGTGCGGGAGAACCGATCTGCCCTGAAGCAGCTGATCGGTCCTGAAATGTCACTTCTCTCCGACTGCGATCTCACATTCCACCGCACTCACAAAGTTGGATAGAAGTGACATTACAGGACCGATCAGCTGTTTCAGGGCAGATCGCTTCTCCTGCACATGCGATTTGCGATGCCGATCTGTCCTGGAACAGCGGAGAAAGTGTTGGAATGTTTCACCTATTCCACCGCCGAAAAACTGGGCGAGATTACGTTAAAATGTGTGACCACGTCACTGGTCATACATTCTAACGTAGTCTCAAACTTTGATAGAACAAAGGCCTGTCTGTAATCATTTAATCAGAGAAATAGATTATAATAGGGAACATTACAGTGTAATAGTCCCCATTATAATCCATTTGTCTAATTACATGAAAAAACATGAAATAGCTTGCGGGGGACCAATCTAGCAGTCTAGATTTTTAAAAATAGTCAAAAACATACCTTCTATGAACATAGACTGGCAGCCCTAGTAGATGGGAGCTAAGATCTACAACCTGAAGACACAAATATGCTTTTAAAACATGCATAAGGAATAGCTTGAATCTTCTGAGACAACATCCTGTGGCTCCTACAGGCACCTCACACAAATCTAATCTCTACAGTGAGTGGGACCAGTGGTAGGGGTGATATGTTTCAAAGGACTGGTCTCTGATGCTCTGTTAATGTTCGAACACTGGGGCCATTGCACTGCCACATATTGCAGGACCGGACACCACTGAGGCTGTGGGGGTGCCCAGGACCGGACCCCACCGGGCCCCTGCACCGGCGGTAGTTCCGCCACTGCAATGGTGTGCATTACCAGACATCCGCACACTGCTGCACATCACAAGTTCCACAAACTGTTTTTTTTAAAATTTGAAATATGGTTTAGAAAGGTAAACAGTGTGATGCGTTGTAAAAATGCATCACACCGCACCTACACAATGCCCATCAACGCGCACCTGTAATATAGAACATAAATCAAGTGGAGGTGTTGCCCTTAACTTTTTAGATAATTACAGCATAAACTAAGGGTTTTTTATTTTATTATCCTTTTTTATATTATGTGATTGCACACAGGGTTAAACAAATAGGAAATGTTTAACTCCAAGGCAGAGATCTTCAATTTAGTGATTTAGAAAATCTTGTGACACTAATACTTGTGGGTATTTCTAAAGCTCAACTAAATACATCAAACATGCCACCTAATTAATGCCCCTGAGGATAATGTTAGATCTTTTATCAGTTTGGTCTTCAAGGGATTCTCACAATGTGTGTTGGGGGTAACAAAAGTATATTCAACATTTCATAACCTTATTAACTAGCTTTTGCCCAGTTTCTTCTGGGTGCAGACACATTCTGGTATTTAATAAATCACATTTAGAAGGGTTAAAGAACACGAAGCTGCTCACACAAGCCCTAATTTCTATGAAATGTACAACAAACTGACTATGTGTTTTTGAAAATATTTAAAAAATACCAGTAAATGAGGAATGATAGGGAAGTAGATACTGTATACTATGAAGTGGTAACATTACATTGTATGTCCATCCAAAACGTTTTGTTGTTTTTAGTTTTGGATAGAATCGAGAAGAATTACAACATCTTTCAGGTTTTTATTGCTTCCTCACTTTCTATCCTGGTGACAATAGTTTTGTTGGAAATGCAACAGCATATAATTGTGTAATTTGTCTTTTGAACTGTAGATGGCGATGTAGTGCAATGTTAGTCTCTACGTTCATGTTTATGATACACAGAGAGTTCTTTTTCTCCCTGTTTCCTTCACAATGCTATATTCATACTTGTAATGTTCTTCTAAGCAAGTAAAACTTAATTCAGTATTCCTAAAGATCTCAGTGCTTCATGTAAACACATAACCAACTAGTTTTACCATGCCACTAGTGAAAGAAAATATGCAACAAGGACATTGACAGCAATAAAATAAATAGACATTTTGGAAAACATGTATTGGAGCAATTTTATCAGCCAATGTATTTGGATTTCTGTCCAGCCAGTCCTGAGGTTTACACAGCCCTGAAAGACTGTACAGCCAGGCTGGTGACTAGCCTTTTCTCTGCTGCAGGTAAGCCATAAAGCTAGATCTACTCCATGTCCCCTGCCTGTGATTGGACAGTGAAGGAGCAGCATCCCACTCCTCTGCTCTTTCCTTCTGTCAGCATAGTCCTTGCCAGCATATGTGCAGATTGGTTTATAGTTATGCCCCTCCCTTTCCCTCTCTGAGTGCTGCTGTCTATGTGATTACAAAAGGCTGATAACAATTCACATGAAGTTACACTAGATTTATTTTAAAATACATGTTATTATCTTATTATTTATCTGGAGTTTAATGAATCTATCCTATCCTTTTTCAGTTTGAAATTGGAAATGCATATGGTAATGCTTTAAAAATTTGTTTTTACAAATGTAGATTGTAATTGTACACATGGGAGGCGTTTTTTTTGTTTTTTTTTAATATATATTCAGGTTCTGCTTTCTGCTTAGCATTGCTTCACATTGTGCTGTACTGTTAATGCAAGTCTATTAGTAAGCTCATACTGAAAACAATAAGCTCTCAGTGCCTCTGACTGACCATATCTCAGCAGCCATTAAGCAATGCTACTGACTGTACTTTTTGAAATATAGATAGCCACTAGATGGAGAGTATACAGCTTTGTATTCATCAGTCAGTTTGTCTTTCTCTGTTTCATATCACTTAATTAAGCAAGAGAGGAAGAAGCTAAGCAGTACTGAGTAACACAAGGATATGAATTCATAAAGAATGGCTGTGCTAGCCTTTAAGTACTGGGACATTTTAGAAAGCAAGCAAGGTAAAGCTGTGAGTTGCTATGTATTATAAAATAAAACCTGCCAACTTACGTTGTTTTATTCAGTGAAGTGTAGGTACTGTAATTCTTTTTTCAAAGAAGAGCTGACATATCTGGGGCATTTTCAGACTTTACTTCAGATGAATGTTTTTAATGCAAAACAGGCTCCCTGGAATGAAGATACTTTAGGAAAAAGACTAATGGCACTACAAAAGTATTGCAGTGACATTTCTCTTTGAAGTAAACTGTAAAGCATAAAACAGTATCAATAGTTTAAAGTTTACGTAAATACTTGTTTTTGGGCTTCAGTGAGATGCTTTCTTTATTCTGTTATTTTCTTTATTTTTTTCTATTTTGTACTCATATGTAGTACAATGTAATATTGTATGGCTATATTTTACAGTGTGGTAATTTTTCATTGTTATGTGAGTGACCTCACAGCACACTACAACAATGCATTACATAAAATATGTAAGAAAATAAGACGAGAAGAGATTGGCCAAGGGCAAATCATCTTTCACCAGTAAAAAAAACAAACAGAATAAAGGATAGAATAAAAAAGGGGTTGTAAAATGATAAGGGAAAGGGGTCATTGTTTTGAGTCCCACTGATTGCTCTATATTACCCCTGGGACAGCGTAATATAGAACTTTAAAAGAGATTATCAAAAATGAATGTGGTTGACTAACTCCTGACTAAATACACAGCAGAAGTTATTATTATTATTATTATACAGGATTCATATAGTGCCGACAAATTGTGCAGTTCTTTAGAATATAAGGAAGACATTACAGTTACAATACAAATCAAGATAAGATGGTTAGGAGGGCCCTGCCCATGAGAGCTTACGGTCTAAAGTGTTTAGTAGTCCAAAATATTATTCTTTAAAAAAAAAAAGAAACTCTAGCCATTTTTTAGTACATTCTATCTGAAGTTTAAATTTAGATGCTCTACAATTAGAGTGTTTAACAACAAGTGTTCAAAGATTAACATATAGAGAAGTACAAATGCAAGTCCAAATAAATTTAATATAAAATTGCATTTTATCAGTGGCGTCACAAGGGGGTGCAGGAGGTGCGGTCTACACCGGGTGACACCATCAGAGGGGGTGACACCAAAATGATTGACAGTCATTTTGGTGTCACCACCTCTGAAAAGTCGGGCACTCGGTCATGGACCACGAGCCCGACAGTTGCAGGAGAGAGGAGGGGCCCCAGAGGCATAACTTATCCCGGCATCAATCAATGTCCCCTCCTATCGTTCAATGTCCCCTCCTATTGTTGTTGGCGTCCATCAGCAAGATGACCGCCAGCAGTAAAGTGCACGTGACGTCATTACACGCTTGTTTAAGGACTTCACTCTTATACATAATGATGTGGGCGCCGGGTGACACCCGGTGACGCCCCTAAAGCCACAGTAAAAGATATATTCTAATAACTACTAAATGATATATGTGATTAAAGTGTTAGGTTTAAATTAAGATGGTTAAGTCATGGAGGGCCTATGGCTTCCAGTGGCCCCTGCCCAGCTACCCACCCACCAATGCTGGGCAGTGACAGCTAGCTCCGCCCAACTGTTTTCTATTGGCAGGGCGGTTCTGCTGCCCTCAAAAAAAAAAGAACACACTATAAGAATGAATAGCTAGATTCCTATTGGCTATTTCACTTTGCAATAGCCAATAGCAAACTAGCTATTGCACCCGCCTTCTGCTGCTGTCAATCACCAGAGGGGGACCTGATGGAGAACTGCAGGTCCCCCTCTGCTCGGCCAGCTTCGGCTTTCACCTGGACTCAGTCGAGCCGAAACATATGCATTCGGCTCGACTGAGCCGCTCGGCCGACTTCGGGAGCTGTAGGGCTATAGTGAATAGCCCGTACAGCAGCCCTTCGGTTCTACCAAACCGAAGGGGTCCTGGGGCCAAAGCTAGCCGAAGGATCATCCGAAGCTACGGCTAGATCCTTCAGCAGCTTAGTGAATAGACCCCATAACCTTTTCCTCATTTATCAGCAGTCTACCCACACGTAAAGGACAAGAGATGATCTTTTATTTGCAACAAAGTATACATTTTGGTGTGTTGTAAAACACAAACACACAAACAAATATATTAATATACACATGCAATTAATTTCAGTGAAAACTCACAAAAATGCTAAAGATCCCATTTATTTTAATTGCTCTGAGCTGCAGTGCACAGATATGTGAACTAGCATAGTAACAAAGTATTTTTTCTTGAAATATATGGTCATGTTTTGAAAGGCAAATGACAACTGTGAACAGGCCCTGCGTCAAAATAGGACAACCTCAGCTACACAAATGGGAAAACCTATCAACAACAACTTTCATACATCATTTTTCCCTAGCAGTTTCACATCTTCAATTATGTAACTCCTGTTAACACCTGTCTCACTAAGGTGCGTGTTTAATAACAATTCACACCTTGATATTAGAAATACTACACCTTCGATGCTACTCTAATGAATGTATTTATTTTAAATGGCATGTATAGTGGTTTGTATATTTTTACACTCCTTTCTACCATGGTTTGAACTAAAAAATATAAACGGTTAAAATATAAACTATTGAAACAAGTGATGTTTGTTGTTTGCCTGATGAAGGGGATCCTATGAGACCCCGAAACGTTGTATCTTGTGTTGTATCTTGTATCATATGCAACAAGTGTGTGAATAAATAGACGTACTGGATTTGTTTTGGAGTGTCGGTGTCCATCCTTTACTTATACTTTGACGGAAGCCACACGTTGACACCTGCTGCACCCACTTCTTATCTCATGGAGCAGCGGTTCTGAGTGCGATGGATACATGGACTGTAGGAGAGAGGAGGGGACGCGACGGCATACGTCATCCCGCCGGGTGATAGTCCCCTCCTCTCTCTGACGGCATCCATCACCAAGATGGCCGCCAGCAGGCATCAATAAGGCAACCGTGCATGCACGATGGCGTCATTGCGGTATTCGATCCGGGTGTCACCCAGATTCGGGACGCCCTTGCTCACCATACTAAGTACCAATAATATTACCTCAATATATAAACTCAAAAGAATCTAAAAGTTAAAAAACACTCAGGACTAGTGATGATTCGAGAAGAATGTGGGAGTAGTCCACTGTTTAGCAAATATAAATAGAAACAAATATTCCAACCTATAATACCAGTGGTGCTCAAACCCACAGAAGTCTCGCCACACATATATGAAAAATGATTCCAATTTTATTATACTCCATAATTAAATCAAAATATCACATGACATGAACCCCCGTCGATATAAAACCAGTTAAAAATATCCCCAACATGCACGTGGAGCCACTGTGTATCATCTAGTAATTTCTAATATTTCCAGGTTTTTACATATCCTGGTACTACAGTTGCTGTCTCTAAAGGTGCTATTCGTGGTTTGCAACAAGGGAAAATTCAATATTCTATTAAAAGATGTTTAGCAGCTGATGTGTATGCTGACTTAGGTCATGAAGCATATGCGTTATAGGACTGAAATGTTATAGATCCAGGAGCCAGACACTTTGCCCTTGTGGGCATTGTTTGCATGTAACTCAGGAATAAATCCATACAGGCAGTCCTGCTTGATATATATCAATGGCCTTCAATGGCAGCCCAATAATAGGACTCACAAAGCATCATAGATATACTGTACAGTCCAATGCTGCGTGGGATTCATAGATTCAGTTCTAAGCAACGCATGTGAACAAACATGTGCATATAGCTCACATAAAAAAATTACGATGAATCAACAGTGTTAACACCAGCTGTGACACAATTCCCCTTCAAAGCATTCATATATGCATGTATCTCAGAATAGGATCCAATAAGGCAGCCCTGTTGTGTAATGGCACCATCTTGACATGTATATTCAAAATGGGTGATTCACAGTAAGTCACACATCCTGAGGGGCTGGAATGCCCTGCCCCTAGTGTGCATCAATATTTCAAAGAGTTGTATAATATCACACTTCACAAACTCCGTCTTGGTAATGCATTGTAATCAACATGCATGTATAACGCATATAATGAAGCTCACTGTCCATCACATACGACATGCATATTGCATAAATCGCAGCCGGATCCCGGTTCTTTGCAGGCACTTAGTGAAGGTAAAACCTTTGTTCCTGATGACAGAAGTCCTTGCATATATTGTATGGCTCGTGCATTGCATGCTCCATGTTTGATATAGAGACAATCTATTCCCCAGGCAAATAAAGTGGGCTCCTCAGAGAACAATGGTCACTTGCCGTAACGCGTTTCCCTCTACATGAGAGCTTTTTCAAACGTTTATGGCCAGATAGAGAGTGAAAAATCACTCCTTACCTCATATGCACCTCCAGTCAGATATTGTTGATTATTGTACACAGGTGTATCTAATTGAGATATCTCTGCTATCCAGGCGGAAACAAAGTAAAGGAATACTTGTTTGCCACAGACCTGGTTAGAGCATCAACCTCCGGTTTGTGACATCACTTCCCGGAAGTCAGATGATCTGAACCCTTACTTCTATCCACAATGAAGTGCAATTAGACAAATTTTATAGATCTATATGTCTTTAAAAACAATATTCTCGACTGGAGATGCATACACAGAAGCAATAGTAATGAAAATAAACCAATACAATGTTTGATACACCAATATGTCGATATTTAGAAATATACTTGATTCATAAAGAAAAAAAGTTTTCTTAATAAAACCAAAAACAATAATATTCATAACACCGTATCATAAATCAACAAGGAGTTGTAAAATAAAAATAAAAAATTACATTTAATTGATTCCTTGATACTGGGATGCTTTTAAAGAATGGATCCATCTACACTCTCTCTGCAGTCTTAATTTGTCCCAGTCACCTCCTCTCCTACTCCGATGTATTCTATCTACCATGTCAAATTGACAGGGTTATTCACAAAAGGGTGAAGAGGTTGGAGAAGGCACCAGAAGTGAACAATCTAGGACAACGTAGCTGAACTGGAAAGTGAGCTGAATTGGAGAAGTTTCCAAATCAGCTATGTTGTCCTAGATTGTTCACTTCTCCTGCCTTCTCCAAACCCTTCACCCTTTTGTGAATACCCTGTTAAAATCCCAAACTTGTCCTCTATGTTCTCATATAAAATGTCTGGCCACTGGCAACGCCAAATTGTGAGATCTGATATCATCAACGTGGTCAGACATTCTCTTCCTAAATGTTCTCTTTGTTTTGCCAATGTAGAACATACCACAATGGTAAGAATGTAGATACACCAATCCCCGTGTATCACAGTTGGCAAAATGGTGAGTTTGATACTGTTTTCCATTTGGCAAAGGAACAAAAGGGCCCATCTGAGGATATTTGCAAAAGGAACAATGTTGACGGGCATAGGTTCTAGGGTATTTACAACATCTTTTGATTTTTACTTGAATCATATTTGCTCCTAGTCATCATGTTTCCTAATGTTTTTGCCCTTCTAGGTGATAGTTGGGTTGGGTGCTACATATCTGGTCAGGTTAATATTATCTGTTAGAAGGAATCAATACTTCCTCAAAACCTGTTGTACCTCCTTGTGCTGTTGAGAAAAAGTAGTAATGAACCTAACAGCTTAGAAAAACCTGCTGTGTGTTTACATTAGGGAGCTGTCAAGCTACCAGGATGTGCTGTCTGAGAAAGTCACAGTGTTGTGATACTTATAGATATAGAGATGTGTGTTGTTTTAAAGTGATTTTACGGTTTGATCTGAATAATTGAATAATTAGTGTACATGGTCTGGGCACAGGTTCACTTTAAAACAATTGAGGTTACAGTATATAAAAAGCACAGTTATTACTCTGTTATTTATCCTGTTTATAATGACACTAGAGCTGCTGCCATTCTCTTGGACGGTGTGTCAGCACTGCGGAGTTAGACTAATGTCAGGTGCATTTTACTAGACCCTCTTTTAGCTGCATAGTTTCCACACAAAAAATGGCTGATATTGTGATATTATTCAAAAAGAGTAAAACACTGAAATTTGGAGACAATGGTGCCGTTAGCCTGACTTCTGTTTTGTGTAAATTATTTGAAGGTATATTAAGGTATGTATAAAACATAGACTAAAGAATGACCTAATGAATGGACCAAGGTGATGTGTCTAGTCTGCTCCTCTATATTTAACACTAAGCCCCATCTATCTCTTGAAAACTGACACTTACTCAAGATGGAAGCAGTGTGCCATACTAGGGCCATAAATGCACTATATAAGGTTACTATGAATGTTTAGCGTGATGTTTTTGCCTTGCAGCATCATACTGTACATGAGGTAATTACATTTTAAGCCCCTTGTAACAACAAACAGAAAGTAAGAATCGGATACAGTTATGTACACGGAGAGAAGGCTTATGGAAATAATAGAAGCTGACTCTTCTTCTGCAACCCCCTATTCCTCTTCTAATTTCCATTAAAATCTATTTATCATATTCTGTTAATTACATGTCTTAAGAAATTAAAATGTGTATAATCAAGCCAATGTTGCAAAGTCTAAAAATAATAAATTGTCACACTTTATAAAGATAGTACTGATATTCGACTGCTGTCATGTGCTGTTAATGCGACAATTAAGTGATATGGAAAGTTAATTATTTTGTTTCTTCTAGTAGTATATCTATTGTATATTTTTTTAAAGTATAACAGTTGTTTAATTTATTTGATAAAAATAATTATGTAATGTCATAGTCTATAACAGTTTCCAACTGTTAAAAACGTGATTTAGGACCCCCTTGAAATAACTATTTTTAATTACCAATGAGAGACTTGTCACATAGTTTACATTAGCATAGGGGAGAAAACCTGTCCATGCTAATGCAGTAGAATTCCATTACATTAACACAGATGGACAACAATGACTCTTGTAATCTTCAGTGTAGCTGTAGTCAGTGGAGGGAATAAAGAGTCAATTTCTTACATAGCTGGGTGCCCTTTAAAGTGACACTAAACTGAGGAGTTAAAACTTAAAAATGTCCACAAGTAGGCTAACCAATGTGTATTACTCAGCTGTAGATCCTCAAATCATCTCTTAATTCATGCTGACACTGTCCATCCTTTCGGAGGGTGGCTGCGTGTGTGTATTGTAAAGTAGCCACCATTTTAAGATCACTACTGTGATGGACTACAATCTCAGTACAAATTAGTAAACGAAATGTGAGATTGTAGTCTATCACAGGAGTGAGCCTGGAGTGGTGGCTACTTTACAACACACACAGGGACCATGGGGAACAAAAGTAGCCACCCTCCAGATGGAAGGACAGCATCTGCACCAATTCAGAGATGATTTCAGGATCTACAGCTGAGTAATACACAAAAAGGATAAGTTTTTGTTAAATCTTAAATGCATTCAAGCACCCTATTAACTCCTGAGTTTAGTGTCACTTTAAATTAGCAGTATGTTAATGTGTGCAACATACAACAGTCATTCTTAGGCATTTCCTTTTTAATTCAGGTATATAAAACAACCACATTAGACTTGATCATTAGGTTATACTCTATTCTATTAATTTATATAAAATGCTGATTTTTTACTGGACTTTGACAGGGATTTCATTCAGTAGTCAATGCATAGAGGGAGCACCTGCTTACCGTACATGATGATTTATAGCCCTGTCTAGATGTTCACAGGACAGGTGAGTTTCAGTCCTGCCCCCTGTGCGTTATATGGAGAGATTGCAATGTTCCCTACAGTTCTCTGAGCAGCCTGCACATCTATGTCCCATTTCTCCCTGAGAGTTTGTACAGGTTTCTATCACAGCTATGCCCCTATTGTCTCCGCTGCATTCAGTGGTATATCCCTGACAGCTTAGCTCCCAGTGTCAACACGGCATTCGGCTCGGCTATTCTGCTCGGTACCTCTGTGGTACCGAGCAGAATAGAAAAACTGTAATAAAAAGTAGAAAACAAAAGTAGAAAATGATTGGGCGGAGCTAGCAGTGACAGCTGGCTCCGCCCAACTGTTTTCTATTGGCCGGAGCCAGCCATCATTACAATGAGAGCTTGTCGGACAAGCTCTCATGACAGTTCAGCGTCCCCTGGTCACTAGGTAACCAGGGACACTGAACTGTAATTACATACTGAGAAATCGGCGGAGCCGCCATGATATCACGCCGGCTCCGCCGGGTTCTCAGTGCACTGACAGATCAGCGTCCCTGGTTACCTGGCAACCAGAGGACCCTGATCTGCCTCTGCATGCAAGTGGCCGGGGCCAGCCGTGAGATGACGGCTGGCTCCACCCAGCTGTCAGTAGCAGACTGTCGGCTTCTACCTTGGCTCAGTCGAGCCGAAGCATATGCCTTCAGCTCGACTGAGCCGCTCGGCGAACTTTGGGAGCTGAACGGCTATAGTGAATAGGCCATACAGCAGCCCTTCAGTTCTACTGAAGCGAAGGGGTCCTGGGGCCAAAACTAGCCGAAGGATCAGCCGAAGCTACGGCTAGATCCTTCGGCAGCTTTGTGAATAGACCCCTATGTTTTCACAATAATGACATAGCAGCCGGTGGCTCAAACCACAGTGTACTAAAAGTAAATAAATATACCTCAGATCAATCCCCATGTTGCACCAATGATGATTGATAATCTGGTGATCCTGGATGCTTTTACGCTCACTGCACAAGCATCACATGCTCACGTAAGTGACCGCAATGTCATTCAAATGTTTAGTGATCGCAAACCTGTGAAAAATTTGCTGTCATGCTAATTTGTGCCCTTGTCAACCCGACATAATCTAATCTCAATGTTTTGACAACAATTTATTTTTCCCTGCATGCATAACAATGTAGATTTGAAAGGGTATAAAACTCTTTTAAAACAAAATACATATGTTCACTTTCAGCTTTACCATTTTGCTACATTACATAAAAGTCACACTAATCTGATATAATTTTAACCAGCAGATTTTGCTGATTATATTTTGAAATAAATACTGTAGGTGCGCAAATTGCATAAAGGTTGTGTTGGGAAAAAATTACAGGAAAATTCATTTTTTCTCATTTTCACTATTTATCCTCATTAAAGAAAGAAAAAACAAGAAATACAAATATATGTATCCAAATTCACTACCAAATTACAGCCAAAAGTAATAACAATAGTTTCAATAATTAATTAAAATCAAACAAACATGCATTGCCCAGCAAAGTACAGTATTTATTTACATGTTTGCCCAAACACCTATAATCATGTTTCAGAACAGCTGGCTCCAACTGAAGGAAACTTTTAAACATCAAGAAGCAGCATCCATTGTAAGGGAATCAATCATCATTTAAAACTTAAAAAAACCTTTTGACTTTAATATCACTTTAAATCTGTAATGAAAAAGATTATGTATAATACGTTAGGATAGACTAAAAATTTAACTGAGACATCCCCAGTATGAAAAAAAAACACTCTGAAACTCGGGGATTAGGGAGAAAAAGACCTGCTATCTAAAGTATTTAAAGTAGAATTAAAGTGTCATTTTTTTGTAAAAAAAGCAGCATTATTATGGGGGCGGAAATAAAACATGGCTTTAATGTCAATTAAATTAATTTAATTAAGTAATTAAATAGATCTGATAATATGAGAGAGGTCACTAAAATCAATATCTTTATACATTTATCTCCCTTTTTTGTTCCACTATGCCTATACCAGGCAGATCCACATGCATATGTTACTCATTGCCTTAAAAGCACTCCAGATACAGCTTATGTATCTATACAGCTTATGTACTTACGTATCAACTGTCTATAGACTGTTGACATTGATAATATTTCATTTGTCCTATAGTTCCCTTGTGGCAATGTAAACAATTCCTCCTTGTCATAACATTTCAACATAGCCTTTAATTACTTGTTTTCTTGTCCACTGAAATGCTGTAGAAATATTGATGTATTCTCAGTGTATAAGCTGTTCAATGTTACCTTTTAGATATCTAGACTTTGGTTGTGACTTCTACTACATCAACTAAAAAACAATTTAAATAAATAACAAGTTATCGCATTTAGATATCTTGCTAAGTTTTAGAAATTGTTTGTGATTTTTTTGTTTTGTCACGGCTTTGTATTTTGTTTAGTTAATCCTTTAATTTTATTCAGTAATTTTTGTATAATGCAGACAACACATGCGTGTGTAATTTGTCTTTTGGAATGCTTTGAATGTAGAGTTGGCCAAAATGAATATATGAGGATGGCTACTGAAGGACTAACATTTTTGCTTAGTCTAGTGAACTTGCATTCAGGAGAAACACCCAGCCTTGTGCTGGGGATTTTTAAACTATATTGATGTTCCTTACACATTAGTATAGTTCAGATTCACTGGGTTAAATTGTATTTAAATAAGGGGAAGGTGAACAATTAAAGACAATAAACATACAAATGTCTCTGAGCCATATATAAACTTTGTTTCCACTCCAAGATTAGTTGTTTTTGCTGTGGACTTGCCAACTATAGACTGTTGACATTGCCATAATTTTTCTCTTGTCCTAAAGTTTCCCTTGTGGCAATGTAAACAATTCCCTCTTGTCTAAACATTGTAACATGGTCCACAATCACTTTGGGGTCTATTCACGAAGCTGCCGAAGGATCTAGCCGTAGCTTCGGCCGATCCTTCGGCTAGCGTCGGCCCCAGGAACCCTTCGGTTCAGTAGAACCGAAGGGATGCTGTACGGGCTATTCACTATAGCCCGTACAGCTCCCGAACGTGGCCGAGCGGCTCAGTCGAGCCGAACGCATATGCATCGGCTCGGCTGAGCCGTGCTGAAAGCCGAAACCGAAGCCACGTGAAGCAAGCCGATGTACGGCTGAAATCAGCCGTACCAGCCTGAAGTGAATAGACTTCACTTGGGGTCGGTTGTTCACTCGGCTGCCCTCGGCAGTTTAGTGACTAGACCCGTTTGTCTCTAGTGCTGTGGAAATGTTAATGTATTCTCAATGTATATTTTCTTCAATGTTACCTTTTAGATACATTATTTTCTTCAATGTTACCGTTTACATACCTATTTTTGTGTGCTCAGGTATCAATTGCTCTGAGGAGTATGTAAAATACAAAGTGGTTGCCTTGCCATCTTGTGCTTGAGCAGAATTAATTTAGCATGAATAGGATTCATGTTATTCTTTGCATGGGACTGCTTAGGGATCTAATATTGTAAAATGCACACAGTAAACAGATGCTTTTATATTAGTGTTCAATATTTTTATAAGGAAAATGACCAAGGGGATAGGAGTCAACAGCACTGGCCAGCATTTGTGGAACTCATCCAATGATTTTCCTTGCAGCATGTAGTATTTTGGCATGGCAACGATACTGAACATAATTTAATTGCCAGAGTTCCAATACTAACATAAAAGAAAAGTTAAACATCCTTTTTGTCTACAGGAATTATGGCTTGTCTGCTAAAAAAACAGGGCACAGGCTAGAAAAATTAAAAGCTGTTAAAAGATAATCTGCTGCATTTAACACCACAGGGTTCACACATTTCTTAGATCCAACCTAGTAGGGAATACATTTGATAAATTACTTCTGGTAAATAAATGACAAATGATGAATACATGGTTATTATGCAGGATACACACATCTAACTACAGAGCCTAACATGCAATGATGTAAGAGAAAAAAACATTATGGGAATGGAATTAAACAATTCATCAACATCAATTCACAGAGTTGTTCATATATTAAATGAATATGTTATATAACATGAAACATGTACAACTGTAAAACCTGAAAATAGCAGACACCATCAGGTTGTTACCCTAATCCTTCTGAAAAATGTTATAAGACACTGGCACCTGGGGCAAGTGCCTTAGTTCTGCTGCTTGGTGTAATAGAGCTAGTGATACCAAGCCAGTATGCAGGCTGGAGCACAGCCAGAGCAAGCAGTGCAGAAGCAATGGAGCCTCTCTTCTCTCAAGTGAGCAAACAATGACAGGTTGACAATGAGGAGAGGAACCACGAGTTGCAGTGGGTAATACAGGGCTTTCAGTACCAAAAATATAACATGGCTAATGTTTTTACCCATTAAGTGTGAAAGTAGACAAACTATAATAATGTAATTTTTTTCAATACAAGGTGTGCTCATTCAGACATGCCTGCATACTAAGACACTCCATTTTAGTGTGCAGGCTGGTGTCCATTTTTACCAGAGGTGAGGGGCAGTGCCTTGCATTGTAACAATAACATTGACATTTCACGCTTATTTAGTGGTAACCGGCGCTGACATCAGGCGAGCTCCAGTTGCAGAAAAATGCATCATATCTGCAGTTTTCTGCAACATACTGCAACTCACCTAAAGGCAGCATTGCAATGTGACCAGGACACATAGAAAAACAAGTATTTTCTACGTGCCCTTGAGGTGACAGGTGTTAATGCATTGTAAAAAAAAGCCAATCACTGCACATAGGTGTTGATTTACTAAAGGCAAATAAACTGTTTTTTGCAAGGAAATGTTCACTTTGCAAGAAAATGTGCATTTAACTTCGTGAATGTGCTGAAAATTCACTTTAAAAAAAGATTACCCATTTATGTTAAAGAAAAATAAAAAAAACAGTATTTTTGGTTGTGCATGAGTGTATGATGGAAGTCAGAAGAGCTTCACCTCATTCACTAAGCTAAGGGAAAATTCCCTTGCAAAGTAAACAGCCTGTTTGTCATTAGTAAATAAACCCCATACTGCGAACATAGCCTTAAGCTGGCCATACACCTATAGATTTTCTGCAGATTTTCTATGGTCAGATGGAAAAAGTGCAACAGATTCCTCCATATCCGCTAAATTGTGTGGAGGTATCTCCCAATGGGCAAAAAGCTTCAGTATCTTGTTAGTCAGGCCCGCTGGCTCTCAAAATACCTGAACAATGCCTGCATCTAATCAGATTGTTCAGGTATTTGAGAGCCAGCGGGTCCCACTAGCAAGATACTGAAGCTTGGCCCAGTGGGAGATTCCTCCATTCACACAGTTTAGCGTAGATGGAGGAATCTGTTGCACTTTTTCCATCTGACCACAGAAAATCTGCAGATAATCTATAGGTGTATGGCCAACTTTACAAACCTTCTGAGAATTTTTTTTATACATTTAGTATTTAATTAAGAAAAGTAGATACACAGTCTATGGTATGACATAGAATTCTTTGAACTCTTTTTTTGCTGTAATACCTGGCCCTAGGCATGTGCAATCTGTATCGTGGGCACCATACCAAAATTAGCAAAGGGCACCATATGATATAAGGCCAGTGCCACATTCAAAAGCCAACCTATATAACTAATTCATTCTTCCATTGCATTTGTGAGCAGTACTGTCCTAACTGCAATAATACTGATTAGAATTCTTTCCAGATTCTTCTATTATCAATGTGTTCACAAGCTGCTATGAAGCACTTGTCAGAACTCACACTGTTTACATGGCAACATGTTTTCCAGTGCAGATGAACATAAGAAAAATCAGACACAGATAGGAGATCATCTTTGCTGCATGAAGACTAAATACATATGGGTGTATTTACAATTTATTACAATGCGGAGCAAGGACACCCAAGAATATCCAGCCTTAGAATAATTAGGCCAGTTATGAAAAAAAAGGCTTTTTGAAATAATCTGCAAACATATGTTCAAGTAGCCGAGAAATGCTGAGAATTCTGATTCACTAACACATCGTTAGCGAGAAGAGATGCAACTTGACACCACTTCCAGCTTTACTAGGTGACTCCTTCAAGATTCTCACCTTAGCAGCATGAAGAGACACTGCATTAATGTAGGTCTTGTTATAAAGAAAGAATTGGAGGAGAAATCAAAGGATTAAGAGTATACACATTTTCCTAGTGTCATTAAGGTATTTTGTAATAATATAATGCCATCTACTGTTCACTGTTGCAGCAGGGAAAATTAATGATTAGTTGATGTAAGGTCAGTTTTGCTGCTGTTGTCTAAAAGGTTGCCCTAACTTCTAACCTAACTTAAATGTCTCTGCTAAACCGAATAAATATAATTGTTTCTACAGTATGAGTACAATTTAAAACAGGCAAGAAATGATGGGGGTTCTAAGGGGTCTATTCACTAAGCTGCCGTAGGCAGCCGAGTGAATGACCGACCTAAAGCGAAGAGAGCCGAACGCTGTTCGGCTATTCACTTCAGGCTGTTACGGCTGATTTCAGCCGTATGTCGGCTGAAATCAGCTGTACATCGGCTGACTTCGTGTGGCTTCGGGGCGGCCGAACATGCTCAGCATGTTCGGCCGACCCGAAGTGCAGAAGGAGTTTGACTCAGCCGATCCAACATCTGGATCGGCTAAGCCGAACCTCTGGCAGGCTACTCGCTGCTGTTCTGTCTATTTTTATAGATGAGTGAATAGCCGAATGCCGCTGAGCGGCATTTGGCTCGGCTGTTCTGCTCGGTCTCTCTATGGGACCGAGCAGAATCGAAAAATTGTTTAAAAAGTAGAAAAATACAAATAGAAAACGATTGTGCAATGACAGCTAGCTCCGCCCAACAGTTTTTTATTGGCCGGCGGTTCTGCTGCCGTCAAAAAAAGAAAAAAAAATTTTGGCCATAGGAATGCATTGCTAGATTCCTATTGGCTATTTCAATTAGCAATAGCCAATAGCAAACTAGCTATTGTACCGCCTTCTGCTGCATTTGCTGCATTCCTATGGCCAAACATTTTTTGTTTTTTTTCTATTCTGGCACGGCTCCGTGTCAGAATAAAAAAAGAAAAGAAAAAGCAGTGTTTCTCTCCTTGGCGGCCGGGAGCGGGAGACTCCCGGAGCGCCCGGGAGAGTTTGGCTGTCTGGAGATCAGTGTCCCTGGTTAGCTGGTAACCAGGGACGCTGATCTCTCTGCAAACGTTCGGCTCGACTGAGCCGCTCGGCCAAGTTCGGGAGCTGTACGGGCTATAGTAAATAGCCCGTACAACAGCCCTTCGGTTCTACTGAACCAAAGTGGTCCTGGGGCCAAAGCTAGCCGAAGGATCGGCCGAAGCTGCGGCTTGATCGTTCGGCTGCTTCATGAATCGATCCCTAAGTATCAGAATTTGTATTTTTTCAAATTCTGATATAATTTGGTTGTGACCTTTTCGACGTCAATGACAAAATCGATAATTTAAATAAATAATAAAAGGTTATCTAATTTAGATATCTTGGTAAGTTTTTGTAACGATGTATGACTTTATTAAACCTGGTTTTAGATTTTGTTTCGTTGTACAGATGTTCTAGTCTTTATTTGTATTCAGTAATTTGTGTATAATGCACACAGTGCAGGCAAAGAACTGAATGTATAATTTATCTGTTTGATGCTCTGAATGTAGAGCCAAAATTACTGTATGGGGATGGCTACTGAAGGACTAGCGTTTTTGCTTAGTCTAGTGAACTTGTATTCAGGAGAAACAGACATCCATGTGCTGGGGCTTTTTAAACTATGACTATAATAACTTCCTCTATACATTAGTATAGTTCAGATTCACTGGGTTGAATGGTATGTAAAATGAGGTAGGTGAACCATTAAAGACAGCACACATACAAATGTCTCAGAGCCATATACAAACTTTGTTTCCGCATCAAGATAAGTTGTTATTGCTGCAAAGTTTGCTGTAAGCATAGTAACCGAAGATGAATACATCTCTTTGAGCACAAAAGTTCTCAATAAGCAATTTTGGATATAATGCCTATGTAGACTTTAGGTCTGTTGGATTCTCTTAAAGTGTGTCTACGCTTTTCCCATGCAAGGCAAAGCGACAGGTTTACTTTCATGGTGGGCTCACCAGCAGCACATACTTATTTATCTTCCTGTTACTACTCCATCACTCTGTTAACCTGCTAGGAGTATTTCCACCACATATGACAATGCTGATACTGGAAAATTAGATGCTCAAGCACACAATACTGTTACATGGGAGATAAACAGAGATGTGACTTGAAACGGATACAGGGCATCCAATTTCTGGGGAGTTGGACAAAGTGGTGATAGGACGGTATACATGTGCAGCTGATGGGGTTGGCATTAAAGTGAATGCCAACCCCCCCTCCATATAATTATGTCTTATTAACTGCAGTAAAGGACAAGAACTGTGTGGGGAGGAGTCTCTGATTGGCAGCCACTACCTCCACATCACTCAGATTTAAATACTTTACTGCTATGCTGCATGCTGTATCCTTTAACAGAAAAATACATATAAGTCAGTGCTTGTTACTTAAAAATACAGTTGCAGAATACCTTATCCATTAATTTTTTATTTAACTTGATGAAACTAACACTGTATGATGCCCTGAAGCATCCCATTTCCTACCAGGTAAAGAAAGGGTGTACAGTATTTAAAGACTGCTGCTCTAATCTCCCTTTCTCTATTTTTATAAGAAGCTGTAAACCAAAAGCTACTTTATTTGCATTTAGTCTGTGATGCTGTTGATGATCTATAAAACTGGACAGTTAGTAGATGCACAGGTTCTTTTTCTGTAATGCCCTGTCGTATTTATCTTCCTGTTAGTCCACATGGACTCAATCTATATACTTTTTAAAAAATCGGGTTGATTATCTGGCTTTTAAATTTTTACATTTGTTTTTAATACAACTGTTCTCTATGCCTTGCTTCACTTGGTCTGCTCTTTGTTCAGCAGATACCACAGCAGCCCCTTATCCGTCCAAAACATTACTACGGTAGTTGGTCTCCTCATTAATTCTTGTCTATTGTCTATAAAGATAAAGCGTCAGACATAAGATAACTACGTGCTATACAGCTCAAGCCATGCTACAACCCACACCCTTAAAATGAACCTGTGCTTTGCCCCTTAAAAATTAATACTATCTTACGCATATCTGTAGATATTAAATTTTAGACACATAACGCAGTATACAACCTTATTATAATAATAAAATACTTATACGCCAACTACAACCAAAATTGTAATAGGTCAATAGAATTAGTCAGCTCTTTCAAGTGTTTATTCCTCTCTCGGAAATGTGTCCTCACTGGGAAGATTTTCCCTTACTTCCTCTCCCTGTGGCACTCTTACAAGAAATTGTAGGTGTGGCTGTCACTGAGTTGGGAAGGCAAAGACAAAAAAGGCATGAAAAACATTGCCAGAAGCTTCTTCACTATAGTAAAAAAAAAAAAAAAAATTTTTATTTTTTGTGTATCCGCTAGAGAGATTTCTTATCTTTTCCTGTCCTGACTGAGTAGAAATATTTTTGAAACTATAAAACTTAAAGTAAAAAAGTAATTTCCTTATTTCAAAACTAAAAGTTTTTATGTTTTTTTTTTGCATTTTATTTATTTCTATAGAATTTACCATGTGCATTAAAGAATGATCACTTCCTCACATCCATTATTTTCAAAGGACAAAACAGGACACTGTGGTCTGTTTATTTAAACAAATTATAACAGGCAATGCAATAACTGGAGGGTTTTTCTAAGACATATGCGTCAAAATGTGTTTGTGTCAAAGATCATAATTGAATGTGATATGGGTGAGAATTTGTACTTGTTTGTCTTTGAAGCTTATCATAAAGTAAATATTTTTAAGTGATTTCTGGCATGTTTTAACCTGGAAAAAACATAAATAATTCATTATGTTTTCAGCTATTAGTTTGACAAAACAAATTCTGTTTATCGAGAAATGGATATTATCATGTAAAACACAAGTCCAAAATAAAAGCTATCATGACTGGTAACATTGCCTAATAGTTTTGTTCTTGAGATCATTCAGTAATTAAATATGTTGGCTTTGATTTCATACAGTATAGAGAAAGATATAAAGATTAGTGAATGATCCACTTGGTTTACCACCTCATGATTTGAGCTACAGGCTTACTATAAACCTTGCAGTCTTACCATCTTTAACCTATAGTTGATCCAGAGGATGGAGAAATGTCCTTGTAAAGTGTGGTCCAATTGGTTTGGATCAAAATCATGCTACATATATATTTTAAAACGTATGCAAACCCCAAACTTTTTTAGACTACTTACATCACTTGTCGAAAGCATATTTCAGAGTGCTAGATGTAGTATAAGTAACAAATAATGTTTGAAGCCAAACCCTGGGCAAGATAGTTTATTAAGAATAAGGTTGCCAAAGAGGTTGCTCTAGTATATGACACACTGTTTACTAATCAAACTCTTTGGAGCCCATTTCCAGGCTTGACAGTCCTCCCCTCCCGCTGCTTCCTCTCACCCCCTTTTTACCCATTTATGAATTGTAAACACAAAAAAGAATTTTAAAGCCTAATTTAAGTCAATTGTGCATGTCTCTTATTGGTGCTGCTTTTGAGAGTCACAATTGCAGATCTACAGTAGCACTGCAGTCTATGCCCACCAACCAGATGCCTCTTCCTGACACCATTTTTCTACTGCTCCCTGTGAGGACTCCACCTCTAGATAGTCAATAGGCAGTGTCCATCTCACCCATTCAGTAACATGGACACCAGAAGAAGGACCCCTCCTCCTCTGCAAGAAAGATGAGAAAATACTGCTACATTTTTGTTAATAGTCAAGGTACCTGAATGCATTTTTACAATTTAACTCGGGTTTAGTGTCACCTCCTTGCAAAGAAAAATAAATACTGAGAAAGGTTCAAATCACTCATTTTTCTCACGCACTCAGCGCTGTTTCTCTTTATATTGTAATAAAAAATGAGAGGAAAAAAAACCCGTAGCAATTCGATCAGTGTCATCCCAAGAGCTCCTTGATAACCGAAAAATCATCAGCCTAATATGTTGATGTTTGGCAGGTGGTAGTTATTTTTCAGGATAATCATTCATCTGATGGCATCTAGCCTAGCCTCTATTCAAATATAAACTAATATTTTAAATAGGGATGCACCGATATATCGTCCGAAAATGGCACTTTTGGGTAAATGCCGAAAGTGCGCAACCCAGGTTTCTTTCCTCCCCGCTGGGCGCTGCTCTGTGTCCCAGCGGGGAGGAGAGAAATTGACAGCTGGCCGAGCACTGCGGGAGGAGAGCGCTGTGAGCAGCCGGTGTCTCTTCTCCCACACCGATCAGCCTCCTATCACAGTCCGGCAGGGCGGTGTGGGGGCGGAGACAGCCCACGCTGTCACAGGAGGCTGAGCTCTCCTCCCCGCTCCGTCTGTTCAGCCTCCTGTGACAGCGTGTAAGAGAGGAGAGTAAGAGCAAACACTCTGTTTTTGTGTTTGTAGATAATTGAGGACATGGTATGTTGACTATATCCTCAATTATGAATGAATGGGAGGTGAGCTAAATCACCTCCTGTTCATTCATAATTGTGGTTATAGTCAACATACTATATTCTCAAGTTATCAATGAACAGGAACACTCATAGAGGATTCCTGTTCATTGATAACAGGGGACACAGAAAAAGAGATTGAGGACTCTGTGTTCTCAATCTCTTTTTCTATTTTAAAAGGGAATTATCAGGGGTCTGTTTAGATACCTAATATTTCCCCAAAGCCCCTAAAAGTAAAGTAAAAATTAAAATATTTATTAAAAAATGAATTAATAAATAAATAAATATAAAACATTTTTAAAGGTTATAAAAAATAAATAAAAATAACATATTTGAAAAATGTGAAAAAAATTAAAATAAAATCATTTTCAGTTTCGGCCTGACAATTTTTTTTCTCAGTTTCGTTTCGGTTTTCAAATTTCTATTTCGGTGCACCTCTAATTTTAAATGATCATATTTAATCAGTTTATACAGTTATTGCTCTTATTACTGCACATATATTGCACATGATAACATCCTAAACTGCTGTAAGAGTTAATTTATTATTTCTCATAAACATAGATATTACTATCATGAAATGTTAATTCCTTGTTTGAACATGGGGGATTTCAATCAAGCAGCCTGCACTTTTGTGCATCAAAGTTTGTTCTTTTTTGCCTCTAGTGCAACCTCTGGAAACATTGACCCTGCCTGGTAAAGGGCTCACTCCTAAATGTTTATGTAGCTGTATGAAAACTAAGTTAATACAGAATGCATCAATTTTGTGTTATTCTCATTAAATATACATTGCATAAATAGTGCAGTTCTATTTAATGTTGTCGCTTGTCTAGAGAACAATTCTAATATACTTTTCAAATAAATCCTTTATAAAGAATATTTATTTTTACTCATTATAGAAAAACATTTTCTTTCTTAGGTAAACCTAATTTGAGCATCATCTGTGGAATTTGGATAAGAATAAAGATGCTTACAGCGTTCTTAAAGTGACACTAAACTCCTCCACGGTCCCTGTGTGTGTTGTAAAGTAGCCACAGCTCCAAGCTCATGTCTGTGATGAACTACAATCTTAATACAAATTAGTAAACTAAACGTGAGATTGTAGTCCACCTTGAAGCAGGGACCATGGGGAACAAAAGTAGCCACCCTCCAGAAGGAAGGACAGTGTCAGCACAAATTCAGAGATGATTAGAGGATCTACAGCCGAACGATACACAAATAAGGTCCAGTATTGTTAATAGTTAAGGTGCTTGAATACATTTTAAGATTTAATGCCTGAGTTTAGTGTCAATTTAAGAACGCCGTGAGCTTAGAGGTGCTACAGCTGAGTGACACTCAAATAGGTTACATTTTTGTTATCAGTTATCAGTTAGGGTACTTAAATGCATTTTTAAGATTTAACTCCTGAATTTAGTGTCACTTTAAAGGAGAACTATGGGGTTAAGGCTTTTCCCCATAGTTCTCTCCTTAGGGCAGGGGTCAGCAACCTGCGGCTCCAGAGCCGCATGTGGCTCTTTCATCCCTCTGTTGTGGCTCCCTGTCCAGGGGTGGAACTACTGCCGTGGCCTCGGAGCCTGAGGCTGTGGGGGGGCCCAGTGAGGTCCGGTACTGGGCCACCTCCTAGTGGAATATGTGGCAGTGCAGGGTTGTGGGGCCCCACACTGCCGACGGGCTTCTCAGCAAGGGGACGGGCCCTGTGACTCACCTTCTCTCCCGCCTGCGTCCCTAGTAACAGGCGGCTGGAGAAGTGTGTGTACGGCCTGTACCCATGTGAGGGGTCTGGGCAGCCTGGGGGGCCTCTTACATGAGTATCAGCTGTACCACGGGTGGCATGGCAGAGGTGACGGGAGGGGGTGGAGGAGGCCATGCCACAGCAGCAGCAGGTAAGAGGAGTTGGGAGGAGGTACAGGAAAAGGGACCCCATCGACCAGTCCACCTGAGGCCCTGCAGAGCCCACCATAGAGAGTCTCAGATGGGCTGTGCAGGATCTATAGTGTGCTCTGCAGGGTCACTCTCAGGTGGGCTCAGCGGGGTCTCAGGTAAGCCCGGAGTCCAGTGCGTTACTTAACCCAGAGTCTAGTGCGTTACTAAGCCCAGAGTCCAGTGCGTTACTATGCCCAGAGTCCAGTGCGTTACTAAGCCCACATATACCTATACATGCTATACATAGCATAAAGGTAAAAAATTATATATGCCGTGTTATCTTCATTTTAGATGCCAAAAGGGTTTTTTGGCTCCCGGTGTTTTCTTTTCTGTGGGAAACGGGTCCAAATGGCTCTTTGAGTGTTTAAGGTTGCTGACCCCTGCCTTAGGGTAACGGGAGGACACAAACTAGGGTCATGTTTTCTGCCTTGAGGAAGGGACCCTGCGCGACCCCGAAACGTTGGTTCTTTTTGAATTCTATGACGCTTCTGTCCATTAAAAGGACACATTCTGCTTTCATTATTGAGTGCTGGTGATTCCCTGCTTGTTCTCCCGTCACCCTAGGCTCAGTATACTGAGACACCGATGTATACCGCGAGCTGCTGCTCACGGTATACTGAGATGCCGCAGCTGAAGCGGATCCCGACAATTGTGCCGGGATCTGCCTAGCTGCGTGACTGACAGCTGGCTCTGCCTATCTAGAGGCAGAGCCAGCTGTACCAGCCCCCTCCCCCATCCGTTCCGCCAGTCAGCGCTGGCGGAAAGGAGCGGGGAGGGGGGAATCCAGCCCCTCCCTTGTCACGGCAGAAAGCCGTGACAGGATCGAGAGGTGAGCGAACGCCGGCATGTGTTCGCTCACCTCCCGATCTACTGAGCCGACCTGTGACAGTCTCATTGTCACAATTCGGCTAGAACTATGAGGTGAGTGAAAAGCACTCACCTCATAGTTCTCCTTTAATAAATTATAACAGATGGTACTTCAGCACATGCCTAGTTTAAAAAAAAAGCCTCCTATGGCTTTTATAAAGTTTGAAGGAAAACCACAAAGTAAGCTACAGGCATTTCTGTCACAAAGCATTTTTATTTTGTTAAAAATGATTTTCCAGTACATTATTCATTAGAGCATCAGTTAAATTACCTTTACGTGTTAACTGAAAGTTATTATACCTCATAGTTCTCCTTTAAGGGTAACAATAATATGTGCCATAGATATTGAAAGTGTTTGTTATACAACACAAAGACATGTTAAAAAGTCTCAGCTTGATGGATGTCGGTCTTTCCATTTTTGATGGAGAAAAGGGAGGGAGTTTGTTAAACAGGCATGGAATGCTACACAATGTCAACTGACTGCCAAAAATGTTAGCATAGATGCCATCAGATTTGAAGATCGGCAGATTTCCCCATACCATCTTCTCTCATCAACTTTTTTTAATTAGTAAGAAATGTAAAGCTGCGTTCACTTCAAATAAGCAAGCACATGCAAACAAAGATATGTTTTTTGTTTTTTATTAATTATTATTATTTTCCTCACAAAAGATTGGGTATTCAGAGTGGCCACAGATTTACCTTATTTATTAATATCCACTTATCATAGCAAACATTCACTTTATTAAGTGAAGAGATTCTACTCTTTTAATAAATCTCACTAATTAAGGCTGATTACTAAAGGAGTTGAGATTGTTTACACAATCAATTGTGTGAATATTCACTACAATTATCCAAATGTGTTCAGATGGAAAGAGTTGTTTTTTTTCCCATTTCTGTTAGTAGTGAGACCATTTGTTAGTTGCTTGACTAGACATTTGTATAAGTTTTTTGTAAAATGCCCCATCCCCATATTACATGATGGAAATTGTAAAAGCATGCTTGCACAATATGTCACCTGTCAGTGCACCCTCCTCCAACAGAGACAGGTTATGGCTGTGATAGCTGATTCATCCAATGCCTCCACCATTTCTCCCACCAATTCTTTTTTTTTTTAGCATGTTAATTTTTATTGAAAGAATATAAAGAAGCAATACAGAGAAAATGTAAAGTGACATAAATCATGGATCAAACGGATTTGGAGGTCGTATTGGGCTATCCAGTGATCGCACGCTTGTTTAGCCTGTACCCACTCGGATCTGGCTCGAGGGGAAGGGTCCTGTCTATAATTCAAGTACGCAGTCCTAGCCGTTGTGCATGCCTCCACATAACTCCTTTTGGTCCGCCTCTTCTGAGAAGAGACATAGGCCAGAATCCTGCCTCTCAGGACTGCCTTTGCCGCCTCCCAGAACAGGATCGGATCCCCGACATGTGATGCATTATCCGAGACATAATCCCCCCACCATGAAACCAGGTGCGCCTGGAATGTATCATCGGTAGCCAGATATGCAGGGAAGCGCCATACCACGGGTCTGGAGGGCAGCCCCACATGCTGGATGTCAATCATAACTGGAGAATGATCCGAAATGACCATGTCCTCAATTGTCACTGCGGATACTTTAGGCAGCAAGTTGGGCGATATGAGGAACATGTCCAGGCGGGATAGAGAGTCATGAGCATGGGAGAAGTGGGTGAATTCACGAGTTAGGGGGTGATGATATCGCCAGATGTCTATGAAGCCACCCGCTTGAATCATTGTTGCCAAGTTGTAGTCCTGGGCCTGGGTTGTTCCCGAGGGGCGCCCCCTGGTCCAGGAGCGATCTTCCAACGTGGACGGTACTGCATTATAGTCACCCCCAAGAATGACAAATTTATCGGGGGCTGAGGGCGTTTGCCGGGATAGTAAGTCGTTGAAGAAAGATCCGTTATCAGCGTTAGGCCCATAGACATTCCATATCTCAAATATAGCCGTCCCCACTTGGATAGATACACGGGACCACCTTCCCCCCTCCGTGTCGTGTTGTTGGGATAGGAGAGTGTGATGTAAGTGTTTGTTTATAAGTATGGCTGTCCCCGCGGAGCGGCCCTTAGAGGGGGCCCCCACTGCTGTACCCACCCACGATTGCTTAAGGCGAGATATATCATCCTGGAGAAGATGGGTTTCTTGTAATAACGCAATGTCCACTTTGTGTTTTTGAAGGTGACGTAGCACTTGCCTTCGTTTTTGTGGTGTCCTAAGTCCCTTGACATTCCACGATGATAATTTTAGGGCGGTTCCCATAACAGTCGATGTGATGAAATAATGGTGCGGTCATGGTCGACCAATAATATAATAAGGTGAGTCGTTACCTGTGTCCCAGTGCTCCAGGAATGGCTCCGAATCAGAGGGCCCACAGTGCCCGGTGAGAGAAGGAGTGACCCACGTGTCACTGCGGACTGGAGAATAACGATGATGAGATATGTCACTGTACCCACGGCATGGTAGGTGCATCCGCTCTCAACTAGCAGAGCAAGAACAAGAACAGTCAATATCATAAACATGGCATATATGCAAACAGGCGAGTAGGAAAAGAAACCTGTCCAGGACTTCCTTTTTTCCGGATGGTGGTGTATGATGGCCTGGCCATCTGCGGTGGAGGGAGTGAGAACCCCTCGTATAGCCACGATAAACATGGGGTCGACAACATCCTGGTGCCGCGCCCCGCCACTTAGTGTAAAAAAGAGTCTCGTAAAATATATGTGAGATAAGAGTAACACGGGACTAAACGAAACCGAACTGTCATTGACCTATGAACTCCCGACATCCATAAAATCTTGCGAGCATATTGTGTTTTGTGAGCGCTTCTTGCGCTAAACCCCTCATGGCGAGTAGAAGGACTGTGATGTCACATACTCAGGCCTTCTTCTTTCGGGGCGGGCTCTTGAGTGGGGATCCCTCTCGAGCATTGTAGTTAGATAAATGGTGGTCTATATAGCTTTGAGCTTGAGCCGCAGAGGTAAAGCGGTGTTGGTTACCATCGGGGTCGGATATGCGTAACACCGCTGGATATGCCAGTATAAACTTGACACGCTTGTGCACCAGGGACTGGCAGACCTCGTGGAAGGAGCGGCGTTGCTTAGACAGTTCCGCGGAGTAGTCCGCAAAGAGTAGCAGTTTTTGACCATCCACTATCAACTGGCGCTGCCTCCTGTAGGTTTGCAGGATGTGGTGTTTATCTGAGTAGTCAAGGTATCTGACAATGACCGGCCTGGGCCTATCCTGGTCTTTGGGGGGGCCTATTCTGTGTGCCCTTTCCACTGCGCAAGTGGATGTGATGCCCATAGCTTGTGGTACTGCAGAGGAACAGAAGCGCTGGAGGTCAGTAGGCAGAATAGATTCAGGGATCCCTATGATCCTAAGATTATTTCTACGCGATCTGTTTTCAAGGTCCTCAACCTTTTCCTGTAGATATTGCAACGTTTTTCTGTCCTCTGTGAGGGATCTGGCTGTACCTGAGGCCTGATCCTCCATGTCACTGACACGTGGCTCTAGAGCCTGCATCCTGGATGCTTGTGCCTCCAGGGCCGCCGTTATAGGTCCCATGTGCAATTTTAAAGTGTCCACTATGATGGAGCTGATGTCCACTTTTAAATATGAAGCAACGTTAGCTGCCAGTTGCTGGTAGTCCAGGGGGGCTTGGGGAGATACAGCAGTCGACTCACCCAGCGGTGTGACGTCATCGGCGTCTGTGTCCTCCATGGCCGCGGCCTCGTGCTGCGGAGTCGCTGGGCCGGACGGAGCAGAGAGGTTGCGGCGGACCGGCTGCGATCGAGCCACGAACTTGTCCATGACCAGTGGGGATCGTCAGCCTAATGAGGCGCTCGGTATGTGCCGGTTTCAGGTGCGGGAGTTGCGGTCTGGATGTGGCGGGGACGGAGCTCCTGTATACACCGTCTAGTCCATCCGGCGCCGGAACCGGAAGTCCTCCCACCAATTCTTCAGAATCCCGTGTTGATCCTCTTTGACAATTGGATGGCCAATGATGAAGTAATTTCTGTGCATGCACAAAAGAGTTGCATCATCTCCGGGACTCAACTCTATTCTTAGCATGCTCGAATAAGTAATTTTATAGGAAAAGCACCTCATGTATGTAACTCAACTGTGCATTTATCTGTTTGTCTGGAGTTCAGTTTTAATAAAGAATTAACCTTTTCTTAGCCAGGGGCCATTGATGCCTAAATGACCAAGCTAAATTAAGCAGTGTCAGCATAAGTGAGTTAAGTTGTTAATAACTCTATGACTTATTTACACGTCTTAATAATTTTTAAGGCTATATAAGCATTGTATTTGGTATATTATTTTAATTCAAAGAAAACATTATAGGCTGATATATGCGTAAAATTTTTTTTTTTTCTATTTTCTCAATAAATGTATTATTATTTTTAATAGGGCAACTATATCTGACAATTACAGTGCTATATAGATGACACTGCAGATTCCATTGCAGCCTGAAGGTGGTAGCTTTGATTATACCAGTTATTTCAGGCGCAGTCAGCATACAGCTCTCAACATGATTCTTCCACTAGAGGTTAGCTCCCAGACTCCAGGTATCTTTAACACTCAAATACAAACAAAAAAAGAGCGTGTAATCACGTTTTATTCTTAACAGGTTTAAAATGATTTTACTCGTAAGGATAGATGTATTCAAGCCCATATATGAACTGCTCTCAGTAGGGGCACGTTAGCCCATCTTTTGTAGTACTGTCCGTCCTGTCTGCCGGTTACGGGTACCCCTGAAACGCGTAACCAGAGAGTATCGAGTGCAGGCTGGAAGTCGGTGGTTACCGGCAGACAGGACGGAGATTTTGCATCTCTTACTGTTCTGATGACAACCCAAAATGTGACATTTTCTTTCAGGTTTACTCATAATGGTCAACAGGACAAATAGGGGTTAAATCTTCCTAACAGGGACACAGACAGCAATAAAAACCTCGCAGGTGTTCTAATCCCTCTCCACTCCACTTCAGGGTGGGGATTAAGGGGATAGCACTGCACTTTTTGTTTTGCTGTCTTAGATGATTTATGCATTTGTGTGCTGTCAGCTTCTATTTGGAAAAAGAAGTAGGAAGGGGCACAGAAGGTGTCTCAAGATTAGAGAAAAAGTATTGTCTACCAAATAAGAAGGGAGAACACAGGTTGGGACTGAGAGGAACTACAATGTTCTGTGTTGAGATAGTCTTTGACCCTTATGCAAATGTAGGAATTAAATGATATACTGGAAAGTACAATTTTGTTTGTACGAATGTTTGTGCGAAAAATCTGGTCAGAACATTCAATAATGCCATCAGAAACGTAATGAATGTTGTTTGAAATTGTTAATATTCAATTTTGGAATGAATGGAGTTTCCCCAAACGAAAAACCGCATTCACTGTTAGAATCTCGTTCCTTTGCGAAAATGTTTCCATCCTACTCCTTCAACCTTCTTTGTCACTATGATTGAAATCTATTGTTGATTTGACCCCATCAGTTTTTAGAAAGTTGAACGAATGATCCAAAAATTACCTTTTTTAAAACAAAATTCTACTGGCGTTTGGCCAACTTAAGACCTCTGAGCTGTGCAGCCTGCAGAGATGAAGCCAAGAGGTGATCATAGAGAATCTCAGGTCCTGCACTGTGTCTGAACAGCAGCTGGAAATGATGTGCTGGTGGGTTCTGTACAACCCACAAGGCACATCATTTTGTGAGTATGCATGAATCCATTCACTTTCAGAGTGTTTGCTTTTAAAAAAAAGAAACTTTAGTATTCCTATTGGGAACTAGAACTATGGGGTTCTATTTTTTCTCCATTATTGCATTCCTTAGGCTAAAGGAGTAAATAGTGTAATTTACTCCTATAAGCCAAAATGCACCCTAAGCCTTTAAACGCTTCTTTAAGATGGTAAGCGGGGCTAAGTGCTGCAGTGAGGAGAGATCCCGACAATACTGTCGGGATCCTCCTCACTGATTTTCGTCACTGTGACTGACAGCACCTTTTGAGAGCTGCTGCGCATCCACGAATATATATGCGCAGCAGCTCTTTCCCCCGCAGCTCTCTCCCTACCTCTTCTTCCCCGTCCTCTGGGCCCTCCTTCCAGGCACACGCTGCTGTGTAGCCCTCATTTTCCTTCCTGCCTGCTCCTCTCTTCATCTGACCCCGCCTTCTCCCCACCTTCTCCACATGCAGCAGCACATTGAGAAGAATAATTTATCACATATGGGCAAGCCCATATATGGTAAATGATGTCAATGGGAATACCTGCCAGAGTTAGCGGTTCTTACCAGTACTTGCTGAATTAATTGTTAACGCCCACCTGCAGGGGCGATTTTAAATGATTTTATCTCCCATGTGCTGTGACTTTGGAAATTTGGAATATTGCTAATGGAGTAAAGGTAAAGAGTGTGTTTTTTTTACCCTTAGGTCATAATTCTCCTTTAAAGTAATTTGATACTTTTTTGAAACAATGCCATGTGTCTGTAAAATAATTTTCTTCCACCTTGTTGTTCTACTATTCGAAATGTGCTGATGTGAGCACAATCATACCTGTAGATGCAGGTTGCTTGGCAACTGGTTGCTCTTATGGAAACTAGTAGTATATAATTTTTCTATAAAACAAACCATAGAGAGGGAAAGGGAGAAAAGAAAAAGAAAAATGCTACACTAAATTGCCAAAAAAAGCTAATTACATAAAAACTGTGTATTATTAGTGAGATAAATAATAAGTACAAATAGCACAAATTACAGAACAAAGTTTGTCTATCGAGTAAATTAAACACATACAGTGTATTCATGACCACTTCACAGAGCCAGTCACCCTGCGAAATTGCATGCACATTTATTCTTTGCAAATGGAGGTAAAAAAGAGTATTATTAGCATATTCTCTTTCCAGTTTGAGTGTAGTAGCAGAAGCATTGAAAATTAATACTTATTCGCTATGCTTCTTTCTTTGAGACAGAAAGGGCTGATCACATATACTCATGTACTGTAAGCGGCTCTTGTCGCTTCCGTTTCCCATTGGTGTATACTGAGAGCGTTGTAGAATTGGTCCAGCCCTATTAGGGCTCGTTTCTACTATTTAAACCAAATAAAACTAAAGGATTAACACATGCACAGACGCCTAGCATGGGATTATGTAATTAGGGTGGTTTCACAACTTTCACACATCCCATAACATGGATGAATGAGGACCTTCACAAACAACTTGTAAGAAACTAAATCGCACAGAAACAGCAAGAGAAACTCTGTAGTGTCCTTTTCGACAGCTGAGTCTCCCCTCCTCTTCAGTCATTGATTGTTAGGACTGCAGCATTCCTAGCAACTAATGACAGCAATTTGTTGCTCCCCAGCATGAAGGAGGAACGAGGAATATCGTCCTACATCTTCCCTAGCTCTGTCTGGCCACTCTGATAGGGACAAGCAATGTAAGGGGGCACTCTAATGGGGACGGACAATGTAAAGGGGCACTCTGATGAGGACAGCTAATTATAAGTTGCCCCCACTTTTTCCATTGCAGCCCCAACACTAGACAAGGCAATTTGTCTTGTTATGAATGGGCTCAGTTCAGGCCACCACCAAGTTGCAGTTGTGTTTGCTAAAAAAAAAAGTACTGCATGCGGGCCGCAAGTGCATCCCAATAGTACTTAATGAAATGTCAATCATGACATTTAAACAAAGTTCTAACAAAAAATAAAGAAAAATAAACAGTGTGATGTGCCGCGATCAGCACATGCCTAGGAACACACTCCAGCAGCTGTGCCTTGTAGTGCAGGTATAGACACAGACTATAGACAGTGACCATTCTGCCTGGATCTGTGATTCGGACCTAGGCTCGATGAAAATTTTACTCCCTGGACCACCTTGAATTTTAATTCACTACTCCTGCAGTAAGGCAGCACACCTGCATTGTGGTGCACTGCAACCCCCAACAGGTTTTGGATGTGCTGCCTTAACGTTACCTATGTTAACATGTGACATAACAACACACATGTGTTAATGCACTGTAGTAGTATAAATGGGCACTTGTGTTTGGGATCAGATACACGTTAATGCCTCAGACTACTGCAGCTTCCTTAAAGGGGTTCTAAACCCTCCCGTTTTTTTGCCTATATCTACTGCTATCAAGCAGTAGATATAGGCAAACAGTTTTTTTTTAAAAACCGCTATAACAGCGGTTTAAACTTACCTTTTTTTCTTTGCGCGCTCCCGCCCGAGAAAACAACACTGTTCGGGCGGCCGCAAAGCATCTTGGGGCAGGTGCATGCGCAGTTTGGATTCTTGGCCGGGAGACGAGCAGAGACGTAAGGTAAGTCTATGGACGCGTGCACCCGCATGCAATATGAACATATAAGTGATTCAACCATCCTAAACCAGTGACTCAAAATCAATATGTAAATGCAGCAACTTCGAAAAAATCCCAAACAAAATGTACAGCACATTTGAAACCCACCATAGCAAACATAACTTTGACACAACTTTCACAATCCTTTTGATGAAGACATTTCATTAAGAAGAAAGCATTCTGAATAAACTGTCTTCATCAAAGGATTTCATTCTGAAGGATTGATCATATTATATTTATTTTGGTTTTCATTTATAATTTGCAGCTTTAGAATATAGATGCATTTAGACATATTTTTAAAGTGATACTTAAGTCAAAATGTTTTTTAGCTATTACAAATGCTGATTAAATATTTTACAATGGACGTTGCTCCTTGATGTGTAAAAGTTTTGGTTTCCTGCAGTATCAGCTAGTCTGCTGAGCACTGGCCCTGATATCCTGTTTCAAGGTGGCTCCTTTCCTTGCATGGTCCCATGGTGACACCCTTGTGTGTGCTAGTAAGCTGTGTGTGTCTCCATAAATACACAGACACAGCAGGGCAAGTCACTTCCCTCTCCCCTGCTGCCCTCTTCTCCTTCCTCTCTCCTTCCTTCTCCAAGCTAGCAGATGGACAGCTGCTGGAGACTGCTCTGTCCCTTGTGATCTTCTACTGGACAGGAAGTTCAGGGAAGCCAAGCTGAGAGAGAGGGAGTCAACTGGAAACATAATGGCTGTAAGTGCTTGGGCAAAAATGTAAAGAAATAATTTGTTGGGCAATATATATTCCTTTGATCTGAATTCAATATTGAAAAAAGTTTGGAAGTTTAATATTTTAATTTATATTTGGTATGGTAGGTTTTAAATGCACTGTACATCTTGTTTTGGATTTTTTAAGCAGCATTATTAATGATAAAACAAGCAAATGTAATAACTTTCAGTTAACACGTAAAGGTAATTTAACTGATGCTCTAATTAATAATTTACTGTAAAATCATTTTTAACAAAATAAAAATGCTTTGTGAAAAAAATGCCTTACAGTGGGGTCATTGAAAATATAACCTGTACAAAGCCAGAAAAAGACTTTTGCTTCCTGGCATACAAAGTATGTTTTTTGCTGTACAATGTTTCCAAATGCTGAGACAGCACTATGTCATTTTGACACAAGGCTCTCGGCACATGGGGAAGATGAATTTAGCAGGGGAGTGGAGGGAGGCAGAGCAGGATCTGAATTTAGCATGGAGTGGAAGAAGACTTAAGTAGGGTATACACTGAACAAATTTGGTGCAAAAGAAATTGATTTTGCAACATTCGTTCGACTTTCTAATATTTGATGGGGTCAAATCAATGATGAATTTAGACTGCAGTGACAAAAAAAAGTCAAAGGATCATGTTGGAAAATTGTTCTCAATCGAACAAAGTTTTCATAGTGAATGTGGTTTTCATTCAGGAAACTTCATTCATTACAAAATGAAACGTTAAATCAAAATGAAAATCAAAAGAAATTTTGACAGACATTCATTAAGTCTCTGATGGCATTACTGAACGTTCTCAGGAGGTTTTTTTTGCATGAATGTTCATTTAAAAATCTTCAAGTGCATACCCTACTTAAAGCTGGTCATACACTGACAGACTTTCCTACCAACGTTCATATGAAAACTCTTATCAGAACATTCGATAAGACCATCGTAGACGTGAAGAATAACATTAAAAATGTTTTTTTAAATTTCATTTTCACATTTATTTTTTCAATTCATTGGAGTTTTGTCACTTCAGTCAAAATGGATTTTTGATTTGACCATATTAACTAATAGTTTAAAAAAACAAAACCAAAGCTCTACTGGTGTATGGCCATTTTAATTTGGAACTGACTGTAGCATGTTGTATAGGTAGGTTCAGTACCCTAAATCAAAATAGTTTAAAAAAACAAAACCAAAGCTCTACTAGTGTATGGCCATTTTAATTTGGAACTGACTGTAGCATGTTGTATAGGTAGATTCAGTACCCTAAATTAAACCAGTTTCTGGGTCATCCATGAACTGGAGAAAGAATGATAAACCATACCTTTTCTCTTGGTGCATGAAGTGGTGATTTAGCTGTTTTGACTAGCTATGACAAACCTTCAGTGAGGGCTGCAACATAAGGGTATGGATGTGGATTAGAGTGGCCTAGCACAATCAGAACTTTTGCATAATAATGAATGTTTTTAATAATGCAGTCAAAGCTTACTTAAAAAAATACTTTTATATAGTGAGAGCAGCCTTCTGTCTGCCCGTCACTTTCAACAACTTCCTGAATCCCCTGTGTGCTATGCGCCTATTTCCCTGCTGCTTGATGTGATGCAATGACAATTTCTCAAGATTACATATCCCATCATATATTGCTTCCAGCAAGCAATGATATTGTTACACTGTTCAGACGTCAAGATGGTAGTTTTGAAGGCAAGGTAGTCCATATTCACGGGGAAGTGAAATTGTACCAGCGCACTGAGAAAAACACCCTATGGGTATCTACAATAAGTAAGCTCACAAACTTCTAGATCAATATGGTTATCATGAGTGAAGTAGAACTTATGGAAATTCAATACAGAAATACATATTTGTTTTTTAGTTTTTGATCATAGATACATTTTGATTATATATATATATATATATA
>NW_017306549.1:439022-442371 GCF_000935625.1 Nanorana parkeri
TATATTTATATATATACAGTATATATAATACTATGTGTATATATATATATATATATCATTTTATATAGAGTTATAATTTTTTCTCAATATTTTCAAATACGCATAAGTAAGAAGCAGATAGTCTCATCAACACAATAAAGTGCACTAATAGTAATCTAGCTATTTCGCCACTGGTCCTTTATCAATTGAGTAGCCTTCTGTATAAACTAAAGTCAGTGATCTTTACTCAGTCATCCTGCAAACTTGAGTAACCCTTAGGGACCAATCAGCAATTTTTTTCCGTTCTTCTGATTAACCTAAGTTTCATTGTAGTTGGTTGCTCTGGGTGAATATTAAATTGTGATTAATTGTGGTTGGTTGCTCTGACTTACCAAGTACTTTGAACTGTCTTACTGAATAGGCCAGGCAATGCTTCAAGAATACAACAGAAAGCCATATTATAATGTGTGACAAGAATATCCAAAACCGTGTTGAGTACTCAGTCTCAAGTCTTCTTTTCTCACATTACATAGGTGAATATTTATGCGGAGCATAGTTTTGATGCAGCTTAAAGTAAGCTGAGGAATTACTACCCAACATCACTTCTCATGATTTGAATAACTTTTCCTTTGGGAAGAAGTTACAATAAAAAAATCTTTCTGACTGACTCCAATTATACTGAAATGTTATGCTGAGCAAAGTCTATAAGTTTTGAACAGCCATTAGCTATTCCAAAAACTGTATTCCAAATGCCAGCCCCTTAATGTGCCAGTTATCAGTACACAAGACAACCTCTAAACCAGACATAGGACAGATGTGTGCACCTGAATATAATACTTAATGGAAAGGCACTCGGATAGACTGCTAATACAAGAAAATGGGAAATTGAACATAAAACATTAATAGCTGTTAAATCCGTTAAATCCATTAGGCTTTCAAATCACACTATGTGACATTACTATTAATGTGCTTGAATTCTATAAACTTTTCAACATGTGCAAAACACATAATTTTCATAATAAATGAAAAGCTCTGTAGCCTGAAATCCACATGACATTTGAATGAGGTAATGTGTATTCCTTTGATTTCTTTTTTACAGTTCTACCTTCAGATTTGACACTATAGTACAGAGGAGTGCAGGGATAAAACAGGCATATGAAGAAGACGCCACCATGCAGACAACCAGCCACAACAAATGGCCATGCATGTAAAAAGCCATCAGTGGCCTCTTGTGTTAGCAAGGAAGATTGAAAGACACATGAAGCTGAAATCGAAGCTGAAAGAAAAGGTGCACATTAACCACTTTAGTACTGGAGCAATCTGAATTTTTGGATAGAAAGTTACTTTAAACCAGCAAACATGCATATATTTTCTGAATGCATTTTTTAATTCAATAGGTTTTTATTGAAATTTTTTCAAAATTTTGTGACAAAACAAGCTTTGGTACAGGCAAAGCAAATAACCAGGATAAAGGACAATAATAAGTAACGTAAAGAAAATACATAACAGAAAGAAATAAAAAAAAATAGAAATACAGAGTAAGCAGCATGCATCACATATTTGACATAAACATCTTGTGCCACATTGGTCAAAAAGAGATAATATCAGATCTAGGTATACAATGGACAATTCAAGTCATTCAGACGGTGAGTCTAAAGAGGCTTTACATTATGCTCCTACATTTCAATGATAATTAGCCGAATTTCGTTCCTCACACGGCCCCGGTTAGGGAGGTCAGATGGACCAGTGGACCCACGGGAGCCATTTTTCATCGAATTTGGGTAAAGATCCTTCCCTGAGTGCTATAAGTTTTTCGTGATGGTGGTGTAGTTTTACTATGGAAAGAGTTTCATCTATAGAAGGGGATGTTACCTTCTTCCACAGACGAACCCGAGAGAGATTCTTAAGGATTTTATTAATAAAGCGGACCTGGTGAGAATTGGGGGCATAGACATTCACAATGGTAAACACCTGTTGTTCAATGGAACACACTAAGATAACATATCTACCGGCCGGATCAAGGATCTGGTGTAGGGCCGCAACTTGCAGAGAGTCTTTCACGGCCACCAGCACCCCTTTAGCCTTGGTCGGTGAATGGGCGGCAAAAATATGGGGGTAATTTCGGTGTGAAAATGGAGGGGCCTTGGATTGTTGAAAATTAGTCTCCTGGATGCAGAGGATGTCAGCACGTAATTTAGTGGCCTCTCTCCAGAGGCTGTGCCTTTTGGCAGGATGATTCAATCCTTTGACATTAAAGGAAACGACCGTTACAGCCATGGTATGAGGGGGAACAATGCTATGGGTAGCGTCATACCGTATTCCCTTGGTAATCCCACGCACCAAGCCAGTGGACTTGTGATGGGCCCTCGACCTGGAAGTATAGAAGTCCGTGAAGCACGGGATGTGGAGCCAGAAAAAACAGAGGTGACGTCTGTCCAACTATCTGTGTCGCTGCCAATGAAGAAAAAGAAAACACAAAACAGGCAAAAAAATAACTGGTGAACAACAGAACGGTAGGTAAAAAGCAATGGGGCACCCCCCGTAGGAGGTGTAGCCACAGTATAAAATACCGGGCGTATCATTGGGGGTAAGGTATCCGGAGTGGATCCAGGATCCTCAAGGCACTTGAGGTTAGGATGAGGATGTATGCAGCTTCCTAGATTGGTACTGCACTGTAGGGCCAGATCATGTGGTCGGCTGACCCCTCTTCTTCCCGGGACACGGTGTGCCATTCCTCATGCATTTCATGGCTTGGTTGGGTGTTCATCTGGTGCAGTGATATCCCAGTCGCTGAGTAGTGAGAGGCCCTGGTCCAGGGTCGTGATGGAGAAGGATTCACCCGACTTGGTGATAATAAGCTTTGTGGGGTATCCCCATCTATACACAATCTTGTGGGATCGAAGAGCTTTAGTGATGGGTAGCAGGCTTCTTCGCATACCCAGGGTATGTTGAGATAAGTCAGCATAAAACTGTAGATGTGTATAGGATGAGGGCAGGTTAGAGGCGGAGCGGGCCGCCATCATTAGCCGCACTTTGATATGGAAGAAGTGAATCCTCAAAATGACATCCCTGGGAACTTTATCAGGCAGCTGTGGAGGTTTCGGTAGTCGATGTATGCGGTCCACAATGATCTCAGAGGAGGGGACATCAGGGAGGATCACCCGTGCATATTGGTGCAATTCAGAGTTGCCAACTGATTCAGGGATACCCCTAATCTTAAGGTTGTTCCTGCGGGAACGATCTTCCATGTCAGCCATCTTTGCTTTGAGCCAGGTAATATCGTCTTCCTTGGCATTGTGGGAATCTACAAGATCATTAAATGTTGAGGCGAATTCCCCCATCTTAGTTTCAATGTGGGAGACCCTATCTC
>NW_017306549.1:444548-495385 GCF_000935625.1 Nanorana parkeri
CCCGCTCGAACCCCCGGCAGACGAGCGGGGCGAGATCTCGGCGCCATCTTGGGCCTCAAACGGCTCCTCCATCCGCGGCTTAGAATTCGCTGGACTGCGTGTGGATGGCGTGTCCGATCGATTGGACTTGGCTGATGCTGGACCCGGATGCCCGGCGGACGGTTGCATGCCGGTTTGGGTGCTCCTCGAGCCACCTCTCGACCCGCCGGACGCCGAGAGAGGCGAGGCCCCGGCGCCATCTTGTGCCCTCCGTTTGTCCGGGCCGAAGAAGAAGTCCGTCAATTTCTTCGGGCGGACACCCCGCCGCTTTTTACTCATCTCCAAGTGGATGAGAGGTAAGGTGGACGGGAAATCCGAAAAGATCTGGCCCCAGTCGCTATTTCTGTGTGCCTTGAAGACGGCTGCTGCTCAGAGCTTCACTATCTTGCGGCCATTCAGCTCAAGCGCCAGCCACGCCCCCCCTGAATGCATTTTTTAATGCAAGCTGTGTAAGTACCCGCATTTGACTTGGTATTAGCCTCTTGCCGATTATTGTACAGTATGTACATCAAGACCCAGAGAGAGGGAGAGGGAAGCAGCACAAGCAGGCAATAAAGCGGGCTGTAGTGCAAGGAGCATACCAATAGGAGAAGAAAGCAGATAAACTCATCAGGGTGCTGCTTCTCCCGTCAATGTTCAGTTATTGGGCATGGAGATTTGTAAGTGAAAGTGAAACTATGACAGGGAAAGATGAAGTCATCTTCCTGCTGGAAAGAGTTGTGCTGAGGTGCAGAGCTGTGTACATTTCAGGAATAGATGGATAAATGGTCATTTGATTAATTTATTGTTAAAAATAAAATGGGTGTGTAGATTATCACAAAAAAGCTAAAATGTTATGTGTGGAGGGCTGCTGCAAAGTATAAAAATCTTAACTTACAGCAAACAGCCTCCTACACATAATAATACATTCACTGATATTGAATGGACCTGGTGTCTAGATAACACTTACAAGTAAGGCCTCAGTTACACGGACATGCACAGCCGTACAGCTGCAACGGGATGGAGAGGTACTGCGTGTAGCAGCTTGTACATCTCTATGACAGAAAGCGGGTGCACGCGGCTACACGCCAACCTGAACTTGCACATCTGTACAGGTATGAATGCATGCCCTTAGATACAGACTGTCTTTTCCATTACAGGTGCAGGCTTCTGCATGGACATGTATGCTGTATGGCTATGCATGTCTGTATGAATGAAGCCCAAGGCGAAATATACTGGTTTTCATTTTTTTTTTCTCATTGGAGAGCCTTTTAAAACAGTGTTTTTTTCTGTGCTGGAAATAATAGGCTATGGATTAAAGTGGACCTTTAACCCCTTTCACTACAAACCACATCAGCAGTCAGCTCTGCATGCTGATATGAAATCATATTACATTCATTAGTTAAACAGACATATTTTGATTTTACTTAAAATTATTGTTTTCCCACTTCTGGTCTTCTTGGGCATTATTGATGTAATAGCATTGCATCTTGAGAAGGTTACATTAGCAATGCATTGCTGGGAAATCTCATCTGTAATCTCCCGAGATCTCAGAGAAAAGCATTTTCCTTCCCTGAGATGATGTGCATGTTCTAGTCACATGTGCAATAGTTCCAGGAAGTAAAGGGAGATATATTATCTTGCCCTTAGTAAAAATGGCTACTGTCAGAAGACTGGGGAAGAAAAGAAAAATAAGGTATGCAAAAGATAAAATGGTGGAAGTTATCTAGAAGTATGTGTTTGTAGATTGTCATTACTAAACATTAATAAAGGTGTGTTTGTTATAATTTCAAATATAAGGGTAAAGTTCTTCTTTAACAATGAACAATAAATATGAAAGCAAACTAAATTTAGACAGCAAACATGTTTGCAGGTGCAGTGAAATTTCCTGCACGATGCACGCTTATTTTAATACAAGATTTTCTTTTTTAGTATTGTGGGGCTTTACAAGCCTGAAGTGAATAGCCGAACAGCGTTCAGCTCACTTCACTTCAGTCGGGTATTCACTCTGCTGCCTTCAGCAGCTTTGTGAACAACCCTCCTAATCTTTCTATACTCTTCTATGCAGCATAACTCTGGTAGAGATAGAAGCACCATGTTAAGCCAGGCAGTCTTTCCTGCATTGCACATTTCTGTTAGTCTGACATTGGGAGTTGGGTAACTGAAGGAGAAAGCAGGGTAAGCAGAGAGATGGCATAATCAGTGTGCTTCAGATCAGAGCCATAGCTTGCTCCTTTTGCACCCGAGGCAAGAACAGAAAATTGTGCCCCCCAACAGACGTGTGCGGTATGTAATGTCATATGCCCTGCCTCCAGGATGGAGTCTGTGCACATGTCACATGTCTAGTAATATGTGTGTGAGTGTGTGTGGGGGAGGGGGATTTGGGGGGGTTGCTGTTGGGGGGCTTTGGGGAAATATCAGGGATCTCAACAGACCCCTGACATTTCCCTTTGAAATAGAAAAAGACATTGAGGACACAGAGTCCTTTGCCCATGCAGGTGGGAGAGAGCATCAGGGTTCGGAGGAGAAGCTGGAGCCTGTGCAGCTCCTCTTCTCCCTGCCGAGCCGCCGCTGTGTTGGCTGCCTGGCACCCCTGTTGCCTATGGCGCCCTGTGCGCCATAGGCAACAGGAGCGAGTAGGCGGAGCCAGGCTGGTCCTGGCTGCGCCCCCTCTCAGCTGCGCCTGAGGCGAGTGCCTCACTCGCCCCATCGGAGCTACAGCCCTGCTTTTGATACTTCAGTGTCCAATCAGTAGGCTGGAGTAACCAGATTTCAAGTTAGAGGCGACTTGGTCTGTATCGATCAATTCACTTGGCAAAACATTGATATATTTGATTACCAATTATAGTTTTCTGTTACATAAAAGACTGGTGCTCTCACGTTTTTAAGATTTAGATAATTTTTCATATTGAAATTTAAACTGCGTAAGCTGTCTTCACTTTTGTTTATAAGCAGTTGTTGTTACTACTTACATGTTTAGCGATAAAATAGATTAAATGTTTGGATTCATGCATAAACTGGTATCTTTAATGATTGAGCCAGAATCACCTGCTCAGCTAATAGCAAACCAAAGTTAGTATGATCATGTTTTGTCTGCTTATTTAATGATGAGTATCCTGTCTCTTCTACACACCACTGAGAGGATAATTAGCTCAGTTTAAACTGAAACAGTCAAGCAGCCAGCATACAACTTAATGATAGCAGCGGTGCCCACGGGGACCTTAACAAATGATTATATTCTTTACAATCAAGCAAAACAGAGGCTTAATAAAAAGGATTTTTGCCAGTAAACATAGGCCAAATGTGTTGCTGCACAGCATTCAGCACAAGATAAAAGAGGGCACAAAAAAAGTGAAGGAGAGAAAAGGAGAATGCCTACAAATTTAATGGATGGGATGGACACTGCAAAATATGGACATCAAAGAAGACAGTGCAATAATTATCCATTACAGTCATTGTTGTTTCTGTATCATCTACAGTAAAACATTGGAATCTCCATTCACAGCAATGTAAAAGTAGACCTTTAGTCAAGTAAAAAAAATGCTATGAGGCAATCTTTTTTTTTTTATCAGGACTCATTTTTGTTATGTCTTTTTTATTGTCTGTTGTCTCCTATCAGTTGTTTTAATAGTGGTGCATGGGTTGTGCAGTGTACAATCCGGGACCATTACCATCATCTGTAAAATGCTAAGACTGGGATCTGTGCCAGAATGATGTAACTCCTGCATGTGTGTACAGGAATAACAAAATAAGTGACCACCCAATGGTTGAACAGGAGCAGCTGTAAACCGGGTAAAAACTGGTGGAAGATAGCAGTAGTGGCAGATGGACTGATGAGGGATAGTGAAGGACAGCTCTGACCTGTCAACAGTGGAAAATGGAAAACTGGCAAGTGAGTCTGAATTAATCTGCAAGTATGATGTGCAGATTAGCAATTATCAACTACAGCTTAGATGTTGCCTCTTTCTCCTAGGCAAATATACCATTGTGAAGGCTGCCTTATAAAATCTCCATGTTCATGGTGTGATGATGCTAAATGAACATTATCCTCCAGAATCAGTCTGCTATTAATCTATTTAGCCCCAACACCAAGCCAGGGACTTTAATGATCTCAGCAGAGCTACAAATCCATTGTTAGACTTTCCACTGGTTCAAGTCCAAAAGTAAGGGGTGACAATAGGGAAAGGAGTATGACCATGTAATTGAATCTAAAAACTAGGGGAGTGATTCACTAAGGATCTGAAGGATTTGAAATGTTCAGCTAATCTTTTGGCTCGCTTCGGCTGCAGAAGTCCTTCGGTTTTCAATAGCATGTACAGCAGCAAAAGGAAAAAGCCAAGCCGAATACACATGCTTTGGCTCGGCAAAGCTGAACACACAGCTGGAGCATACCGAATCCACGCAAGTTGTTAAAAAATAGAATTTTTTTAAAAAGCACGGAGTTCCCCTCCCCAATTATTACCAGACCCTTTAGGTCTGGTAAGAATGTTAGGGGGGACCCCGATGTAACAAAAAAAAATAAAAAGCATGGGCTTCCCCCTGCAAAGTCATACCAGACCCTGGTCTGATAGGAATTTTAAGGGGGACCCCAACGCCCAAAGAACGAAAAAAGAAAATTCCATAACAGATCCTTAACCTCCCTGGCGGTATGATTATGTCAGGAATTTTGATGACAAGGTGAGTGTCACTTTTCTCTGCAACCCCGAGCCGGCTCGGGGTTACCGCTCCTAGCATTGAAGATTCACCCCGAGCCAGACTCGGGATTACCACCAGGGAGGTTAATCTGAGCAGTGCCCCTCCCTGCACCATTCCAAGCTACATGCCCTCAGCATTGGGAGGAGGCTTTTCCAGGGGGGACCCCCTAGAAAAGCACCTCGTCCCCATGACCATGAGGACAAGGGTCTCTTCCCTACAACCCTGGGCCGGAGGTTGTGGGGGTTTGCAGGCAGGGGGCTCATATGCATCTGGGTAACCCCTTTCACCAAAGAATACACAGAAAAGTAAATAAAAACACCACACCTTGAAAAAGTCCTTTCATTGAATGAAAAACAGTTTATTTAATTAAAATAATAATAATTGAATAAAAAACAGTTTCAGTTGTAACAGGAACCGTTCTTAACCACAGTCTTCTAGGGCAAATACAGCACCAACAGTCCATTTAACTTTTTTCCACGGCACACAGCAAACAAGTATTTCTGCAGGTCATGAAATACAGTCCTCTCTTTGCAGTAAAACACAATACTTCACATCATTAGCCAGTACTTTCGTGTGCTCCAATGCGGTTTCTAAGATATGTCCTTCTCAGCAACAAACAGATCTATGCAGCCTTCAATCCTCCAGCTCACCTAGCTGGGTAACAGTCTCTTAAGGTGCCCACACACCTTGCGATAATCGTACGAAAATCGCGAGAAATGCTGCAATCGTACGATTATCGGAAAGTGTGTGGAAGGCGTGCGACCGTTTCTACTGTACGGTCGCACGATATTTGTCTTTCGAGCATGTTCGAAAACCAGCGATTATTGCAAGTATGATCTGCCTGCCCAAGATGGGCAGATCGTACGTTTTTTTTAATTACCTTACAACCATCGCAAGACAAAAGTCTTGCGATGCTTGTAAGGTGTGTGTATAAATACATTCTTAAAGTGAGCAAGCTGATAAAGTGATAATGGGTAAATAATGATACACCGCGCTATTAATAAAAATCTAAAAATGCAAATAAATAACCCTAAATAAAATAGTGCTAATAATAAATATTACAAGTAGAAAAATCGCACTAGAACATATGAAACAGTGTAACCAAATAGTGTAACTAAAAAGCTAAAAAACAAAACTAATAGTCCATATTGATATAAAGATTCTCATAAATGTCCATATAAAAAGTGTTCGTGTATAAAAATAAAAAAATACACTCACCAGACTATTAAGACATGAACTTTCAATAATTCATAAAGAAAAAAACAAAATCGTGAGCGGCATATATAAGAGGATATTAAGCGATCTTTATAAAATCATCTGGTCCAAAAGATCTTTCAAGCAATTCCTCCAAGATATTAGGCAAATAAATCCAGATCTCTCGATGATTCATATAAATCAGAATGGCCGGCAGTACACACAAGGAGATGATGAGTGATCCTCAGATGAACTGAAAAACGATTCCGCCAAGATGTCACACAGGACCATCACTGTACCCAAAAAGGAAAGAACTCCAATGGTGACGTGCATAACATCAAGTTTAATAAAGGATAAAAAGAAACACTTACAAGATGGCCACATGTAGGCATGTAGCAATCAAACAGTTAACCGGTACTTAGGAGCAAGTCGGAACTGATGACCTCCACTAACACTTCCTGCAGGGGTAACCTCAGTACGTGCCTGAACCCAGTGGGACTAGGGAACGGCCTTCCTTGGAGCGGTCCGATACGGCCGTGCATGCACCACGGATCTGTACGGGCCGGCTGTTAGTCGTGTGAATGAGGACTAACTCTATCTTATTTCCGATGTAACTCACTATACCTTGGAGAGGTTTGTCCTTGGCTTTAATGTTACTTGATGTTAGATATAAAGATATCCTATGTACATGTAATTGTTGTTTTGTCATGAGGAAAAATGTTCACCAGAAAAACGGACAACAATAAAAGCTGAAAGGATGTTTTAGCATTCACCCATTAAAAAAAACAAAACATAATTGACTTATGTCTGTAAGGCTGTTGGAAAGGTTCTTTTCACTTCCTGTCTGGTGAAAAGGTTGTCCCTGTGACAGGAAGTGAGGGAAAATCTTTTTAACTGAGCTGCAGGCAGCAGTAATACCCTAAACTAATCCTAATCATTTCCCACTTTGTCCAAAACTACAAAAAAATAAGTTTAGCTATAGATATCTTTATTTTTATTTTTATTTATGCTTTTGCAATGTTACTTTTTTTCAATTTGTCTTTTCACAATGTTTGTCCTACTCTTAGATTTCACATCATGACAAACTTTAATAAAAAGAAAGTATTCTGCAAGCATTTATAAACTGGCTTATGACGGATTAATCCAATGCTAGCTATGCATCAATTTGCCAATTACTTTGCAGTTCAGTTTACGTTTTGACCTAATTCCAGTTATCTAAACCAGTAGCAGTCAACTGATTCAATAAAAAGGGACCTCAAATGCGGCCCCTGACATCACTAAAAGGTTGCGCATAATGTTTAGTGCATATGATTAGCAGCTGTGCCAATGATTCCTAAGCAAACATGTATTGCCATTGCCGCCATTAGGCTGGATTTACAGCCTTGCATTTTTGCTTGAAATCAATGCAAATGAATCAAAACACATTTTTAACATGTGCGTTAAATTGACACGTGTCAATGGGTGTCATGACATAAACTGCATCATGATGCACATAAATGGACTGTGATGTGTCTGATGTGCCTTATGATGCACGTTGACATTCAATACAAAGGGGTCTATTCACTAATCTGCCATAGGCAGCCGAGTGAATGACCGACCTGAAGCGAAGTGAGCCGAACGCTGTTCGCCTATTCACTTCAGGCTGGTGCGGCTGATTTCAGCCGTACATCGGATGGCTTTGTGTGGCTTCGGGTCGGCCGAACATGCTCAGCATGTTCGGCTGACCCGAAGTGCAGAAGGAGTTCGAGCCAAACCTCCGGCAGGCTACTTGTAAATAGCAGCGGCTGTTCTGCTCAGTTCCTCTGTGGTACCGAGCAGAATAGAAAAATAGTTAAAAAAGTAGAAAAAAATAAATAATAGCCGAATGCCGCTGAGCGGCATTCGGCTCGGCTGTTCTGCTCGGTCCCTCTGTGGGGCCGAGCAGAACAAAAAAATAGTTTAAAAAGTGAAAAAAACATAAACAGAAAACGATTGTGCGGAGCTAGCACTGACAACTAGCTCCGCCCAACTGTTTTCTATTGGCTAGGCGGTACTGCTGCTGTCAAAAAAAAATTTTTCGCCATAGGAATGCATTGCTAGATTCCTATTGGCTATTTCAATTTGCAATAGCCAATAGCAAACTAGCTATTGCCCCCCGCCCTCTGCTGCTGTCTAGATCCTCCTGCTGCCTCATGAATAGACCCCAAAGTGCATTGAAATGCATGTTAAAAATGTGCGACAAGACACATTAACTTGTGTCGCCCTGCGTTATATGTGTTTGAATGCATTTTCATGGATTTCAATTGAACAAGCAAGGGGGGTAAAAATGGAAAGGCGTGAATCCAGCAAAATAAAGCTGAACAATTATTTGCAGCCAACACTGGGCCATGCATGTATAGAGGAAATGGCTGCAAAGAGGCTGGATGAGATAAGCAGCACTGAGTTGCATAAGAACCCTCCGACCAAAGCTGGACAACAGGGGTCTAAAAGGGTTTTTGGTTAGAAATCTAACAGTGCATTACGGTAATACATACAGAAGTCATATGCAAGGACGCTGATTTACTAAAGAAGTTTTGAATCTCCGACAAAAAATTGTGTGAATTTTCACTTCAATTATCCAAACTTGTGGAAAGCAAAGTCCTGCTTACTTATTTCATCTTCACATGATTAGGTATTGAAAGTAAAGAGACATTTGCTTTTCACATGATTGGATAATTATCTTAACTTATTTAGTAAATCAGCCAATTGGTTCATTTGAAAGCATAAAAAACTGCTGGTCATGGATAATGCAATTATTATTATTATTATTATTATACAGGATTTATATAGTGCCAACAGTTTGTGCAGCGCTTTACAGAATGGTGGGAGACAGTACAGTTACAATTTCAATACAGGTGGGTTAGGAGGGCCCTGCTCGTCAGAGCTTACAATCTAGTAGGAGGGGCAAGTGATACAAAAGATTGAGTTAGTGGAAGTAAAAGGGCAGTTATGTTGAGGTGGGATAGGCTTCCCTGAAGAGATGAGGATGGTGGACAGAGTAGGAGATAATGCAATAAGCAGAAAAGTAATATTATACACTGGGGGCTGATTTATAAACGGTTTGCACAGCTACGCACTCTACAAATGAGATTCACAGCACTCTATGGACATTAGATGAAGCCGAGGAGCAAATAAATGTCCTATGCTCTTTTTCTCTATCTAGTGGCCACACAGCACTGTGGATCTCATTCACATAGAGAGGAGCTGTGTGAACCACTTATAATTCAGCCTCTTATAGTTAGACTATAGTAACATCATACTACAGCCAAGTTAGGCTTATATCAAGTTATTGTGTAGGGCCCAGATGTTGCAAAATAAAATGTCAAAATTGCATGACAGCTAAGTATTATAGGGCTTATTATTTTCAGGAGACAGGTCAGTTAGGATCAGACATTCATTCAGATAATGTGCTGTCCTTATAAAGAAAGTACAGTGGTTTGTGGTTTTTTCCTTTATTTCTTGCTCATAACTGAAAAAAAACCTGTTATTTTTCTTTTAGATAGGTAAACATATTAGGGATCTTGGAGTAGAGAAGGAATTTTGGGATGCTAGTCCTTGTTGGGCGCTCTTATAAGGGTTAAAGATTCTGATGCCTCATTTGTGACTGTGTTATGTAATACTTTGTAGTTTCATTTATGTCTGTGGAATTTAGAGTTAAGGATACTTTGGAATGGGACTTATTTGCTCTTTTATTTGAGATCATGTAGTTATCATGCTCTTAGCATGCACTGAAACCTACTGAGACTTTGCTGCAAGTGTATTTAAAGGGACTGCAGCCTGCTTTATTAGCTCTGGTTAGGACAAATTTGGAATTGTGCCACGCAAGAAGGAACATTTTGGTTTCCTGGAGAACTGGGCTGACTGCGCAGTCGGCTATCGGCTCTTCAGCCGAGACGGGCTGCATCTTAATGGGAAAGGTGCAGCATTCCTGGGGGAAAAGACTGGAGGAGCTTTTAAACTACAAAGTGGGGGGGAGGGTATAAAAATAAAATTACTTAAACTAAACGTAGATAATTTAATCATAGGTAAAAATAACACAGAAAGTAGTAAAAAAGGAGTTAATAATAGTGGGCTCACTACAGTCAATATAGGAAATCCGTTGGCACATGTAAGTATAACTACCAATGGACGACCGAAATCAAGGCAGAATAATAACAATAAAAATAGTGGGGAACAACAAGGTAGTAAACTTTTGTCCCACAAAAAGAGAGGAATTAAATGTATGTACACCAACGCTAGAAGTCTGGCAAATAAAATAGAAGATGTGCGAACTTGGTACTCTATTGACTGTGGTACGGATCAGGCAACGACCCCAGAATTCCCATTTACTGGAACATTTTTTTTATTATAATTTTTTATAATTATTTATTATATTATAATTTCTTATAATTGTGAAAAAGTGTCAGGAAGGGCACTGGACAAAGCTCTAGGGACAAAATTGAAGTGAAATAGTTTGATACATAAGTGTAATCATAGGAGATTACATTGTATTGTGTGTATTCTGGTGACAAGGTGAGTGTCACTTTTCTCTGCAACCCCGAGCCGGCTCGGGGTTACCGCTCCTAGCATTGAAGATTCACCCCGAGCCAGACTCGGGATTACCACCAGGGAGGTTAATCTGAGCAGTGCCCCTCCCTGCACCATTCCAAGCTACATGCCCTCAGCATTGGGAGGAGGCTTTTCCAGGGGGGACCCCCTAGAAAAGCACCTCGTCCCCATGACCATGAGGACAAGGGTCTCTTCCCTACAACCCTGGGCCGGAGGTTGTGGGGGTTTGCAGGCAGGGGGCTCATATGCATCTGGGTAACCCCTTTCACCAAAGAATACACAGAAAAGTAAATAAAAACACCACACCTTGAAAAAGTCCTTTCATTGAATGAAAAACAGTTTATTTAATTAAAATAATAATAATTGAATAAAAAACAGTTTCAGTTGTAACAGGAACCGTTCTTAACCACAGTCTTCTAGGGCAAATACAGCACCAACAGTCCATTTAACTTTTTTCCACGGCACACAGCAAACAAGTATTTCTGCAGGTCATGAAATACAGTCCTCTCTTTGCAGTAAAACACAATACTTCACATCATTAGCCAGTACTTTCGTGTGCTCCAATGCGGTTTCTAAGATATGTCCTTCTCAGCAACAAACAGATCTATGCAGCCTTCAATCCTCCAGCTCACCTAGCTGGGTAACAGTCTCTTAAGGTGCCCACACACCTTGCGATAATCGTACGAAAATCGCGAGAAATGCTGCAATCGTACGATTATCGGAAAGTGTGTGGAAGGCGTGCGACCGTTTCTACTGTACGGTCGCACGATATTTGTCTTTCGAGCATGTTCGAAAACCAGCGATTATTGCAAGTATGATCTGCCTGCCCAAGATGGGCAGATCGTACGTTTTTTTTAATTACCTTACAACCATCGCAAGACAAAAGTCTTGCGATGCTTGTAAGGTGTGTGTATAAATACATTCTTAAAGTGAGCAAGCTGATAAAGTGATAATGGGTAAATAATGATACACCGCGCTATTAATAAAAATCTAAAAATGCAAATAAATAACCCTAAATAAAATAGTGCTAATAATAAATATTACAAGTAGAAAAATCGCACTAGAACATATGAAACAGTGTAACCAAATAGTGTAACTAAAAAGCTAAAAAACAAAACTAATAGTCCATATTGATATAAAGATTCTCATAAATGTCCATATAAAAAGTGTTCGTGTATAAAAATAAAAAAATACACTCACCAGACTATTAAGACATGAACTTTCAATAATTCATAAAGAAAAAAACAAAATCGTGAGCGGCATATATAAGAGGATATTAAGCGATCTTTATAAAATCATCTGGTCCAAAAGATCTTTCAAGCAATTCCTCCAAGATATTAGGCAAATAAATCCAGATCTCTCGATGATTCATATAAATCAGAATGGCCGGCAGTACACACAAGGAGATGATGAGTGATCCTCAGATGAACTGAAAAACGATTCCGCCAAGATGTCACACAGGACCATCACTGTACCCAAAAAGGAAAGAACTCCAATGGTGACGTGCATAACATCAAGTTTAATAAAGGATAAAAAGAAACACTTACAAGATGGCCACATGTAGGCATGTAGCAATCAAACAGTTAACCGGTACTTAGGAGCAAGTCGGAACTGATGACCTCCACTAACACTTCCTGCAGGGGTAACCTCAGTACGTGCCTGAACCCAGTGGGACTAGGGAACGGCCTTCCTTGGAGCGGTCCGATACGGCCGTGCATGCACCACGGATCTGTACGGGCCGGCTGTTAGTCGTGTGAATGAGGACTAACTCTATCTTATTTCCGATGTAACTCACTATACCTTGGAGAGGTTTGTCCTTGGCTTTAATGTTACTTGATGTTAGATATAAAGATATCCTATGTACATGTAATTGTTGTTTTGTCATGAGGAAAAATGTTCACCAGAAAAACGGACAACAATAAAAGCTGAAAGGATGTTTTAGCATTCACCCATTAAAAAAAACAAAACATAATTGACTTATGTCTGTAAGGCTGTTGGAAAGGTTCTTTTCACTTCCTGTCTGGTGAAAAGGTTGTCCCTGTGACAGGAAGTGAGGGAAAATCTTTTTAACTGAGCTGCAGGCAGCAGTAATACCCTAAACTAATCCTAATCATTTCCCACTTTGTCCAAAACTACAAAAAAATAAGTTTAGCTATAGATATCTTTATTTTTATTTTTATTTATGCTTTTGCAATGTTACTTTTTTTCAATTTGTCTTTTCACAATGTTTGTCCTACTCTTAGATTTCACATCATGACAAACTTTAATAAAAAGAAAGTATTCTGCAAGCATTTATAAACTGGCTTATGACGGATTAATCCAATGCTAGCTATGCATCAATTTGCCAATTACTTTGCAGTTCAGTTTACGTTTTGACCTAATTCCAGTTATCTAAACCAGTAGCAGTCAACTGATTCAATAAAAAGGGACCTCAAATGCGGCCCCTGACATCACTAAAAGGTTGCGCATAATGTTTAGTGCATATGATTAGCAGCTGTGCCAATGATTCCTAAGCAAACATGTATTGCCATTGCCGCCATTAGGCTGGATTTACAGCCTTGCATTTTTGCTTGAAATCAATGCAAATGAATCAAAACACATTTTTAACATGTGCGTTAAATTGACACGTGTCAATGGGTGTCATGACATAAACTGCATCATGATGCACATAAATGGACTGTGATGTGTCTGATGTGCCTTATGATGCACGTTGACATTCAATACAAAGGGGTCTATTCACTAATCTGCCATAGGCAGCCGAGTGAATGACCGACCTGAAGCGAAGTGAGCCGAACGCTGTTCGCCTATTCACTTCAGGCTGGTGCGGCTGATTTCAGCCGTACATCGGATGGCTTTGTGTGGCTTCGGGTCGGCCGAACATGCAAAACAGCCTCAGCTTGTTCGGCCGACCCAAAGTGCAGAAGGAGTTCGACTCAGCCGATCCAAAATTTGGGTCGGCTAAGACAAACCTCCGGCAGGCTACTCGCTGCTGTTCGGTCTATTCTTATAGATGCCGAACAGCAGTGAGTAAATAGCCGAATGCCGCTGAGCGGCATTCGGCTCGGCTGTTCTGCTCGGTCCCTCTGTGGGGCCGAGCAGAACAAAAAAATAGTTTAAAAAGTGAAAAAAACATAAACAGAAAACGATTGTGCGGAGCTAGCACTGACAACTAGCTCCGCCCAACTGTTTTCTATTGGCTAGGCGGTACTGCTGCTGTCAAAAAAAAATTTTTCGCCATAGGAATGCATTGCTAGATTCCTATTGGCTATTTCAATTTGCAATAGCCAATAGCAAACTAGCTATTGCCCCCCGCCCTCTGCTGCTGTCTAGATCCTCCTGCTGCCTCATGAATAGACCCCAAAGTGCATTGAAATGCATGTTAAAAATGTGCGACAAGACACATTAACTTGTGTCGCCCTGCGTTATATGTGTTTGAATGCATTTTCATGGATTTCAATTGAACAAGCAAGGGGGGTAAAAATGGAAAGGCGTGAATCCAGCAAAATAAAGCTGAACAATTATTTGCAGCCAACACTGGGCCATGCATGTATAGAGGAAATGGCTGCAAAGAGGCTGGATGAGATAAGCAGCACTGAGTTGCATAAGAACCCTCCGACCAAAGCTGGACAACAGGGGTCTAAAAGGGTTTTTGGTTAGAAATCTAACAGTGCATTACGGTAATACATACAGAAGTCATATGCAAGGACGCTGATTTACTAAAGAAGTTTTGAATCTCCGACAAAAAATTGTGTGAATTTTCACTTCAATTATCCAAACTTGTGGAAAGCAAAGTCCTGCTTACTTATTTCATCTTCACATGATTAGGTATTGAAAGTAAAGAGACATTTGCTTTTCACATGATTGGATAATTATCTTAACTTATTTAGTAAATCAGCCAATTGGTTCATTTGAAAGCATAAAAAACTGCTGGTCATGGATAATGCAATTATTATTATTATTATTATTATACAGGATTTATATAGTGCCAACAGTTTGTGCAGCGCTTTACAGAATGGTGGGAGACAGTACAGTTACAATTTCAATACAGGTGGGTTAGGAGGGCCCTGCTCGTCAGAGCTTACAATCTAGTAGGAGGGGCAAGTGATACAAAAGATTGAGTTAGTGGAAGTAAAAGGGCAGTTATGTTGAGGTGGGATAGGCTTCCCTGAAGAGATGAGGATGGTGGACAGAGTAGGAGATAATGCAATAAGCAGAAAAGTAATATTATACACTGGGGGCTGATTTATAAACGGTTTGCACAGCTACGCACTCTACAAATGAGATTCACAGCACTCTATGGACATTAGATGAAGCCGAGGAGCAAATAAATGTCCTATGCTCTTTTTCTCTATCTAGTGGCCACACAGCACTGTGGATCTCATTCACATAGAGAGGAGCTGTGTGAACCACTTATAATTCAGCCTCTTATAGTTAGACTATAGTAACATCATACTACAGCCAAGTTAGGCTTATATCAAGTTATTGTGTAGGGCCCAGATGTTGCAAAATAAAATGTCAAAATTGCATGACAGCTAAGTATTATAGGGCTTATTATTTTCAGGAGACAGGTCAGTTAGGATCAGACATTCATTCAGATAATGTGCTGTCCTTATAAAGAAAGTACAGTGGTTTGTGGTTTTTTCCTTTATTTCTTGCTCATAACTGAAAAAAAACCTGTTATTTTTCTTTTAGATAGGTAAACATATTAGGGATCTTGGAGTAGAGAAGGAATTTTGGGATGCTAGTCCTTGTTGGGCGCTCTTATAAGGGTTAAAGATTCTGATGCCTCATTTGTGACTGTGTTATGTAATACTTTGTAGTTTCATTTATGTCTGTGGAATTTAGAGTTAAGGATACTTTGGAATGGGACTTATTTGCTCTTTTATTTGAGATCATGTAGTTATCATGCTCTTAGCATGCACTGAAACCTACTGAGACTTTGCTGCAAGTGTATTTAAAGGGACTGCAGCCTGCTTTATTAGCTCTGGTTAGGACAAATTTGGAATTGTGCCACGCAAGAAGGAACATTTTGGTTTCCTGGAGAACTGGGCTGACTGCGCAGTCGGCTATCGGCTCTTCAGCCGAGACGGGCTGCATCTTAATGGGAAAGGTGCAGCATTCCTGGGGGAAAAGACTGGAGGAGCTTTTAAACTACAAAGTGGGGGGGAGGGTATAAAAATAAAATTACTTAAACTAAACGTAGATAATTTAATCATAGGTAAAAATAACACAGAAAGTAAAATGAAATCATTGGCCATTGAGACTGTTGCGGTGCATTAACACATGCATGTTAGCAAGTATTAACACATGCATGTTAGCAAGCATTAACACATGCATGTTAGCAAGCAAGATTCTGTGTGCATTGTGTTAGGGCAGCCGATTAATTTGAATGGGTTATCTAACACACCAAAACACAGCACAAAAAGCTGCATACAGTATTTGTATAAAAACAGTTCACCATAGTGCACTATGCATTGTGGTGCGCTAAAAAAGCAGATGCATTGGTAAGGTGCGTTTAGCTGGCATTAGGAATAAATGATACCATGGTGCACCAACACACATTGTACTTGCTCTCATGCATTGCATTAATGCCTACAATAACATGCACATTGCCACAAAGCAATAATGTGAACCCAGCCTCAAGACTGCTATTTAGTGGGTGTTGCTCATCAACTTTTGCTTACAACCATCATACTGTAGCTGAGTACATGTATTAAATCTTTTTTTATTTAGTTTTCCAAGTTTTTTTAATTCATGTCTGTAGCTAAAAAATTATACAAAATTATACATTTGCATTACAGCTATGTTGACATATTTTGCCTGCTTGGCTTGGAGATTCTGAGAGTTATTCACGCAGCTGCCAAAGGCAGCTGAGTGAATAACCGAGCCGAAGTGAACAGAGCCGAACGACGTTCGGCTATTCACGTCAGCTCAGTACATTGGCTGCCTTCGGCCGCCTTCGGTCAAAGGATTTTGACAAGTCCTCTATTTAAAAAATCCCAAAAATGGATCCACCGACGTAATCCAGGGTCAATCACAATGTCCAGCGTTGTCCACAACGACGACGATGACTCAGTATAATAAACACATTAAAAAAAAAATAATAATAAAAAAAACCTGAAGCCCGCCGACCCATTTTGACAGATGCCGACAACATATAAACAATTGGGCGGAGCTAGCGGTGACATTACCACTAGCTCCGCCTAACTATTTACATTTGTCCGGAACCTGACAGTCTGCCTGCAGGTCCCGGCTCCACCCAGCTTTTGTCATGTAATGAGAGCCCAGTGTCCTCCAGGACGCTGGGCTGTCATTGAAGGACAACAACTGGGTGGAGCCAGTCGTGACATTACGGCTAGTTCCGCCCAGCTGTTGTCTTTTGCTGGGAGAGCGGTTGACTTCGGCCGACCTTTCTCCCCGCTTCAGCTGTCACTGCGGCTCAGTCGAGCCGAAGCATATGCGTTCGGCTCGGCTGAGCTGCTTGGCTGCCTTCGGCTGCTGAATGGGCTATTGTGAATAGCCCATACAGCAGCCCTTCCGTCCGACTTAATATACCAGTGTGATGAGATCTGTTATATATGCCTGTGTGCAGCAATCTATTATAGGCTCCGCCTAGCCCCTTACCTTCAGCACTCAAATCACCGCTCCCTAGGGCGCCGGTTGTCCAGCTGGGCTCAGGCTCTTTCTCCCTCCCCTGGGATCCTGGCACGGTCACCACTGTTCTGGTCTACTTCTGCTGCTCCACCGCTCCTGAATGACAGACAGCAGGAGGCTGTCCCCGCCCCCAGCCACTTCCTTCTCTTAGGCTTAAACGGACTCTTTAGAAAGTGGAAGCGAGTGTGTGTCAGTCAGGCGCTTCTTCAGCTTCTGGCACTGACTGCCTCACTGGTTTGGGGGCGGCTTTTTTGCCGCCCCCCCCCCTTGAAAGTGTCGGCTAAGGCAAACGCATTGTTTGCCTTGCAGTGGATACGCCCCTGCACTAGAGGCACATTATGTTAGCCTTGCCTTGTAGTTCACCCTCCTCCAGTGCAGACAGGTCTGGGCTTTTCAACATCTCTCTGTCACCACTATCTTTGCCTCTGCTTTTGGACAGGGATCTTCTCTCTTCAACCATTGGGCAGCCACTTATGTGGTAGCTCATGCTCATACCTACTGGAGTTACAATATTCTGACACCCCACCCCACTTTTTCAGCATCGTGTAGCTGCTAGGAGTAGGTTAAAAGTGTACAATGCAGTGCTGGAAATGTTTTCCCCACTTAAGTTATGCATTCATTACTGACTCAGTCCTCAACAGTCCTCTGTTCTCTATTTTCCTCTCTCCAAAAGGCTTAGGTTCCCCTTCCCTAAACAATCTTTTTCCCAAGGTCTCCTAGAAACATTATTCTGGCTCTGAGTAAAGCCAAAAAAGCAAAGGTGTCAATTAAACAAAATTAACAATTTTATAACAATAACTGCTGCTATGGGTTTAACAGTTAAATAGCAGTTTCTATGGCTATAACTAAACATCTAAGAAACTGTAGAAAAAGAGTCAGCTTGATATTCCATCAGTGTGCTTTCATTTTGTGAAAACCTCTTTATAATCAACAGAGAAACCTTAACCTTTGCTTCAACCATTTGCAAAAACCTTATAAAGAGCATGTCAGCACTTCACATGAGCTTCATTTTATTATCACAGCGAAATAGAATGAATCCAAGAAGATTTTCTTATCAATTTATTAACTGATGTACACTCTTAGATGTGTGAATTAATGTGTAAGGAGACAAAATTATCAGTTAGGTTACAGCCAGAGGGTGAAAAAGGAACCGAATAACCCTCAATTCAAGCACTGTATAGCTATTAACATTTCATCACTCCCTTCTCAAATCCAAAAACAAGAGTTTTCTTGCATGCTTAAGGACACATTATCTATTTAAGATTTTTCTATATCTTCTATTTTAATGTAATGCTGTACTTCTGTGAAGGTAATGCTATCCTAGAGACAGCTAGGTTGTACTGCAACCTATAGAAGAATTTGGTCACTGGCAAACAAAAAAACAGGGACCAGCCCGGTATAACCCCTTCTACTCCCTGCATACTACAGTATTTTGCTAGTGTCCCAGGAAGACGAATGCTCTTCTCTGCTCTGCTTAGAAAGGTCTGACCTTTTGCAAGCTGTTTTTTTCCCTAAATCAAGATTCCTCTACAAGCTAGTCTCCATAATCAGCCATTTAGTTTGGCAATTCCTCACACTAACTTCGGAGGCTGTACCCAGACCCTGCTGGTCTAGACGTTTGCGGGGCTAACCTGGAAGTTGACTTTTTGGCACTGGACTCTGCCCTGTGGCACTTTCCAGACCTGAGTGTACTGTGTTATTTAGCTGTAAAGCACTTTCCAGGTCCAGAGCCTTGGCACAGTCCCAACTGTGAGCCTGTGTCTAATGATCCACATAGTGAGTAGGTCACATGGACTGAGCAACGGGAGATACTTCATTACTAGGACTTTTGGGTGCCATTTGGAATCCTCACTGTTCGTTGATTTACCACAGAAGGCTTAACACTGAGGGTCACTCAACAGATGATAACATCATCTGTTGAGTGTAATGTCGCTTGTGCCCTATGCTCTCTTTGCTGCCTGCAAGTAGGATGTGGATTTATCCTCAGTTTATCCCTGATGCCTGCCTACAGTGACCTGGTCGCCTCCAGCTGCCTGAACCTTTCCTGCTACCAGCAGCTGCTTGGTGAGTATTGAACATCTCGCTTTGTACCCTGAGCTATGTTGCTTCTGCCTTGCAGTGCAACATGTCATATCGCAGACACAGAGGACCAGTCCTGTTTCCCCGGGTGACTCCACCAAAAAGACCAAGCTGAGGAGTAGAGAGGTAGATTTGGGCGTCGTCAACATAGAGATGGTTTTGGAAGCCATCAAATGACCAAGGGAGAATATGTAGATGGAGAATAAGGGTTCCAAGGACAGAGCCTTGGTGGGCCCTTACAGGAAGAGGAGGAAGAGAGGAGGAAATGGAGTTGTAGGTGAAGAGCAGAGTCTTGGAGGCCTCAGAAAGAAATTAAGAACGTAAATTAACATCATTACAAAACTCACATTATTATCATAGTGATAAATACTATGACAGTGTGCGGTTTCGGAGGCTCATTGCCTCCGAGTCTTATTCCCTCCAAGACTCTCAGAGTCTTGGAGGGAATAAAGTTGCATGTAAAGGAGTGGGTGATTAACTGTATCAAAGGCAGCAGAATGGTTTAAACGTAAGAGTATGAAGTTGTGGTTGTTGCTTTTAGTAATTAGTAAGTCGTTACTGAGTTTAAGAAGTTTCTGTGTAATGTTGTGGATGAAAGCAAGTTGGAGAAGTGATAAGGGGCGAAGAAGGTTGTTATTAGTGAGGTGGCAGTAAAGATGGTTGTGGACTAGACAGAAGTAAGGATATGGGTCTTATGATGTTTAGACCTGTGGGGTCCAATGAGGGTTTGAGGTGGCCACTGTATGTTTTGGAATTGAGGGGAAGATGCCAGCAGAGAGGGAGTGAACTGAAGATGTGGATTAGAGAGTGTAGAATAGTTGTGATTGGAAAACTATCTTGCTAATATTTACATAAGTTTAGCAGTTGTTGGTAACAAACAGTGTACAATAATGCAGATGATTGCAAGAAGTCAATTTTCAGAAGGACACTGCAGGACAATTGTTAAAATTGTTAAAGGCAGTTTACCATAATGCAGATGATTGCACAATGTTAGTTTTAAAAAAAGACACAGAAAGGGACTCATCGCTTGGAGTATCTGGGTCTTATCCTAGACAAATCTTATGCCAGAGTTATTTTTTACCAGGAAACCCTCCACTCCTAGATTCTGACTCTTTAGTCAAGGAGTCACCCTAGTCTACACTTCTGCTTGAGAGTTTTTGAACTGATGAAGTAAGGCGCACATGAAAGGGCTGCAACTTGATCTTTTCTCTGAGCTCTACCAGTTGAATTTTCAGACCTCATCTGATGCCATCTTTGAGCATAAGGTCCTTAAAGGAGAACTATGGGGTTAGGGCTTTTCCCCATAGTTCTCCTTAGGGTAACGAGAGGGCACAAACTAGCGTCCTCCCTTCACCCTAAGCTCAGTATACCGCGAGCTGCAGCTCGCGGTATACTGAGACGCTGCAGCTGAAACGGATCCCGACAATTATGTCTGGATCCGCCCACCTGCGTGAGTGACAGCTGGCTCTGCCTATCTAGAGGCAGAGCCAGCTGTACCCACCCCCTCCCCCATCCAATCCACCAGTCAGCGCTGGCGGATCGGAGCGGGGAGGGGGGAATTCAGCCCCTCCCCTGTCATGGCAAAGAGCCACGACAGAATGCAGAGGTGAGCGAACACCGGTATGTGTTCGCTCACCTCCCGATCTACTGAGCCGACCTGTGACAGTCTCATTGTCACAGGTCGGCTAGAACTATGAGGTGAGTGAAAAGCACTCACCTCATAGTTCTCCTTTAAGACAGCTTTTTAAGCTGCAGGCAGTCCTCAGTTCTGTCATTTTTTGTGGGCATGTTATTGTTTTGTTGCTGCTGCTCACCCCTCAGTTGGGCTGCTTTTGGATGTCCTGACAGTCTCTGAATTAATGTGTCCCTTAATGAACAAAAACTAAAATGTGATTTTTGTATTTACCACCACCTGTGTTTATGATCAGATTCTTGGTACTATTTTTTCACAAAACTGTGGCATAGGAGGAGTACGAGGGGTTATACCAGGCTGAACGCTGCTTTTTTTTGCCAGTGTCTAAATTCTCCGGTAGGTGGCAGTATAACCAGGTAGTCTCTGAATTCCTAAGTCCCTAAATGAACTCTAAGAAATTAAATTAACACCATTGCAAAACTCACATTATTATCAAAGTGATAAATACTATGACAGTGTGCGGTTTCGGATTCGGAGGCTCGTTGCCTCCAAATCTGAAACAGCAGAAAAATTTGTTTTCTTTGATTAAACGAATGGAAATGTTTTCCTTTTCATTTGTTTTGTCAGAAAACAATTTTTTTTGCCATGTGCATGTCTATTGGATAGTCAAAAAGGAAGATGAGCTCATCGCCCAGTTACTCTGCTCTCTTTCCTCCTGTGAGCATGTCCTATGATAGCACATGATCCCTGCTGCCTAATTGGCTCCTCGTGGTGCTTCTTCTTCTTTCAGTTTGAACTCTGTTGTACAGGGACTGCAAGAAGCTGATATAAAGTCAAATTTCCCCTACTTACACTGCTTTCACTTTAACCACCTCAGGACCGGCCGTTGTAAAAAAAAATGGCCGGCCGAGAGGTCTCTAAGGTCTCTAGATCTCAGCGGGCGTCTTTAGACGTACGCTCAGCCATGCCCACCTGCGCGCGCCGCAGGAAACACCGGCGATTTAAAAACAGGCACCAATCCCTGTTAACATACAAGCTCTATAGCCGGCGGATCGCTTGTATGAGCTGCCGGCCCGTGTACCCCCCCACCCTACGCGGCCTCCCCCTCCCGTTGTCACGCCGGTCCCGGGCTCCGCTATGCCCGGTGCGAGCCCAGCATACGGCTCTGTCACAGGGGATCAGAGGGAGCTCGGTACACGAGCTCCCTCTGGTCCCCTGTCCGCTGCCAGAATGCAGAAGTAATGTATATTACATCACTTCCGCATTCTTGTGTCACTCTCTAGCTTCAGACGCTGGAGAGAAGCTGATGAAGCAGATCTTTTATATTTTACCAAAAAATTGGGTAATAATAATTGTTTCCTAACATAATGTAAAAAACACTTTTTTTTCAAAATTTTCAGTAAATTTTCTGAAATAAAGATTAAAAAAACCCCCGCAGTGGTGAATAAATACCACCAAAAGAAAGTTCTATCTGTCCCCAAAAAATGGTATAAAATTCATTTCAGTACAGCGTTGCATGACGGAATTAATGTCAGTCAAAGTACTGCAGCGCTGAATACTGAAAAATGGCCTTGCCAGGAAGGGGGTCTAAACACATGGTCTTCAAGTGGTTAAAGCAATACATAATGCTGGAATAATATAGAGCTGCCTTAATGCCGATCTTTTATATTTGCCTAGAGTTCAACTTTAATTTTTCGGCATTAATTCCACAGCGTTATCCCCAGTGAATTTCGGACAGGAATTTTGCCTTTTCAAGTGCATAACAGTGGGATCAGGCATGCTAATAAGAAAGCTACAATATGCACACATGCTATGATGGAAAGTAAAGTTGGCAAGGTGATATTTTATACAAAGCACGTACATGGTGAAGTGCATATTAATTAAAAGGAATACAATACCAGTTATTAAAACAGAAATAATTCACACCATGGATCACAAAATGTGCAAAGTTCTGCATGTGTGTGGGCATTTATTTATTCAAAGACATATGGTCATGCTGCCAGCCTTTATTGATTTTTCTTTATATATTTAACTAGTAACCCATGTTGCTCATTTTGGAGCAAGTAACAGCAAAGTCATTGTTTTTTGTTTATTGTAATGGATTTTGCTAACGAATGTTTTTATTTATATACATCGTAAAGGGAACACTTCAAGTGGATAAAAATGGTATAATTCATTTTGTTTTAAAATGTGTACAGATTTAGATTTAAATCCAAGGTATATCCCACCGCACTCCTCACCTGAACCAAACCCAAAGATCGGGTGGGTGGCAATGCGACCGCAGATGCCTCTGCCAATAGTACAACATCGATAAATGGTCACTCGCACTCCAACTTAATGCTAAGTCAATATCTTTTATTGACTGAGATAGTGTCACATTTATAGCAGGAAAAGGAATCACCAGCACTCAGTAGAATAATCCAACAGGCTCTTGTGATTGTGTGACGTCTATGTCCAATAAATGGACATGTTGGATTATGTTGGATTATTCTACTGAGTGCTGGTGATTCTTTTTCCTATATTGTGTCTGCACGGTGCCATCCGTGTTCATCACTACAAGCACCATTGTCTTCACAGGCCTTGATTGCGGAGGATTTCCCCTTCTATCCACATTTATAGCAGGGACGTTTCGCAACCAAGTGGCTCCTTCTTCAGGCAAACATAAAGTGAACACCAGCAATGTAAGTACACATATATACACAACAGAGATAGCCATTAAACCAATCATGAAAGATCATACCACCCACTCTGATGCCCTGCTGACATCACATTCCCACCTTTCAGGTGTAAACATAATACCGCAAACGAGACCAGATCTTCCATAGTCTACTGTTAAAAGTACAATTAAAATACCTTAACAGGCTGTAAGGATATGGTTTGTGCAGCACTCCATAAGAACGCCATGATCCAGGTGCGGAGGTCGGGAATAGTCACAATAGTCACACCGCCCAGCGACTCACTCCGACCCCTGCAAAAGTCAATATGAAGGAGAGCGGCGTCCCCAATGTCATGGCGACCGCCCTCCAATTACTCTGGAGTAACGGCTGGCTCAGATTGCAGGCAGATTTAGATGTATAGATTTTCACATGACTGTTCCAAATACCTTACAGAAAATAAATGTGCATAGCACACAAACTAGAAGGATAATTTCTTTAAAGTGTTTGGACAAATAAAATAAAAAAGTCAGTACAGCTCTGTAGTACATTTAAAAACACTGCACGTACAGAAAAATGACTGTTCATCCTGCCAAAATCCCGTGAGTTTGTAACCTCTTGTAGTGAGCTCACAATGCTGCTTCTGCTGCATTGAAATATCAAAGAGTTTCAAAAAATGGGGGAGACTCTAGAGAAGTCCTGGAGGCGAGCAAGGGAGGAGTTGACAAGGGATCTAGAAAGCAGGAAGTCTTGGGAGGAGCATAGGGGACGGTTAGGGTGATACTTTGAGACCAGGTTGGAGATGTAACCTGGGGCTGAGTTGTGAATGGTTATGTAAGTGGTTGTTAATATTTTGAATTTTATCCTTTGGGCAATTGGAAGCCAGTGCAGGGATTGACAGAGGGGGGCTGCAGATACTGAACGGTTGGTTAGGTGGATAAATCTGGCAGCAGCATTCATGATAGACTGAAGGGCAAGATAGCCTGTGTAAAGGTAGGCCAATGAGGAGAGAGTTATAATAGTCGAGACGAGAGATAACAATTGAGTGGATGAGCAGCTTTTCATTGGTGAGGAAGGGGTGTATTTTGGAGATGTTACGAAGGGGAAATTTTGAGTGTCATCTGCATAGAGATGATACTGGAAGCCATGTGAGGTGATCAACTGACCAAGAGAGGAGGTGTAGATAGAGAAGAGAAGGGGTGCAAGGACAGAGCCTTGGGGGACCCCAACAGAAAGGGGAAGAGGAGAGGAAGATGTAGATCTGTAGGTTACACTAAAAGAGCACTTAGATAGTTAGGAGGAGAACCATGAGAGAGCAGAGTCTTGTAGGCCAAGCGAGTGGAGTTTTTTGAGGAGCAGTGGGTGGTCAACAGTGTCAAAAGCAGCAGAAAGGTCTAATATCCTTCTCTGCACTTCTATGTTTCCACTTGTCCCATCTGTGCATTTATGTTTTATAGAGATGAACAGGTCTATCTCCTGAGAATGTACAAGTACAACCAGCAAGGATACAGTATTGCCAAGAAGGTATCAAAGCTGTGGAAAGGGGAAAGCTACTGGTGTTGGTGCTGAAACATAGGAATGATGCTGCCCCTCGCTCTCTATTTGACAGCTCGTGTGCAGATCGTTCAGCTGTTAGGCATGCTTTGTTGCTGAGCTACTCTCTGCTCTCTCAGCCACCAGAAAAACATGTACCAAGATTTGTGTTTCAATGGGAAGCTGAACTGGGTGTCAGTTGGACAGACAAAGGAATTATGTCGTATAAGACTTCCATTGTTAACAGATTCCAGGAATCGGTAATCGGACAGAGGGTTGCCTGTTGCATGTTTTCTGGGAGTGCTAATCCCTACGCCTGTTTTAGGATAAGGTTCATGACATCATATTCAAACTCTTAAATGTGGACCTTGGTCAGAACCCTGCAAAATACCTAGTCCATTTGCAGGATATGCACTGATCTCGTTAACAAAAATCCCTTTTGATTCACCTACTAAATGCGGCCAAGTCCTTGTCAGGAACGCAGGCTGTGCCGGACTCTGAGGCCAGCGCGGGGACGGCCCTGTCATCGGCGTCCAGTTGCTAGGCGACGGGCGACCGTTCCGCAGCGCTCCTCCTCTCCTTCTCACAGGCAGTGTGACGCGACGGACGAGGCCCGGCGGCGTCCCGTTGCTAGGAGACGCTCGGGTCGGGTCTCGTCTCCGGCTCCGCCCCCAACAATTGCCTCTGCCTACTTAAACTGAGGCTGAACACTTGCTCGACGTTCTAGCAAAATAGTACGTCGAGCAAGCTATTAGGAACCCCATCGTGAGCAGAGACCCTGTGACCAGCCTCTGGAGCTACAGTTCATCGATCCCGCCTGCAGATACCCCCAGCACCAAGGAACATACACTTCCCCTGACTGGACTCTCACCAAACAGCAAGTATATCACTGCCATTCTATATACAGGGGAAGTGTTGGTACTGCCACCTTGTGGGGAAGTCTCATATTACATCCTCTCTGCTCTTCTGCTATCTACTCCATTATTGCTGCTTATCCATAGTTGTTGTCACCTGCATGTACTCATAGTGGGCTTAGTGACGTTAACTGGCTCTCTCTTCAAACACTGTTGCACCATATACCCTGGACGGTAATTCCTCAAACCATATGAGATGGATTAGTTCGATCCTTAGTGAAGCAACTAAGGAATCGAACTACAATTCACAACACGGCCCCAATGCTATATAATTGGGAGCGTGATTATACAACAAGATTACAACTCAATGCTCCCAGGATAAATGGTGTATGATGTGTAAGGGGTTCCGACTGCACTCACTGACTTAAAGTGTTACTGCGAACCTCCCTACTGAACCATTTCCACTTACCTCCGCAGCTGAGATCCAACACTCGCCATCGTGCTCGCAGGAAGCGTTACAGTCCTGCATTGTGCTTCTTTGGAAACAGACTAGCCCCCTTGATTTTATTGTGATTGCACAAGGTCGAGGACATTAAGAATATGGAAGATATGACATTATCATACCGTAACAAGGAGGAAGGGTTCCTGAAAACTTGGTTTTATTGGCATAAATTTATGTTCACTCCTGAGTATAGGGCACGTATTGTTGTGTAGACCTTCCAGACTGATGCCTTGAGGGGAGTATTTTGTCTTTGTTGACTTCTGGGTCATCATCAGGGCAGTGTGATTGTGCCCCCCTCTCACTCTCCCTCCTTCTTCGCCTCTCCCCTTCCCTCCCCTCCCTTTCTGCCCGTAGTGTATGTTGACATCCTTTTAAATCCACTTGCCGAGGTTCTGATATTAGGATGATGTGGGCTATGTTGTTTCTTCAGTATGATTTATCTGTTAGTTCTGGTTTTGTCTGCCGCTCGGTTCTGTTGTTTATACCAACCTCAGGCTCCTCGTGTGTTTTCTTGCACTATGGAATAGGGGGGTTCCTCTTTTACTATTTGTACCTTCCTATTTGTATTTCTGTAGTAAAAAGCTGAGTGTCTCTTGCAAATTGGTGCAATGGTGGGAAGATTTTAGACTCAACCATAAAGTCAAATATATGCTTTGGAGGCCCAAGCTCAGACAAGTTAGTGTCTACACAGTGACATAACAATAGACATAGCAGCCCTGCAAATGCTATGGGACATGGAATAGGAGGGGAGGCCTGGTACCCATTAGGAAAATCTAAATATAGCCTCCATTAGGTCTTTTGGTCTCTGCAACTATTATTTTTTTAATTGGTTCATCTTCTTGTAGGCTTCTGATATTTAGGCGCCAATAGAAATGCACTAGGAGAAGTAGAGAAACATAGAGAGTAGATGTTTACTCTATAGCCCCACCAAAGATGGAGCTTTAAAGCCTGTGTATGGGTGTCTCACAGACTGTCAAGGATAATGCTATTTTTCAGAGCAGAAAATAATTCACAAAGATCAAATTAGTCAAGTTGTTTAACATGTCCAATTGCAATTTCCCCGAGAAGTCTTTACAGGTGGTGTCTAACCTCCTGAATGAAAGATCATTGTCCATGCCAGCAAGAAAGGACAACTGTTACTATGACTATGGTTATCTTAATGTCTTATCTATAGCAAGTGGCACACACATATATTGCAGCCAAGTATAAGGTTACTAGAGCTGAGATAACAGGCTTTTCCTCTCCTGTTATCTGAGGTTTGCTAATTTTTTACTTGACTGCAATATATTATTATGCGGCATGCTACAGAATACTCACCGAGAAGTTCTATGACAATTTGTTAGCCATAGATAAAGATGTTTGAAGGTACTGTAGAACTATTACTTACAGCATCACAATTTTATTTTCAGTATACTGTATCTATAATGCCTTTGTTATATAGTCAAGGCTTTTATGATATCATAAGCAACAATCATTTGCAAACATGATTTCAGTTCAGACAGCACAAAGTCGTAGTAAATCCCATGCACCACACTGACCCTCTGTTGTAACAGTCTGATAAAGGGAACAGAGGATTACATTAATAGCATTTATAGTCAATACATTTTAACCCAATAATAAAAACTCTAACATTAGAACATTCCAGTTTTGAAATGTGAAGGTGATAAAGTGAATGTTTAAATTACTGTTTACCATAAGCAGGTGAAGTTTTAAAGCTGAACTTCAGCCAGAATTAAAAGACAAGTGTGATCTGAAAAAATGTTGCATGCACTGTTTCTAGTGAAGCTTCAAATGCGGTTCAAATCACTTTGAACGGGGTCTAAGTGTCAATTGATGTGAAGTAAATTTAGACTTTAGGTTTACAAGAGTGTGACGGTCACCACCTCAAATATCCAACAATGTGTCAGGTAATTTGAAAAGCTGAGCTCCTCCTGTATATGACTGGAGGTTTGAAAATAACACAGGTTCACTTAATTTTCCCTAAAGATCCCTTAATTATATACTTTAATGTTGTCTTCATTAAAAGCTGCCTGGTGTTTTCTCAGTAAAAGAGCTAAAATACTCTGTGTGGAGTCAGGGCAATATTTTTCTGTTTTTTATTCTATGAAAAAAATACACTCTAAGATTGATTTTGGATTAAAATATCTCCTATTCAATATGGAACCTAGCACAAGTTGTAAGGGAAAAATGGCGTCCGCGCATGCGCAAAATCTCAATCTTCAAAAACACACCATAGTGACCATGCGCACGCAACGGGAAGTTCCTTTTATTTTAATGTGAAAAATTTACACTTTATAGTGGTTTTTGTCCTTTAACCAGTTGACATCCGCGGTGTTAAACCCCCTTCCCATCCAGGCCATTTTTCAGTATTCAGCGCTGTGGTACTTTGACTGACATTTATTCCGTCATGCAGCGCTGCACTGAAATGAATTTTATACCCTTTTTGGGGACAGATAGAGCTTTCTTTTGGTGGTATTTATTCACCACTGGAGGTTTTATTTTTTACTATATTAAGGAAAAATTACCGAAATAAAAAAAACAAAACAGTTTCCCCTATATTAAATGATAAAACATTTATTATTACCCAATTTTTTGGTAAAATATAAAAGACGGGGTCACGTCGGGTAAAAAGACACCAAACATGTCAAGCCTTAAAATTGCGTGCGCACGTGAAACCTCAAAAAAAGATAATACCCAAAATTGGCCATAGGCGACGCTTTAAAAACTTTTACCGCTCATCAGTTTAGTGTTATCCATGATTGATGGCCCTAAAATGATTGCTCACATTGCGACGTTCGCGGCGATATGTAACGTGTGTAGCGCAATTGTCGTTTTCGCGCGCTGGTGCACCGGACGCGTATTTACGTTTATATCTGCGTAAATGTGGGGGTAGGGGAGTTAAACATTTTGGGGGGTTTTTTAAACTTTTTTTTATATGTGACTTATATTTTATTTTACTTTTTTATATGTGACTTTTATTTACTCTCCCTCTTCCTCCTGACGCCCTCCCGAGCTGCAGATGGGGCAGGGGGGTTTTGCAAAAAAACGGCGGCCGCCGCGGGGGAGTGGGGGGGTGGACGTTGGCGGTCGAAAAAACGAGCACATATAGATGATCGGCGGGCCATGGAGCCGCCGATCGTCTATATGTGAAACACCCGGTAACGGATTGGTGCATTGGTCGGGTCTTTTCTGCCCGTGCGCGCCCCACGCAGAAAAAATGCCGTCTGGAGACGGCAACCCACCAATGCTGCAGTGCCATCCGTCCGTTTTTTACAACGGCGGACGGCAAGTGGTTAAAAGACGCATGAGGGATGTAGTTTAGCAAATGAAGCCTACAAGAGATGTTTTAAATACTGTGTATGACATGTAAAATACTCTTTGTATGTTATTGTTAAAAATGTACACTTTTTTGTACTCAAAAGCTGCATGAGAGATGTAGCATAGCAAGCAAGGCCTTCAAGAGACTGTTGAAATAGTGCCTATGCAGTTTATACAATATTCCTTCTGAAAAACATACACTTTATTACAATCTAGCAATTGAGGTCTACAAGAGATTGTTGAAATACTGTCTATCTTAGGAGGGAGAGATGAGGCAGGTTTTATTGCAAATACATTTTAGATTGTGTTTTTTTCTGAGACAAAAGCCAGAAATATTGTACAAACTCCACACACACACACTGATCTCAGAATTCTGTTGGGGACCGTAAAATAAAATTAGAGTGTATTATTTCAAAGACGACATCTGGGAATATTGTACAGACTTCATAGCCAGCATTGAAGCAGTTGGAGTAGGCCACTGCATGCAGCTGTTAAGACCAAATATCCACAATAAAGTGTATATTTAAATATATATTGCAAAGTCTCCATAAACAGTATTTAAACAATCTGTTGTAGATCGCATTTGCCAAATCATACGTGACATGCCGCTTTTGAGACAAAAAAATACAATGAAGTACACATTTTTCATATACATATGAACAAATATTGTACATACTTATGTAAAAACATGTACTTTATTGTATTTTTTTGTGGCTTACTCCAACTGCTTCAGCGCTGACTATGGAGTCTGTACAATATTCCTAGCTGTGATCTCTGAATAATACACACATTTGTTCAATATTTCTGGCTTTTGTCTCAGAAAAAAACACTCTAAATTGTATTTTGCAATACAATCTGCCTCGTCTCTCCCTTCGTAATTGTGGCCTAGTAAAACTGCTTAGATCCTGTGCAGAAAGTCTGCACAATATTTTTGGCTGTTGTCTCTAAAATGATACACTCTAATTTTTATTTTGTGCGAAAAGCTGCCTTGTACCTACCTCCTACATTGCAGCCCAATCAAGTTACTTACATACTCTCCAGTTTCAGTTTCTCAAAAGCCACATAAAAGGAGGACCCTCTCTCCACTGAACAGTATTTATTTAAATTGTTTTGCATTGGCACAAGTCCTCTATGTCAGTGCCCAGCTCCTGTACCCTTTCTTCACAATCTCTTGGCTATTAGCCTTGAAAATGTCCCGAATTGTTTTTCAAGATTCACTCCATTGCCTTCAAATGGGTTTGATTAAAGTTTGCAATTTTGGAATTTACAATAGGTTTCAGAAACAGTCCACAAATCAAACCCAGGCATATCCACTCATCACTAGAATGCATTTCTTATACTAATAGCTATTAAAGTAGCTCTAAACCCAGACAGTAAAAAATCATATAATCTGTAACAAGTTAATGTTATTTCATAGGCCATTGTCAGTCAGTGACTTTCATTAATGTAATACCTGGTAATCCTACCAGGTCAGTTCTTTCTTTTATGGTGTGACAATGTTCTTTCTCTGTCTCTGAAGTGCTGTTGTTTGTTGTCACCCTGTCTCTTTCCCTTCTAAGGAGACTTTACAAATCTGTGTCAGTCCTCATATCATAGGCACATTCCACATTTGTCACAATCATGAAGCTTACCTTGAGAAATGATGTATTCTTGCTACTGGAGCACATGCATATAGGCAGAAAGTGGGTGCAAAGAAAATGCAAGAGATGCAAAAAAGAATAACAAAAATGATTTTCAAAAGAAAAAAATCATGGCAACTGATTACCAGGTAGGGTTTAGATCTATTGTAATAAGTCTCATATAAAGGTATGGTAGTATTATAGATTTTCTAGTACATACATCATTATAAGCCCTATGGTACATAATCAAGAATAAGTGTTACTGTATATTATGATAGTAGAAAAGCTGTTAATTTAGCCATTGTTGTTGAGCCATTGTTGATTGTTTATTACTATTATTGTTCATAAGTACTTAACACTATCTTATTACTGAAGTAACATAATCTGCTTTGGATTTCTGCAGATAAAGTTTTGAGAAAAGCCAGAAAGATGTTTAGAAGAAGCAGCTAAATTTCACTGTTAGCATAATTTCATAGTCACATTCCACGGGTCCTCAATACAACATTGAAAAAAAATGCTGAATGAGGTAATGTACCCATCCCTGTGTTCTATTAGGCTGCACAGAATACAGAACATGACAGTTTGAAAGCACAATTGAAGTTATGGAAATAGATAAGTTGATAGACTTTGGACAAACAACTCTTTTTAGCCTTACAGCCACCTTCCCGCTTTGCTCTGCTTTTTTGCTTTGTGTCTAAATGTCACTGCACATTACATTCTTGTAGGCACCAGAGTTTGAGCATATTTTTCAGTGCACTCTTAAGGGCCCATTCCCATCAGAACATAGTGTGCTGCAACACATGCATTGTCATACATTGACCTGCATTGTGACACGCTGCATTAAACCTGAAACGCACCTCAAAGCATAAGAATCTGGAACAACCTGCAGTGCAATGCAAAGGATGCCATGCACTGTGCTGTGGCATATGTGTGGTTTCAAGGTGTGTGTAGGGGTGCCATTCACAAGGAATGGCACTGCAGAACACCAAAACACATAACACACATTGCGCAGCAGTGTCAATGAGCCCTCACTGACATAGTCTGACACTCCCCTCTCTTTCTTTGTAGTACAAGTGTGAGTGAGGAAACTTGTAATGAGAGTTATTTCACTTACTCATCTATGCCAGCATAGAGCACCGGTGTATGAGGGCTGGAAGCACATTTCTAGTAAGAGAAATGGTAGTTTAAGGCCATTTCCAAGCAAAACTGAGTAGAAATCATAATATGTGGTACATGGCTATAAATAGTATAAAAGTCTAACTTTCTTCAAGTTCTTGATGTAACAAGTATAACTTATCCTGCATTCTTCTACAGCTCCCTATGAGCTTTACACCCAAATCTCTACAAAATAAACAGCAGTTCACTTTCTTTCTTATTCTTTAAACTCTTTTAACTGCTTCCTGAGCATGTTATTATGTATGTTATATAATTTAAATGAAAGTTAGTAATATAAAGAGTAGTTCCAATTTTGCATCCAAATTTACAAACCCCCCCTCATATATTTGTTATGGCATGAAATGTTGGTGGAGTTGTTTCACACATCATTCACTAGCTATGTGTGTTGTATGAATCTGTGTTAACATAATGTTGTATTTGATGTGTAGTAAACACCTTCATTTACATCTTGAGGTTTGCAAAAGAAAAATAATTGAGGTCAGTTCTCTGAACCTTTTTAACTTATGTTTCTATTGTGTGTTTATATAGTATAAGTGAGTTAATATAAAGTAAGAATGTCAATGGCTTTTATTTCAAAAGTACAAACTATTTTAAATATCTGGGGTATCAAGTCTTTGCTCTAAACAAGAACAAGATCAGGCTAGTGGGAGGCTGTACAGCTGTCCAGATCACTTGTAGTTGTATCAGCTGGCCCTGCCTGATGTCATTAGTTGCTAGGATGCGGTTCTAGCAACCAATGACTGAACTGGAGGGTGGCCTGTGCTGGGTTATAACTGGCAGTGGAACCCATGGCAAGTCATAAATCACGGTCCGGACAGAATCGCCACTCAGTCCGTGCTCAGACTGCGGTCGGCCATTTAGTGACCTATGCTCTAGTTTACAATACAAAAATAATTAATCACCAAGGCATTAATATAATACTATATTGTTCAGAAGGAATTAATGGAAAATCAATTTTTTTCGCTTAATATGTTACTATTTCTTTAATAAAATTTCTTAAAGCACACCTGTTACGGGATCACAAAAAATAAATTGACCATTCAACTGCATGACAGGCACTCTCCTTTGTTGCAAAGTACTTTTGTGTGCCTGTCCACCACCTTGCCCCATCCCAGTAACACCTAAAAAATGGCTGACTTTTATAAAACTTGGTATGTGCGTATAGATAGGCAACACTGCCTCTCACTTCCTTTCTAATCTATTTCCCTGCATGACGGTGCTCAGCCTCATAACAGGGTGCTTGAGCACTGCAATTTAGTATAAGAGAGAGTGAATGTGCATCCTCTCTACACCTAAAGTATGGGTTTTCATGGGCTACAGATAAGATACCCAGTAGATTAGAGGTGATAGCTGAATGTCATGTTTTAATTGAATATTTCATTTCAAATTGTGACAATGTAGGGAATATTGGGGCTCTCATTCCAGGGTCAATAGGAATGCCAGGAAACAAATCCAAGCAGAGGCACGCAAAGAGAGTATATATTAATAATAGATCCTCATGAATGGCTACAGTTTATCAAATGTATCTATAGTATCAATAGCTACATTTTTAAAAACAAAACATCTAGTAACACTGTATATGAGGATACATTTCAGATGAAAATTATTAACTGGTTCTAAATAAAATTAAGCTTCTGAAGATATTTCTTGAGGCTTTACAAACCCCATAAAGTGAACAAACAAACACACAGTGCAGAGCTTTCCACATGGCTGCATTCAAACTTATATATCACAGATAGCAGTAGGAGTAAAATGCAGCCACTGGTTGCCATGAAAGCAGCTTAGCTTCTGTCAGATGCAGCCCACCTACCTGGCAGGGGATTGCTCTGGAAGTAGTGTAGCTGCAACCCACTCCCTAACACTCCACTTGACTTTTATTTCTATAGACAGACGGAATAGTAAAATGGAGAGGCAGGCTGCAGCTTAAATGAAACTTTATTGACGGCCAACCAGCAGCCATATTTTCCTCATACTGCTTCCCATGCTGTCAGAAATTAAAGCAGCACGCGTCCTGTCCTTTACTTCTGTGAGAATGGGGCACAAATTTCAGTTGGATAGCAGCTAATATAGTAATGTGTCTCATTTTCTGACATTAGCCTTTAGCTTAGCAGTCAACTTGTGTCTGAGACAGATTTCACTTGGCACCTCAGGTATGTGTCCCACACTGTGACCGACATATACACTATGAAGGTGAGACAGACTAGTTACATTAAAAAATACCTACTTTGCATCACTTTTCTTATTAGCAAACTGTCAGAGTTTATTGTAGAGCTGCAGCTAATGATTATTTTAAAAATCGATTAGTTAGCTGATTATTAAGTTCAATTAATCGGTTAATCGGATAAAAAATAAAATACATTTTAAAAAATGGCTCCAGTGATGGGACTACTAGTTTGTATTGAGATTGCAGTCCATCACAGGAGCAAGCTTGGAGCGGTGGAAGTAAAAAAGAAAAAAAAAAGTGTAGTGTGCAATATAGTGAAATGAAAAGTGTAAAATTATACAGCAATGAATGCAGAATGGAATCGGCTATAGAGGACTACAAAACCCAGCAATAGTACATTATACAGCACAATGCAGAATACCATCAGCTATAGAAGACTACAAATCCCAGCAATAGTACATTATAGCTGGTGGTATTCTGCATTGCGCTGTATAATGTACTATTGCTGGGTTTTGTAGTCCTCTATAGCTAGTGGTATTCGGCATTGCGCTCTATCATTTACTATTTCTGAGTGTTGTATTCCTCTATAGCTGTTGTATTCAGCATTGCACTACTGTATAATTAATTTTTGCTGGGATTTGTTGTACTCCTCTATAGCTGGTGGTATTCTGCATTGCGCTGTATAATGTATTATTGCTGGGATTTGTAGTCCTCTATACAGCGCAATGCAATGCAGAATGCCACCAGCTATATAGGAATACAACAAATCCCAGCAATACATTATACCTACAGTGTACAATGTATTGCTGGGATTTGTATTCCTATGTATAATATACAGCACAATGTACCATCAGCTATAGAGGAATACAAATCCCAGCAATACATTATAGAGCACCATGTGTGGGAAAGTGCAGGCTTGCCTGAGCAGTCTTCCAGCAACTTGTTCCTGAGATCAGGCCTGTCTATCGGCGGCTGACATCCGCCCACACCTGCACCTCCTTACTTCTCCCCGCATCCCTATGCCGATCGTGGATTTGGGTGGGCGGTGAGCGTGAAGGCAGGGAGAAGGTGGAGCGTGGATGCGGGCGGGTCTGGCAGCGGCGAGCGTGAAGTGGGGAGGAGGTTTGGCGCGCAGCGTGTGTGGAGCCGTGAACAGGGCCAACCGATCGGAAGCCGTTTAATCGATGATTGAAAAAGTTGACAACTTTTTCAATAATTGATTATGTCGATTAGTTGTTGCAGCCCTAGTTTATTGAATATGTCACAAGCATAGTGCCAGAATGAAATATTGAACAAATAAGAACTTGAATTTGGTGCAGAAGTCAGTAGAGGTCCCAAGAATGGTGCAGCATGTTCTTGAATTTGTAGCAGACATTTCTTATCCTTTATTAGCACCAGAATTCTAGTGCAAATGCAATATTGAACTCCCCTCTGTCTTTAGCCATACTGTATGCTTCTCATAGGTAAATTTAGGAGAGATGTTACAGTGAATGTAAAGGCTGTTGAGAAAAGTTTGATCTGTCATCTGTTCCTGGATAAGTATGTGGGAACATAAAACAGTGGTTGTAGTAGTGGCTAGGATATTCAATTCCCCATGATGGCAACACACCTATTTATTGTTGTGTATAATGTCAAGGACAATATAAATATTGCCTTACATTTACACCAGGATGACACAATCTCAGCATTCCCTTATTAATCATTGGATAACACACTATGGCTGTGTGGGTCATGTCTGCACATTAAACCACATTCTAAAGCCTTTAGACTGTGACTAGACATTTGGTTAAAGGTGGTGATGGGCTTTAAAAGCGAGTACTGTTACAAGGATCAGTCATCTTGTATTGTTTCTATCTTTCCTTTTGCTACATCATTTGGCTGTGTGTGTATATATGCCTTACCGGTCCATCTAGCACATCAATTAATTCATGGGTACACCCTAAGTCTTTTGGGTAGAACTCCCCTCATGTCCCTAGGCTGTCAGCAGCTGTGACACTTTATACAGATTATCCTGCGTTTATCAACAGGAAGGCTGGATACATTGGGTCAATACTACAGAAATATGCTCTGTGTCACAAAATGGTTTCCTAGAAGTCAATGTGTACTCCTCTCCCTGCACTAGAGGTTGCATTGGCAAATTAAAGTGACGCTAAACTCAGGAGTCAAATCTTAAAAATGACTTCAAGTACTTTAACTATTGACAATTGTGTACCTTATTTGTTTATCACTCAGATGTAGATCCTCAAATCATCTCTGAATTCATGCTGCCACTGTCCTTCTGGAGGGTGGTTACTTTTGGTCCCTGTGTGTGTTGTAAAGTAGTTATCGCTCCAAGCACACTCCTGTGATGGACTACAATCTCACATTCAGTTTATTAATTTGTATCGAGATTGTAGTCCATCACAGGAGCAAGCTCGGAGCGGTGGCTACTTTACAACACACACAGAAATCGCGAGGAACAAAGGTAGCCACCCTCCAGAAGGAAAGACATTGTCAGCACCAATTCAGAGATAATTTGGGGATCTAGAGTGATACACAAATAAGATGCAGTTTTGTTAATAGTTAAGGTACTTGAATGCATTTTAAGATTTAACTCTTGAGTTTAGTGTCACTTTAAATCTCTCTGGTGGATCACTGGCAGCCATTTTGTAGATGGTCTTTTTAATGAAAAATTCTATGTTTGCACAGACTCTTGTTGTGTCTTATTCTCTTATGAAGGCCACAAAATTATGACAACACAGCAATGTTTGCATAGATAAATAATTACATTTACATATGTAATAAATACTCTCTTAGGATGGCAGGGTTACATTTGCAGACAATTAATATTTCCCATGTAGTTATGGTTACTAACAGCTAATAATGTCTATTCCAATAAACACAGTTTACAAAGCTGACAGGCATTTGTATGCAATCCATTTTCAAAGAGAACAGAAAGAGAAAATAGAGTGGGGCACACAAAGCAATCTGTGTAAGTACTTTGCAATTTGTGGTGATATATTTCCTCTCTGCCTTTTATAATTTCTCAATCATTGAAGACTGATTTAGCAAGCATTTATTTGATTAAAGTTAACGGCTTGAGCTCTTTTACACATAATTAAAATTACTTGAAATCCTTGTTCAGCAGAGGCTGTGAAGAGCAAAATTAATGTTAGTTTGTTGCAAACCAGGAGTGATTTAAGCCTGGGGCAATGTAAAAATGGCATGTTGATTGCACCTTTTTCCTCACTGAGGTGTGTTCAGGGTGTTTCACAGCAAGTTCTCTCATCATCTTCTGAGTTTCTGAAAATGTGTACTGTGTTTGTGTTTTGAAAGTGGTGGCTTAGTTATAGTGATATTTAGGTATAGGTTGAGTCTGGAGGGTGGATTCAGCCCTTGGATTCCAAAGTGTCTGGGATACTATAACAATGAGATCTCCTTGCCATCATTTCTATTCCTGTCAACCTGGGAATTTTGGGTCACCTCCACCCCCACCATCACCTTTGCGTGTTCCAAGACCTCCTGCTATAAAATAAATAAAGAATCCAGCAGGGAGAGTTGGGTAACAATGGTGTAGAATTACCTCAGTTTGTACATGGTTTGGTGACAGTAGATGTAGTTTTGTAACCTTTATACAGCCTGGTAAGCATCAATAACTGGAAGAAACCCTATACGAATTCTCATTTAATTTCCTTGAACTAAGCCTCAGTGACAGTGCCATGCTGGCGGAGGAGGGTGCTAGGGGTCCTCTTCTCACAAATTCAGAAGATAACATCAAGTCCTTTTAGACTGGAAATATGGCAGGCTTGGTGGAATAATCAGGACAATCTTTCACAGGATCACCTGAGGGAGCCTCTTTCAACTAGTAAGAATTAGTAAAAGTGCCATTACATGGGGCTGGGTTGCTCATCTCAAGAATGGTTATTGTCCAATGTCTGTGATCAAACTTCCTCCAAAACCAGGAAGCTAAGAGCCATTGTGGAAGCACTGTTACTTAGCGTCATGTTCAAGAATTGCCATGTCCACGTCTTTTAAGACAATGTGACGGCAGTATATTGCATCAACTATCATGGAATCACAGATGCCCACGATCAATGGATGAGACAGTGATAGTCCTTCATTGGGAAGAGGCATATTTCCTATCCCTGTCAGAATTCCAGTTAAAGGGTAATCTGAACTAACTACCAGACTTCATGAGCAGGAAGAAGATGAAGTAGATAACATGCATCCTGAATAAAGAAATGTTTCTTTAACGTAAAAGGCAGGTGGGGCATGCCAGAAATAGATCTATTTGCTTCCAAATTTTTGCATTTTTTTTCTCTGAATACCACTAGACATTTTCTCTGGCATGCAACTTTACATCTTTACCTCTTATGTCTCATTTAATAGATATATATATATATACATAGATAGATAGATAGATAGATAGATAGATAGATAGATAGATAGATAGATACGGTAGAGGGGTTGCTTTTTATCTGCAAGGAGGGGGTGAATGTAAAAACAGGCAGTATACAATAGTGTAATACTTTTCAAGAGAAATGGAATGCAGGGTGGAAAGTATCAGGATGTAACCATTGGTGTCAGCATATGTGAGCATTGCTAACCTTAATTATGCTAACCTTAGCTTATAAATGCTACTGTGAAAAGCATCAGATTTAGTGAGCATTTCAAAACTCTAAAGTATATCATAAGCCCAAACATTTATTTTTTTCCTTTTGGATATTGTAGAAAATGGTTAAAACCCCTGACACAATGGGGTTGATTTACTAACCTTATAAACACACCACGAACATGTATACACCTCTGTAGTGTGTTCCCTCCCAGCATGATCTATGGGTGGAATCTAAACACCTTTGTAGTGTGTACACACCCAGCAGGTGTGTTGTGCAAAGCCCTGCCCTGGATTGCAAGGTGATGTTGTGTAAATTAGCTCTACATTGTGTTGCTTGCGTTGATGAATGCAGGAATGTAAATGCATGAACTAACCATTTTTGTCTAAACTGTGAAGCAGCATTATATATGCATCATGTGCATGATTTTTCCATATATGGCATTAGTGGAAATATGCTTATAGAGACTTTTTGGTTGATAAATACGCTTTGCTGTGTAAAAATCACACGCACCTGGTGCGTGCGTGTGTTTAGGTTAGTAAATCACCCCCAATGTGTCGAGAATTCCCATAATTTTCTATCCTGTAGACACAGCAAGAAGTAAGAAGAAATCTATCCAAACTGAGGGAAATGTCTTCATGAACACCACAAGTGTCCCCATTAGAGGATTTCCTTTCTAGTCCTATTTTTCTGACAACTCAAAATTCTGGATTTTTTCTCACTTTCAGTCCCAGTGACAGTGGTCTCAATGACACTCAATGACAGATAGAGAGGGTGAATCTCCTTATTAAAGGCCCAGGCAGCAATAAAAACCTGACAGGTTTTAATACTTCACCACTCACAAAGTTTAAAAATTACTTTTGATACACTTTAAACAAGTTCGGAGTACATTTCTTACGGCCCATAATGGATTCTTCAGCTTCTGTCTGTTACTAAGTTAAACTTTGGGCACAAAAACTATTATCTAAATATATTCCTCAATAGCTATAAAGGATAGAAATCCACTTTGTCAAATGCATTGTAAAAGAAATGGTGACATCATAATTGTGCTGCACATAGCCTGGGCAGAGAAAAGAGCTGTGGAATGGACCCAACAAGTCCTCCCACGGTAGGCTTCTTGCAGAAAACTAAAGGAGGGGGCAGATACAAGATCAGTTTTCCTGCACAAGGAAGGAGAGCTTCAGTGACTGGTCCTAATACATGAAGTTTTACACAGATCTAAAAAAAAAGAATTACACTAAGCACACCAAGCTTCAAGTAAAAATTCTCAATTCCTTTTGTATTTAGACAATATTTGCTTATTGCAGAATGCAGGTTTCATGCAGATCTTATAGTGTATCTCCAGGCAAATACAAATAAAATTGTACTTCCCATATTAATTCCCAAGCTCAGCTCTTTTTACCTCCAGATGTTCTTAAACTAAAACTACCTATTATGATGTTTTCTAGAAGATCCCATTGTCTGGGTGTTTTGCATACTTTTTTGTTTTTAGTCTACTAAGCACTAGGATGTTTTTTTATTGTTTTTAACTATTTTAAAGATTTCCAATAAGTAAAATTGATTCTGGTCTGAGTCATCATTTCTTAACCAGGGGGCAGTGTCACCCTGTTGTGCCTTCTGGCTTCCTCAGAGGTGCCTCAAAAATAGATGGGCGAGTCCTGATAGTTTCGGCCAGAGGTTCAATAAGAAGGTTGATAATTATTGGGGAGAGGGGGCACCCCTGACACGTGCCATTGGTGATGAGTAAAGGTTTAGAGGGTTGGGAATAAAGTGCCATTATAGGGGTTATTGATTTTAAGGGGGCACTTTGATGTGAAGGGGGAAACCCACTTTTTTGTGTGTTTTTTGAATGTGTTTAAAAGATTGAGAAATGCTAGCCTAACTTGCGCAACCCCTACCTTTATTTTTTTCTCTGTGTTCTGGTTAACCAGTAGTAGGCATGTCATGGAAGCTGTACATACCAACCGTAATGTATGAAGTGTACTGAAGTTTTCATCTTTCATCTATATATTTCCCTGACCAATGTATATACTTTCTGTAATAATTACTGCATTCCATTAACCATACAACTGTCAGCTTGCTGTTTATTTCACCTTTAGATTTGGTCTTCAAGTAAATATAAAGTTTTTTCCTTTGTATTTCTTCCAGTGATGGCTGGGCAGACAGAGATGAAGTTATAGATGGCTATGAAGCTGAAGCCAGTGGTGGAATTACCATAAAGCTTCGTTCACCAGAGGTGAAGTCCTTTGATGAGTATTTTCTGAATCTACGGTTGGATAATAATTCCCGAAATCCATGGTTTAGTGAGTTTTGGCAATATCGATTCCAGTGTCGTATTCCAGGGCACCCACAAGAGAACCCTAATTTTAAAAAGATTTGTAAAGGTAACATTATTGACAAATTGATCTTTAAACTCGTGTTTAACAATTTATTTCAGCTATTTTATGCATGTCCGATATTATACTCTCAAAACTATAAGAGTTATGGTATTCCTATAGAAAAAGCAGTGACAGGGTGGGGGATATGTATTGAGGAAGACACAAACTTTAGAGTTTATGTAGAGTTAATGTCTACTAAAACAACATGTGTAACTTAATCATGAATGGGTCTTTTGGCATTTTTATTTGATCCGTGACTTGTCTGTGTTCAGTTTGCATACATGTATTTCACATTTGTTACGCCAGCCCAGGTGTCACTACATAAATAATGCCAACTTTTGTTAAATATTAGGTCAAACTATGGGAATATTAGCAATTCCCAGCCTTGTCGGTAAATACATAATGCTTGTGTAATAGAGTGTTAACCTCTTACGTCACCATACACATTACAATCTGGCCATAAAAGCTTTATACAATCAACTGTAAATTTACAAAAACCTACCTAACCTATCCAATAAATCTGTATCCAATAAAGAAGTAATTTCACTACATACAGTAGTTGATGGTAGATCTAAAGAAGATTGTATAGGCATATTGTAATGGCTATGGTGAATTTAAGAGCAGTCAATACATTCTGCTTGCTCTGTGATCTTCCTCCTAGTGAGGAGCTAATTCTGGCTCCCATAGTGAAAACTTCAGCAATCACTGGAGACTGTAGAGAAGGTGAGGCTTCTGTACTACACCATCATCAAGTCTCTAGTCCAAGAAAAATAATGCAAAAAAATGTGCTTCTTTGAAGCTTGCTGGCTTTGGACGCAGGAAATTATGGTGAGTACATGGTACAAAATTACTTTTTACCTCTGGAGGAGGAGATTTGCAACAGGTTATGAGATCAAAGAACATGTGTCTTCAATTATGGGACACAATCTTACTTGTGGCATGCAAATATGTGATCAGAACATATTTAAAGCCCAACACTGGAGAAAAAAAAAACACTACAAAGGTTAAATGGTCATTAGGTCTAGGAGGTACAAGAAGAGGATGTATTACTTAGCTTAACCACTGCTACAGCAGGTGCCAGCCTCTCCTCTTCTCCCTGATGGTGGGTTGTGGATGGCCCCTTAGAGTCATCACATACAATGCAGGGCTATTAACCCTGCATTGTACATGAGGAGTAAAGTTTGTGACCAAAGCCTGCACATCGCCAGTTGCACAGGTGGGAAAGGCCCAGTATTAGTCCTTCTCCCTCTACCCCTAGACTTAACAAGCATTTAACCCTTGCAGTGCCAGAGAAGAAACATAGGCATTTACACAAATAATACATGTAAGAAGGATATATTTATGGAATTTATACAAATATAAAAAGGTTCCAATTACAGAAAGTTATAAATAGTATAATAAACTATGCACAGAAAATAGCAATCTGACACAAATATACAACTGCATTTAAATAGACTATATGCACCCTATTTTAAGCATCTACCAAAGTAATAATTGATCTATCCCCTCAATGAAGAGTAACTTAAATCTCTTCAATCAGGTCTTCAATCAGTAGAAAGTTCTAATGGCTGATGTATTATATTATCAAGGATCATAGTCATCATGGTGTCTTCTCTTGCTCAGAACACACAGGTGTGGATGCTGTTTTCTATTCCTCTCCTCAACAGATGTGTTCTCCCCACCTTATGACTGTCTTCCTTTTCTTCTCTATAGTTGAATCGGCAGAAATTCAAGCCATGGCTTGCCCTATCAACACCAAGCTCGACAAATGTCAGTTTAAAAATTGACTAAGCTGGAAAGAAAATTATCAGCAGAACAGTTACTGCTTCCTTTCAGAGGCCTGAATACCATAGTCAGCAGTGGAGATTCCCTCTTCCTGGCTGTTTAGCATGGTTGGGGGAATTTACTGGCTTCTCCCATTCGGCACAACCCAACTATGATTACAATTACAGAATCGAAGAAGTTGAGTTGAAAACTGTTGTCTGAACAGTAACTGCAACCAGTCAGATGCAGCCACTGTTCGGGTATGCGGGTGAGGCTGTCAGAACACAATAGCCGGCAGCGGGAGATTCCTAAATCCATGCTGTTTAGCATGGATGGGGTAATCAAGTGAACCCTGTATGGTTAGCTTTAGTCTTAAACCTGTAAGAGTGCTAACAAGTTCACTGTAATAAGGCAAACTGTAAAGTACAAGGCAATAGCCAACCAAAGTCCTTCCTACCTGTGATGTGACCTCAGTGAACTAAATTCTAATTGTCTGCTATGGTTTACTGCGCTCTGCACATCATTATTGCCTGATAGAGCTCTGAATAATCACAGCAGAGGATCTTCTTTAATAATTAGTCTTTCTCAAAGCTGCTGGAGAGAGAAGTGCCTGGACCACACAATACATTGCTTATGAATGTGCACATAGTTCATATACTGCTTATTACAGGTATTATCTTCACAATGTGGTATTTATTTTACGGGAGATGTCAAAAAGTGACATTACAACTTTTGGTCTAGTTTTGAAGCCTGGTTGATTTGAAGAAAACTTTTAAAATCTACAGTACTTGAAAACTCCAAAAAAGGAAAGCAAACAGAGCAGTAATTGCTACAAAAAGAGCCGCTGCTGTATATGAAATACATTGCAATATGAACTGAGCCATATCCAATTAGTTGTTGGAAATGTAGTGATCCATAACACCCCATGAACACTTAAAGACAGTGATTTGTGAAAATGTTCCAGTGAATCAGTTTAATGTTTGTTCATTTTTATATGCTCGTTATTCTAATATGCTAATACATTGAAAAAAATTACTTTGCTGAGGGGGAAAAAAAACAGCAACAACCCTTTCCACGTCACATGTATCCACTGCAAAGATTTTAACAAACTTCACTTAAAGTAACATTAAAGTTACAAATATTTTCCTCCCCCACCATGCTGCTTTAAGGACTTACGGTACTTTAAATGATGCCTCTTGATCTGATCATCTTTTTTCTTCCACTTGTATTCAGCAATCCCTCCAGCACTGGTGCCGGTCTCCAGTGGTGTAGCATGGGGGGTGGGGGCAATTGCCCCTGGTCGCCGGTCTGAAGAGGGCGCTGGCAGGGCCGGATATGCCATAAGGTGGCAGGGAGCAGAGGGGCGGCAGGGATTCCAATCGCCCGACGCCGGGGACATGAAGTTCCGGGCGCTGGGTGGGTAGTTGTTTTTTACATTTAGCCCTGCTTTCATCAGGATCAGGTGAGCTCTGTACCCCACAGCTGAGATGAGAAGTCATGTGAGCTATGTACCCCATAGCAGCGGCAGAGACAGAGGTAAGAATTAACCTTTTTGGTAACTTTTTTATTTTTTTAAATGTTTTTGCATATATCTACTGCTTGCTTGCAGTAGATATATGCAAAGAAAACCCCCAAGTTCTAATTGTACTTTAACATTTATGCATTTCGCGGTTTGATAGACGCTCTTACCTGCATTTGACTCCTGCTTCGAATGTGCCAGGTCGAAGGACTTGCCTAATACAGTCTTATGATCAGACCTGGCATATAAAGTATAACTATAGCCAAAAAGTAAAAATCACAGACCTCATTACTCATATATATAGATGACCCCTTTAAGTTGGTCCAAGCTCTTTCATTCATATAATAATCAATTGGTGACCTTGACATTGCTATTTTGCTTGCATTGAATGCACTCCAGGATTGTCACACTGTGAAACTGCTTCTTTAGGCCTGGTTCACAACTGTACGTTTTGTAGCGCGTTCAACGCTCTACAAAACGCTCAAACATGAAAATCCCATTGTTTTCTATGGGTATGGTTCACACCTCGCCCTCTGAAATGGAATTTCTGAGGATATTTAATGCACATACAATGTAAAGAGTATCGCTACTTGCCACAGTTATAAGAAAACATTTTTTTGTCAGTTTTAAAAAAGTATTTGCTGGCTACAGATTGCAATAGAGAGGTAGTAGAAAATGACTTGTTTGCAATCATATATGAATTACATTTTTAATAAAAAAACATTTTGTGAAAATTAAGTGTTTTTATATGAACACTTGGTGTATTTCTAAAATGTTCAAAGCGATGTTCATTGTGTGATCGTCTAAGTTTTAGATTTTTACCACATTATGGCCTCTAGATGGAGCCCAGGAGCCATAATGCAGTACAAATCTAAAACGAAGGGGTCTATTCACAAAGCTGCCGAGGGCAGCCGAGAGAATGACTGATCAGAAGTGAAGTGAACATTCACAGAGTGAACAACTCTGTGAAAGTTTTATAAATACACCCTTAAGTTATCCTTTTCTCACCTAAAATAGAACGCTTAGACATGTAACAAGTTATTTTTGACTGTAAGTATTGAGATTATTGTTCCTCTCATTGCCCGATTCCCTAAGGCAATCAGGCATTAACCTTCAACCTCTGCCAATGAGAGAATTGCAATCTACGCCCCCTTGGCACAAATGTACTTACAGACGTTTACTTGACAAGAGATCTCTTTACTACACAGTAGGTTTATCTCACCAAGGTACGCTTCATGTGTTATTTGCCATAACAATCATTATCAGCCTTGTAATTTCTCTTTTTGCCTGTCATTGCCTCTAATTGCTGAAATTATCAGTAGTTATAGCTTGGGAACTGAAGCCAATGCCTTTTTAACAGAAGCAGTAATGATAGCATAGGAGGACTGGGCTATGATGACCAAATTTCAGAGAGCTGCAATGTCAGTCCTAAAAGTCTTTCCTCTGCTAAGTATTGTGTCACAATAAACCACGAAACACCCACTGTTGACCAAACCTACCTATCACTGTGGGAATATGACACACTTTGCATGGTGCCCCCAGGAAGCCACTGCAACCGTAAAAGAGCCATTTGCTTGTAATGTTCTCCAGGTCAACAGTTTCCAGTCCTCCATTGGAGGGGGGTCTCTTGCAAGAAGGAGGAATCAAGCTGCATGCAGCTTCGCAATATTGGACTATTCTGGCTTGACAACTTTCTCCTGTGGACTATCGAACGCTCAGATCCACCCATGTATTAACCCCATATCACCCTCTGTGCCACAGCCACTAAATGACAACACCAATCAGAAGACAGGGCTTTTCCAGCACCTGGGATAGCCTTCATTTATGGTGGCCACACATCGCCAAACTATAAAATATCCTTTACATTCCAGTTTAATAGTTTTACTTAGTAAGAGCCATGTTTAGTTCTCTGGAACATCCAGGTACAAATTAATGTAAAATGATTTAAGGTTTTATACAAGTCCCATATCGCTAACAGGCTGTTTCTTGCAAAATTTTTGGTTTTCTAAATAGAGATATTTAAGGGGGTTAATAGCACACAAACATGCAGGACACTAGCATGACTCTTAAAGCTGAACTCCAGGCAAACAGCTAAATATACAGATGAAATACATATATGATAGCTGCTGTACCTGTACCTGTTACCTCTCTCTATCCAGTTCTGAGATTTTCACAGCTCTAAAGCATAGCTCTTTTTAAAAGGGCAGGGAACCTTTTCTTCCTCTGCTGCAGTTTTACTTTCACTTATAAGTCTTCTCCCCAACCCCACCCTCTGACTGGACAGTACAAAGCAAAGCAGCAAACTGTTGCACTGATCTCCCCGTCACTCTGCTCTTTTCTCTTATTAGAATGCTCATTGCAATGTAGCACACCTTACTGGCATCCTTGTACTGCTTCTCCCTCCAATTTTCCAAGCTCCGCTGTAAAGACTGTACAGTAGACTGCAAGAAACTGGTACCATGTCAAATTCAGTTACTTTCACCACTTGCATTAAAAAATACAATTAATGATATATTAATGGTTACAGAGCTGCATTCATTTGTTACTCTTATATTTGTCTGGAGTTCAGCTTTAACATCCTAATTGTTTTTTAAAATTACAATGCTTCTTGTCAACAATAATCAAAACATTTGAATAAAATAGGCTTCATTTTAGCAGCAGCAACTTCAGCATGACCTACTAAAAGTCCATCTGAATGGGTTTTCCAGTTTGAACAGTACAGGATCACCAGCCAGAAGAATATCCCTATGGGGTCTATTCACGAAGCTGCCGAGGGCAGCCGAGTGAATGACCCATCTGAAGTGAAGTGAGCCAAACACTGTTCGGCAGAGCATGGCTTAAAATCTTTTTCAGGAATTTCAGAGTTGGCAAGAAGCTCCCACATGTTTCATCAGCACACCCACTCAGGACTACTTACCATGAATACCTTCCTAAGGATTTGTATTTTAGTACAGCCAGCCAGTCGTGTGAATTGCCACACTGCAAAGCCAAGCAGGAGACATTTATTTCCTGGTAAATACAGCTGCCTTTGTCACATCTCTGTCTATAGTCTGATACTTGGAAAAAGCCACCAACACATCCAGTGGGGAGCTACTGTATGTAACTTCTGAGAGCTGAAGCTGATCCATGAAGTAGTGATGTGATCTTCTTAAAAAGTGTGTGACATAGGTATTGCAGAACAAGATTCCAAATCCCTTGGCTGTTAAAACGCTGAACACATATGCATTTCACTGTTGATTGCTGGACAATGCCAACACATTGATGAAAAATTAAAAGTAATTTATGCAAGGTCTCATCAGTTACTTTTATCTTGCCTTAGAGATCCTCTTTAGCAACTGTAAGATTCTATCCTAGGTAAATGTGTGCAAATGAATTATTTTGTCTTCAAGTTAGGTTTTGTATGCATGCGTAGTTCAGGAGGGAAGTTACCGTAGCAACCAACAATTTCAGTATATTCCAAAAGAGGTTTAAAGATTTTCAACATTGATTCAAGAGCATAATGGTAGTAATTGCAAATCTCTTTAGGTTTGGCAGTTTGGAACTGGCCTTGTTTAGCATTGTGCCAGTTGAGTACTTGTTTGAGTAACCTGATGTACCCTTATCAAAATTACATATGGCGGAAATAAAAAAAAATTCCTCTCATATGTGAAGTGGTAATTTCTCCTGGTTTTAACAAGGTTCAAGCAGGTTTTATCAGAAGACTTAAATTTAACAATTTAAAGTATAGCCATAACACAGCAAGCTTGAACCACACATACAGTATGTAAAGTATTTAAAAAGCTATATGTGACATCTCATACCTTCCAACATTTAAAAAAAAAAAAAAAGGTACATCTTGCCCCAGTACCACACCTCCCCCTGAAGAGTGCTTTCTTAACCAGGGTGCCTTCTGGCTTCCTCAGAGGTGCTTTGAAATTTTCACACAGCATCATGCCTTTCCATGGTGCAGGTGAGTTGGTCACCAGCACCATGGAAATTATTGACATCTAGGGGGGTGGGATCCATTCAAAAAAGAATGGAGGTTCACCTCCCTGTAGGTGTGCTATACCTCTCACTCTCTGCCATGCTGCCTCCTGATGGAGGGACTAAGGACTCAGATGTGAAGAGGGGATTTTGATGTAAAAGAGGGGGACTTGTGATGTGAAGGGGGCACCTTCTTTAAAATCTATATGTAATCTATAATCTATGAATTTTGCAGAGACCATGAATAATTTTTTTTACATTTTTACATTTACATTTTTTTACATTTTAGATTGGAGTGCCTTGAGATTTTGCATACTTTTAAAGGGTGCCATGACTGAAAAAAAGCTTGAGAAAACACTGGTATAGTAAAGTAATATAGGGGAGTGAACTCAGCTTGATATTGGGAAGATCCTGAGGAACTGCCTTGCCAACTATGTTGGTACAGACCCAACAGACCGTTAATCATGTTTACAAAATTATACTGCACCTGGTAAAGAGCTGCAGTTAGAAAGCTCAGCTATCTTAGTGGTTAGCACTATGGTATACTTGAATCCTAGGGTCAGCAGCTAGGGACACAGCCTGCATGCAGCCTGTTATAGCTTTGTTAAATGATAGCTGACTCCTAATCCTGAACTCCTATTTAATTCTTACAAATATTTTCTATGCAAGAATACATGCACAGTATGTCGTTATGATACGTGTATTACATTTAAATTGAGTGCTAAAAACACCGGGTGGCTTGTCATGACCCGCCTCTCGTCTTCCTGATTGGCTGGGAAGCCAGCTTCACTTGTTCCTAGGCAGCCTGGCTTCCTGACTAATCAGGAAGCCAGATGGCACTTCCTGACTCATTGCCCAGCCTCCTGATTGTTTAGGAAGCCAGGCTGCCTATCAACAAGTGAAGCCAGCTTCCTAGCCAATCAGGAAGCCAGGCGACATGTCATGACCTGCCTCCTGGCTTCCTGATTGGCTAGGAAGCCAGCTTCACTTGTTCCTAGGCAGCCTGGCTTCCTGACCAATCAGGAAGCCGGACGGCACCTTATGACTCGCGTCCGGCTTCCTGATTGGTCAGAAAGCCAGGCAGCCTTGGCAAGTAAAGCCAGTGTTCTTTCACTAGAACATCGGCTTCACTGGCAATCAGGAAGCTGGGCAACGAGTCATGAAGTGCCGTCCAGCTTCCTGATTGGTCAGGAAACCAGGCTGCCTAGCAGCAAGTGAAGCTGGCATCCTAGCCAATCAGGAAACCGGGAAGCCGGTCATAACCCACCACCTGGCTTCCTGATTGGAAAGGAAGATGGCTCTATGCTCCCAGAGTACTTGCAGTCAAAGGGAGATCTCCCTCTGACCGGAAGTTCCGGTATCAGAGGTAAGTTTAGAAGCATTTGGACAAGTATGAGTACTTGCTCGGTATCGGCAGCGATACCGATACTAGTATCGGTATTGGGGCATCCCTAATAAATACAATCAGCAACATTCACACTCTCTGCTGATTGGAGTCCTTCTCTGTAGCCTGTTGGCAGGTGAAATGCTTTTCTACTTGGGTTCTGGCTTCTTTTTAAAGAAAACAAATGTATAGACTTTAAACATCTTTTGTTTTGATGCATCTAAAATTAGTTAGGCTTTAAATTGGACTGGTAAGAGGTGCATTATTTCCCTTCAGAAGCACTGGGACTTTAAAGGCTAAGTTTACTTTTCTGACCCTGTTTCATGTTCCACCCATACTCAGGGTGTAACATGAAACATGGTCAGATTGCAAACCCCCAACCTCCCTTCAGCCCTCCCCCCACCCACCCACTTACCTGAATTACAGACTTCTTCTCCCCACAAGCGAATGTGGTCCTTTCATCCTTTCAGCCAAAGCAGGGAGATGTGGTGGATGGAATACAAGTGCAGTGACCTCACCACACTTGTAGTCCATTCATCCCCCCCCCCCCCCCCCCTCGTATTCTTACAATTTGTTAG
>NW_017306549.1:496699-505676 GCF_000935625.1 Nanorana parkeri
CCCCCCCCCCCCCGTCTGTTACTAAATGTCTGTACGGAGGTGTGGACAAAAGGCAGGTAGGAAGAGTCTGCACGAAACCAGAGCATTGCACCCACTATCCACCGATCCCCATTGGAATGCTTTTTGTGGCTCAAATGCAAAAAGATATTAAATGCACATTTTTATTTTATTAAGAAGTGGACTTTCCCCTTAGTATAAACATTTTTGCAGTCTGATAAGCTGAAGCTTTTGAAAAGTCAGCTTTCTGTTTATTTCTTAGGAGTAATGAATTTTTTACAACGTAAGTACCACAGTAGTGCATTATTCCCCTTGCTAATTAACTAGACTGCAACAAACTTGTTTTGTTATAGGTAAACAGAGTTCTGCCCCACCTCAGGGCAGAAAATAATAGAAAGTAATGCAGCGTAGCTTAATGAATGACGCTCCAGGCAATAGCCAAGGCCACCTATCACTCACTGTTACATATAATTGGTGTAATAATGAATGAAAGTAGAATCAGAGTTCATAATAACTCACAAATTGGAATTCATTAAAAAAGCACACCCCGTCACCCTACAGTCTCTTTCAGGCTTCCTATCTGGCACTAGTGTGTCACTATGGCTTGCTAAAATTCAAAATTGGCTGATCCTTTGTAGACAGACACTGATAGACAGATGGCTGCTGGGGACATTGTCTGTGAGTACCAGGTGTATGGTGCTATTCCAGAAAGGTATCTGTCCAAAAAGCTCAGCAAAACCCTTCCTTTAGAATCAAAGGCGTATGACATTGGGATGCTATTTAACATTACAGGTTCTAAATTAGCATCACAGGTTTCAGACTTCCTCCTTCTCTCCTTTGGCACCAACTGCAGTATCTAAGTACATTATATTAACACAGTCCCTCCAAAATGGCCATTGACGTCTGATGTGGCAGACATTTTTCTAAACATTAGCAGGGTTATTCACTTAGGTGAGGAGTTTGGAGAAGGCAGAATAAGTGACCAATCTAGGACAACATAGCTGAACTGGAAAGTGTGCTGAATTGTAGAATTTTTCCAAATCAGCTATGTTGTCCTAGATTGTTCACTTCTCCTGCCTTCTCCAAACTCTTCACCCTTTTGTGAATAAGCCTGTAGGACTAGCAACCACAGACGATGTAACTAGGCAGGTGAGTGAGGGGGAAGAGAGCTACACATCACCTACAGTTAACAGCTCTAGTTATAAACATAAATCCCTCCATAAAGCAGATTACCATTTTGCATCTCAGCACATTGCCCCTTCAAGCTTTTCTAGAATGTTGACAACTATACCCAAGCATAGAGATTCTCAACCTGCATTTCCCAACACATCTATTGATAAACAATTTGCCTTGCCATTCATCCTGCAAAACTCCATAACATTTATTCTGTGCAAATAGAGTATATTTTCTGTTTGGGTCAAATGTAATATCTGAAAAATAATGCATTATGGTCACTATGCTGGCCATACACCTATCCATTATTGTTTGATTTCTTTCGTGCCCTCATCGAACCGTTGTTCATTTTCTGCTCAAATACCACATCATGTGCTGCTTGTCAAAATACCTAAACAATCTGATTGGATGCAGGCATTGTCCAGGTGTTTTAATAGCCAGCGAGGCCGACTAGCAAGATACTGAAGCTTGGCCCAGTGGGAGATTCCTCCATCCACACAGTTTAGCCTAGATAGAGGAATCTATTGCACTTTTTCCATCTGACCATAGAAATTCTGCAGAAAATCTATAGGTGTATGGACAGCTTTATTTCACCCCCCTCCTGTGGCCATTTTCTACCTCTCCCCAACACCGCTCTGATCCTGGCCACTGCTCCCCCAGCATGCTTCTATCTGGCCACCTCTCCCCCAGCCTGCTCTGATCCTGGCCACCACTCCCCCTGCCTGCTTCGATCTGGCCACCTTTCCCCCAGCCTATTCTGAGCTGGCTAGCTCTCGCTGAGCCTTTTTTTGCTTTCAGACCCATTTATTATGTATTAATGGGTTTTAAGCTCAAAGCCATTCATATGAATATCAGCAGGTGAAGCGTGAACAAACAGAAATCTAAAATAAATGTACCTTTTTCTCCATTTTTCAAAAAATATGTTATAGGTTATGTTCTTATTTGAGGTTTTTATTTTTAAGCCAGCCGTAAGATCACGGCTGGCTCCGCCCAGCTTTCAGAAGCTGGCCGCTCGGCCAGCTTCGGCTTTCAGCACAGCTCAGCCGAGCCGATGCATATGCGTTCGGCTCGGCTGAGCCGCTCGGCCATGATCGGGAGCTGTACGGACTATTACTGAACCAAAGGGGTCCTGGAGCCGAAGCTAGCCAAAGGATCGGCCGAAGCTACGGCCAGATCCTTCGGCAGCTTCGTGAATAGACCCCTTAGTATGCATGTGAGATAGAGACCTTAGATTGCAAGCTTCTTGAGGGCTTCTTGTGAATGTACAGGTTGTAAAGCACTGTATAAATTGTTGGTGCTATATAAATACCTGTAATAAATAATAATAGAATACATAAATGAAATTAATCAGAAAAAAACATGAATCCCTCTCCCCATTGTTGTGTGCCAAAATGTACATGCATTGAGATGCCATTTGAAATTAACGGCACTACATTTTACTGCATTGCAGATTGTCCATTAGCACAACGCAAATGTGAAGCCAGAATCAAGGTTTTTGTTATGTTATATTTGTGTGCACCAATAATTAATTTATTGTAATTTTATTGAAAATATAGCGTTAAACATTTGCACAACTATTGTGGGCCATGAAAAATCAACAACACCATTGTTTAATTTTACAGGTCCCATGCTTTCAGAAAATATATGGTTCTGGGAGGGGTCATTTACTAATTTTCAAAACAGTAAACGAAAAACTGTGAAAATTGCAAAAATAACAAAAAATGACCCAGCTATCTGAGGTAAAAAATATAGGAGGCTGGGCCCAACACTGGAAGGATTAAACCTTTGGCACAAAACAAAAAAAGAGCTTGTTGCTTAAAATGTGTCAGCTGATGTTAGGCTTTTACTTGTTTTTCTTGTACAAAGAGGGAAGTACAGAAATTGAAATGGGTCTTGCCTTTACTCAAGGAGCAATATCCCATTCATGGAAAACAGATGATCTGCGCTACCGAAAAAAAGGGAAGAAAAACCGGACTGGCTAGAAGCCACTAAACTCAGGCTCTAAGCCTCAAAAGGTTAATTAATCGATGGTGTAGCGCTATAAGCCTCACGGTATGATTACCAGAAAACACAGTGTTATGAGAAATACAATAAAATAAATAAAATAAATCCTTAGAAGGTCTTCTCTCTAAGCAACATATCAATGTGTGATGTATATCTGTGTGGACACTGTGTAACAAAATATAAATTTAAACAAAGTGACTCTCTCTAGAAAGAGAGTAACATACCATGATAAACTGAGTTGTTAAAACAAATCCATAATGTGAGCGTGTGTACTAAAAAACTAATAATCCTAAACTAAAATAATGTCAGTCAAACTACTAATATGAAATAGTTAAAACAAATATATAAATGAATAAAAGTGTAAATATATAAAATTTATGGTATATCATAAATAATAAAAGTGTGCAATTCTGTTCATCACATCCACGAAGAAACAGGTTTTTTTGAACTGATGTGAAGCAAAGGATGTGTACCCCAACTCGAAGTACCAGAAAACTGCTTGTCGGAAGAAGAAGCCCCCGTAGGGTATGCACTCACCAGATAACGGAAGTACGAAAGCCGTCTAGTTTTCCGGGAAAGGGGCCACAGCGCTCCGTCATATGCTACGTTCCTTCATTGCCTCAATGTGTCAGGAAGGAAGCCGTTACTTTGCCCTGAAAGGTTTCCTATAGAGTTTCCAGGAGCCGTCAGGATCCAAAATCTCAGGATTGGTGCTCAGATCCTTTTAGATGTTTCTTTGGTGAAGGCCTTTGTGCAGATTCCAGGCTACTCCGAGCAGTTTGAGTGTGAAACTACAGTGTCAGACTGGGCTTCCTCTCATTACTCTCATTACTATACAATGACTCGAAGGTTGCTGAGGAGGGGAGGCGGTATGTTGACAGACAGAGGCAGTCGTGCACTTTATCTTTTCAGGCTGGGTTGTAGGCAACACGGGAGGCAGCTGCCATCAGAAGAGACATGTGACCATCTCAGGATTCAGACTAAGTCCGTTTAAAACTACATGTCCATCTATGATTACTCTGTCCAGAGGGTGACAATGCTGCTGTGCAAATTCAGTACAGAATAAAAAGCTTTGTCACTCTGTTAAAGCTGATTTCCTGGTTAATATTGAAAAACTATATGCGGTAGAGGTTTCAGACCTCAGGGCCTAGTTAGTTCAGTGCATGCTGTGGTTTCTAAATTATCTCCCTACTTAGAACTTAACTCTGTGAGGCTAGAGAAGAATTGAACCAGAGGTTCAAGTCATAAAGGGGAATGGAGATCACCTCCTCAACCTTCTCAGCATTTCTCTGATACTACCAAGTAGTTTAGTTCTTCGTTATGCCTTATATATGCACATGTGTGCTTCTACCACTTTGCACGGGCCTTTCTGAATATGGTGCTTCCTTTTTTGCAGGGAAGTTTGAACCTGACGCTCCCTACAGCCATGTAAAAGATTTACATGCATGGACTAGGAAACTATAACCTCCCAGTCTGTTCTCACATAGGTTGGGACTATAAAACTTTCTATACAGCAACACACTAATTGAAAATTGCTGACAAACATTGATCAAGGAGACAGAACTGACAAAAGAGATGAACACTGCAACAATGGGATGGGGTAAGGTCACTCACCACTAGTTGCCAGCAGAGGAGGGGACAATAACCCAGTAATCAATTAGATGCAAGAATAAAAGGCATGAACTCACTAGACACCAGGAAATAAGGAAGCTTTAAAATAGAAGTTCATCCTAGAATTACTCAATGAACATTAAACAGCTGTATAACACATGTAACTTGATAAATGCATAGTACCATGTTTGACTTCTGTCCACACTCCAGTGTCCCACAATCAGCATTGCAAAACCAGCAACTTGTGCTGTCCCTCAGCTCTCCTCATGCTATCTATGTTTTTGACAGTGACAGAACATAAAGAAAGTGCATTTAGGCAGTTTCCAGTTAGGCTTTGCAATCATAGGACGTACAGTAGATAGCATGGGGGCGCGCTAGCAATATGGTGTCGCTGGTAAGAGACAGCAGTTTACCAATGCTGATTGCTGAACAACCGGAGCACATACAGAAGTCAAGCATGCTATGCATTTATCAACGCACATCTGCTGTATGGTTGTTTAATGTTCAATGAGTTGATCTAGGGTGCACTTCCACTTTTAACCACTATATGTCAGTGGGAAAAGGGCATTTTAACTCAGTAGATGTAAAATAATAATAGGATATCTTTACTCACTGACCATACATAAGTTGATGGCAGCATTACTGCAAATGCCTGAACTGCATATTAAAATCAGAACACAAAAGAAAAAAAATAAGCCTTCAAATAAAGTAAATGATACCTGTGGACACAATAGGATATCCTGCATCCTAAAAAATGGGCACATATAATGGTCTATTTCTTGGCACATTATGTTGCATTTGCTGGTAAATTATGTCTTGTTAGGAATATTACTACTGAGCACTTTGTTGTTGGTGTCAAGCTGTTATGGGCACAGGGCTGTATACTGTTGGCAATGAATAGTAATTACAGTATTGATTTTTGTGTCCAACTGCTTGTTAGAATTTAGTTTAGTTCTGCTGTGAACGGTGTGTTATGCATAGTAACGCTATATGGAATTTATTTTCGTGAGTCATATCACTCAGTAATTGTTGTCAACTCTATTAGTTGGTGAATCCATATTATGTACAGTAACTGTACTCATCCTTAATTTAAAAAAGAAAAACATAATGTAGAATGCAAATTGTTGGTCTCCCTCATATCTAATGTTATTTATAATGTTTACTAGTATAGTATAATGTTTACTAGTTCTAAACTTCTACCGCAGGTGGGGTTGTCAGTTTCTAATGTCTACCCCTCACACTGCGATATTGTATATGTGCTGGATATTTTGCTGTGTGCAGTGGAGTCCAGTACTCACTTCACCTAGGAATATTAAATTGGTTCAACATGTTAGAGGATTGCTAATGAGTGCTTACCAGTTCACTAAATGCAGAATGGCAGAACACCCATAATTGAATTCCCAGCACAAGAGAGAATTGGTTCCTAGCTCCTAGTTCACAATCAGTGACCTGGCAGGATCCTACCACTTTTCACATTGTGGGGGCCTATTAACTAAGACTGTACCAAAGACAAGTCTTGGCCTAATAAGAAGAAGTATAGTTCCTAGCTAAAGTGGGTCTTTCCACCCAAAGCAATAAAACACACTTACAGCACTAGTAACAATAGTGACTGTACACTACTATAGAGAAATCTTTTTATTTTTTTTGGTAAACTTATTTATCTTCTGTACTTCTGGCAGGAGATACTGATGACATAGCAAGGCACTGGTAACATAGCAAGGCCTCCCAGCTGTCTCTTAAGAAGGCTCGGTCACCAGTGTCTTTTAGGAATCTCTCACAGCTATACTACAATATATAGTACAAAAATTACAACATACGGGGGAAAATGTTCATTGATTATACATTGCCATGGCTGCAGCAAAGTGAGTGCTGGGTAGCCTAATGCACTTGCAGTACATGCATGAGATCTGATGCTGGCATGAAGGACCAGCTGTGAAAATGCAGAAGAAGCAAGCCACTGATGATGCGAATATTTTAAAATAGTGACATGGGCGGTGACATCTGAGGAAGAGAAAAAGAACATTAGCATGTGGCCAAATAAAGCAAGGAGACAAGAAATATGACTTAGATGTGGTTATTTTGCTATTTTAAATATTGTAATAGTAGCAGTTTGTTATGCGGTAGAGAAGAGTAAGGTCTGAGGAGAGGAGGTTTTCCTGCCACTGCCACTCTTCATTAGGAACGTGACCCAGTAAGTGGTCTTTTGAACCACTTTACCAGTTCAGACACTTCATACTTCTGTTTGGAGTGCACAGGCCAATTCTCTTTTGCAAACTGGTTTTCTCACAACTAGACTATATCATTTACATTAATATTATTCACAAAAACTGTGATCTGGTGAGTGTGAGTGCTAGCAACGCACAGTTACATGGTTGATCTTGATGGTTTCTATGCCAAGTCACAGTTTGACAAAATCCATGAAGGTTCAAAATAATGCCTATCTGATATTACAGCAATAATAGGAAATCTGAAACTAAATTTCATATTGTTTCATGGGTTCTTCCTTTGAAAACGTTGCTGTTGGACTTCAAATTAGGGATTTCAGAAAGTCGTAAACAAGGTTTCCAAAGGAAGTACCCAAGAAACAATATGGCAACATGGAAAAAAAGTGTCATCACACCTTAACAGGACTGCCCTCTCTCTTAACTTTGTTATTCAAATGTCAACATGGTGGCTAAGTGGTTAGCATTTGCTTTGCAAATTTCTAAGTTCCTAAATGGCATTGTAAAGTAGAATATTATTATCTACATGTATTGTCACCATAGTGTGTGGATTTCCTCTAGTTGCTTTGGTTGTCTTTCATAGTAAAACAAACTTGCAGGTTAATTGGTTTCCACCCAGGATTAGCCCTACAATGTGCTAGTACATGGTTAATATGTTCTCTGTAAACTGCTTATCTTGAGAAAAACAAGCAGTGCCTTGTCAAAACGTTACATAGTTACATAGTATTTGAGGTTGAATAAAGACATTAGTCCATCAAGTCCAACCTATTAGGATCTCATTCTAGGAGTACCTGTACCCCTGTATATTACGGTCCCTTAAGAAATCGTCCAAAAGTTTCTTGAACAATTCCACATTATTTGCTGAAATCACCGCCTGTGGCAGTGAGTTCCAGACCCTAACTGATCTTACTGTGAAGAACCCCCTTCGCCCCTTGTGCTGGAATTTTTTTTCCACCAATTTTAGGTGATGGCCTCTAGTTTTTGTAACGGAGTTAATTTTAAACAGTTTATCGCTAATGTTGCTACCACCATTGAACATTTTGTACATGGAAATCATATCCCCCCTTAATCTCCTCACCTCTAATGTGAACATGTTTAAATTTAGTAGCCTTGTCTCGTAGCTCTGGTCCTCCATACCCCTAATTAGTTTGGTTGCCCTCCGCTGGACTTTTTCCAACTCAAGGACATCTTTTCTTAGTACTGGTGACCAGAACTGGACCGCGTACTCCAGATGAGGTCGAACCAATGATCTATAAAGTGGCAAAATTATAGACTTGTCCCTGCAATACATCCCCTTTTTAATACAGGACAAGACCCTGCTAGCTTTGTTTACAGCAGCCTGGCACTGCAAACTACCTTTCAGTTTGTGGTCTACAATGACCCCCAAATCCTTCTCCATTTCTGACTTCCCCAGCGGCATACCCATAATTGTATAACCCATTTGTTTATTTTTAATTCCAAAGTGCATTACTTTGCATTTATCGACATTAAACCTCATCTGCCACATTAATGCCCACTCCCCTATTTTATCCAGGTCCTCCTGTAATGTTATAGTGTCTAAGTCCGTGTCTATTACCCTCCCTATTTTGGTGTCATCCGCAAACACGGAAATATCGCTGTTAACACCCTCCCCGATGTCATTAATAAATAAGTTGAACAATATGGGACCCAGCACAGAACCCTGAGGCACACCGCTCATTACACTAGCCCAGTCTGAAAAGGTGCCATTTACAGATACCCTCTGGACACGTTCCCGTAGCCAGTTCTCTATCCACGTACACACCACCTCATCTATGCCCATAGCCCTCAGCTTGTGTAGCATAGCCAATAAATGTATCTTATGTTGCCTCCTTACAAGACCTGTGAGTGCCTCTTCCACTGGATCATCTGTTTTTAATTGCCTTTAGTTTACCCGGGCAGCTTTTACTCTTGTTTGAGTGCGGTGCCATTGGACTTTTCCCTGTAAGTTT
>NW_017306549.1:505918-564973 GCF_000935625.1 Nanorana parkeri
TATTATAATAAAGTGTCAGTCCTATATAAAAATGTAAACTAAATAACAATAAATCAAATCTAATATTTTGTGGCCTAGATTGGCACGCACAAAGTTATTTTTATTCTGCAGTTATTATTAGATGGTATAATTTAACAACTTGCTGTGAAAGGAGAGAAAGGAGATAATTATAGGACAGCAAAGAGACTGACAAGCAGAACAAACCTGTGCCACACGTATAAATTTAACTTCATTACATATAGTGGATCTGTGAGGGTACGTATTATACATCATTGCTACAGTTCTTCATGGTGAGAATATGAAGCAAAAATAATGTGATACTATTGTATTGTACCTGTTATTGATATATTATTTTATTATTGTCATTAAAAAAAATCTACATATATATGTCACTCATTACAGTAGCTTAAGAATGTATGTGATAATTACCTTAGGCACCGCTGCTGTTTACTAAACAATGAATGTGTGCCAACAATACCATAATGTCATTTAAAAGGACACTAATTTCAAGAGTTAAATCTTAAAAATACATTCAAGTACCCTAACTATTAACAAAAATGTATTGCATATGTGTATCACTCAGTTGTAGATCCTCGAATCATCTCTGAATTGGTGCTGACACTGTCCTTCCTTCTGGAGGGTGGCTACTTTTGTTTCCCATGGTTCCTGTGTGTGTTGTAAAGTAGTCACCACCCCAGCCTCACTCCCGTGATGAACTACAATCTCATGTTTAATTTACTTATTGGTATTGAGATTGCAGTTCATTGCAGCCATTGCAGTGTTGTAAAGTAGTCACCGCTCCTCTTACTTAATCTAGGCTTAAACCTCCCCATCCAGACGCTAATATACCTCTTCCCTATGGCAACTGGAAGAGGTAGGCGAACTCCTCACAGTACACAGCAGCGACGTAGGTGATAGAGCATGGGGTCAAAGCATGCAGCAGGGGGACACAGGCGTCTAAAACTCTGACAGGTGTTGAATGCTGAAAATTCTGATGGAGGCTGCAGGGAGTTTTCCCTAAGCTCAGTGAATGGGGTTAACTTCCTCATTCACTACTGACTTCCATTCTCCAATCATGAGCAAGCAAAAATCGGATATATAATTGCCCTGAAGTCAGTAGAGATTCACCTTATTCACTAAGCTAAGTTAAATTTTCCTATTTGCCTAGTAACTTTTCACTTAGTTTAGTGAATAAGGTGAAGTTGTGCTGACTTCAAACATCCAATAATGTTCGAACATTTCCTTGCACATGAATAGGTATTAATTGCAAAGTGACATTTCTCTTAGCTTCACCTGATTCACGTTGCAAAGTGAGCGTGCTCTATTCCTACATCAACCTAAATGTCATAATATACTTGACCAGAACAAACAATGCCAGACTAAGTATTTTTTCAGGGTAATAGAGGTGACGCTAAGAGAGTTGTTGCTTTGGCCGTCCAAAGTTGTGCACCTACCATCTTGAATAATAGAAATCCATACCAAGCAATTTGTTTCCCTTACATATACCGTTTGTCTTTTGTGATAAGATTCTTCGTGCATTGAGCTTGGTGTCTATTTATTAAGTAGAGATCGGATTATTCAACTTTCTTCCTACTTACGTTTTTACACTTTTACCCCTTTTGACTAATTTCTAAGGGGGTTTTTCACAAAGCTGCCATAGGCAGCCGAGTGAATAACCGAGCCAAAGTGAAGTGAGCCGAATGCTGTTCGGTTATTCACTTCTGGCTTGTACGGCTGATTTCAGCCGTACATTGGCTAAAAGCAGCCGTATATCAGCTGCCTTTTGGTCAGCCGAACATGCTCTGCAAGTTCGGCTGAGCCGGAGTGCAGAAGGAGTTCGACTCAGCCGAACCAACATTTGGATCAGCTGAGCTGAAGCTCCGGCAGCTCACTCGCTGCCATTTACCCCTATTCTCATAGGGCCCAAACGGCAGTAAGTGAATAGCCGAATGCCGCAGAGGTAGCGAGCAGAATAGGAAAATAGTTAAATAAAAAAAAATTAAAAAGTAGAAAAATTATTTCAAACATGTCAAGTGATTTGATTTATATATACTTTTGAAAAAATGTGGACAAAAAAAATCTTAGTTATGAAAATATCCATAAAAAGGCTATTCTATGGACAGTGTGGTAACCCACAACAATCAATCTTATTTGAGATCACTGCTGTCAGACAAAGAAAAAGATCAAATCTTATGCTACAGGTTAACACATTTCCCAGTCACTGCACTTTGTACCCCTCGCTAAATAAGCCCATGCATTTGTCTATGCAGATGCAGTATATTTTGTAATGAAATATATTTTGTAAATAATTGATTTCAGCATATTTTGAAAAATTTTATTTTCACTCTCTTTTAGGTGATGAAAGTTTGAAGGAAAACTATGTACAGGACAGTAAAATGGGCTTTGTCATTAATGCAATATATGCAATGGCCCATGGCCTACATAACATGCATTCGGTCCTTTGTCCAGGATACGTTGGACTGTGTGATGCAATGAAGCCTATTGATGGCAGCAAACTGCTTGACTTCCTATTAAAGAGCAGATTTTCAGGTGTCTCTGGAGAAGATATATTTTTTGATGAAAAAGGAGATGTCCCTGGAAGGTATAATTGGAGAGTATAAAAGTGTGTACTTGCTAAACTCCAGTTTTCTTGAAGAAAAATATTGTAAAAAAACCCTCCTCTTCAAGTGGACTTTGTATACTTTGCAAAAATGATGGTAAACCTTATTGCAGATCCATGCCAGCTTCTGTTCTGGAGGCACCGATGTAGGCATTAGCAGTACTTTTTATAACCCTGTAAAGTGAAAGTATCTTTTCTTTAAAGAAGAACTCTGGGGTAAAAAAAAAACCCACTACAAAGGTTAAGTACTCATTTGTGTCTAGGTAAAAAAAAATGTTATATTCATCCGAACCTTGGATCCGGCCAGCTGTGAAAGCTTTCCCTACGGTCTGTCTCCTCCCCAGATCATGCAAGGATCCTTAGATTACTGTAGAGTAGGAGGAGAGTAGCTGCAGGGATCGGTCTAAGAGCCGGCTCTGAGGATCAGGTGAGTAAAACTCTTTTTTAACCTACACTCAAATGAGCACTTAACCCTTGCAGTGAGGGGCTAGCCCCACTGCAAGGGTTTTAAATAGTTTTTCCTTGGAGTTCTGCTTTAACTTAGTGTATCAAAATGTGTAGGCTCAGCATTTATTAACATGAGCAAGAGTTTTGGAAAGTGCCCCTCCAAAGTTTAAACTTCAATTGCAGGAATGCCTGAAATTTGAAAGACTCTGTGCAGACTTATAGTAAACCACTAAAATATTGTGAAGAATGAAATGAAAATTCTGTTGTGTTTTTGTACATAAAGTAATGTTGCCATGCAAAGAAAATACTTTAAAAGTCTAAAAGATTTAGGGGTCTATTCACAAAGCTACCGAAGGATCTAGCCATAGCTTCGGCTGATCCTTCGGGTAGCCTCAACCCCAGGACCCCTTCGGTTCAGGGCTGCTGTACAGGCATATGCTTTGGCTCGACTGAGCCCAGGGGAAATTCGAAGCTGGCCATTGGTCGGCCGACAGCATGCTTCTGACAGCTGGGCGGAGCCAGCTGTCATCTCCGCCGGGTTCTGTGTGTAATGACAGAAGGCGTCCCTGGTTACCTGGTAACGCCTTCTGTCATTACACTGTGGCTCCTCAGTAAACTGGGAGCCTGGCGGAGCTGCTGTAAAATCACAGCAGCTCCGACGGGTTCTCAGTGTGTAATGACACATGGGCATCCCTGGTTACCACTTTCGGCACTTTGGGTCAGCCGAACATGCTGAGCATGTTTGGCCGACCCAAAGCCACCCGATGTACAGCTGATTTCAGACGATATACGGCTGAAATCAGCCGTACAAGCCTGAAGTGAATAGCCGAACAGTGTTCGGCTCACTTCACTTCGGGTCGGTTGTTCACTCTGCTGCCTACGGCAGCTTTGCGAATAGACCCCTTAGAAAATTATGAATGCCTCAAGGTTGAAAGTAAAAATTAATTTTTAATCAAATTAAACTGAAAAATGGCATATGTAGCAATTGTATACATTATATACATTTTTCAATGAAAATAGAGTTTTTCTTTAAGCCTATTGCTTGTTGATGTACAAATGATCACTTAGAAGTCATGTTTAGTGATAAGGATCATCATTACACAACTAGAGAGTTATATGGAGGAAATAAAAATAGTAATTCTGAAAATAGAAATTGTACCAACGGGGAATAAATAAGACTCGTAGTAAATATATCCTGTAATCTCCGTAGTGCTGTATAATTAACTATTGATAAATACATTCCCCTAAAAAAGCACATTAACCAAGATTTTTTGTAAATTTCATCTCATAGTTTTATTACTCCACTAAAAACTCCTACACCAGCATTAAAAATATCAATCTATCAATATATAAATAAATAAATATATATTTAAAAAATTGCATAGCCTGCGGACCCAGTTCATGCAAATATATATAATGCAGTTGTTAATTTTCTCATGATTGATGAATATAGTCAAGCTGTTCCACAAAATACAGAGTTGATAGATGTATTATTTATATTCAAGTATATCTTTGCATGCTATAGACATCTAAGCAAAAAAAATCTCCATTTATTTCTTCAGGAATACTGTCTATTTTGTATCTCAACGGTGGACAGCCTCTCGATGGGAAGAAATGGAGATTCTTCTGTGCATGCGTAGAACAAAGCTCAAAAACTCAAGCTCACATTTAAATGTACATCTGAGTCAAAGGAGTGACTTATCCTCTCTCTTCTCTCCCCTCCTTGTCTGTGCTGTTCAGACTGTTTAGTACAGTACATAGTTAAAATATATAAAACATCAGTTTAAAAACCTGAAAACTAAAAAAAATGACCCCAAACCACTATAGCTATAAATATTTGATGTCTGCTTTCCGGAAGCTCTAGGAGAGTGAAGCATCAGCAAACCTTCACTGTTGGTGTTCACTGATTTATTCAGGCTGCTAAACTAGTGACCAGAGCAGACTGCATGCCTTTCGGCTACAAAACATTTTAAAGATCCTACATTAACATCCCGGCCAACCTAAGTTTAAAAGTCTACTACCCTGATAAAGGTGGCCCCTGAACCTTGGAAACATGTCTGAACCTTTTTAGCATCTAGCAATAAATAAGCTTCATCTGTACAATGAAAATCCGGTGGCACTCTATAAAGAGCAATCTAAAGTTCTGTCAATCCACTGCATTTGTCTGCAGTGGATTACATAAAACTGCTCTTTAGATAGTTTATTTTAGAGAACCATGTTTATGGAACATCCCTTTAGATTTGAATATAGTACTAAAATTAAAAAGTAGTACCAACTTATATTAAAATTGGCCTTTTTGTGTACTTTTTCAATTCTGCATTAATATATTCCTGACATGTTACAATATACAGAAACAGTGTCATTTCTTTAAAATAGCTGTACCTTTTATCATTGAAAAGCAGTCCATGAGCTCCAGTCAAGTGATTCTAGGCTGAAATGATGTCATCAGTCTGCTGCAGGCAAGAGGAAGTCTCACCTCCGCCAGTGATCAGTTACACATATTCATTACATTAGGTATTAAAGCAGAACTTTGGAGGAAAAACTTCTTAACCCTTGCAGTGGGGCTACCCCCGCACTGCAAGGGTTAAGTGCTTGTGTTAAACTTCACCATTTCCTGAATAACCCTGTAGATGTCACCTGTATGCATGAGGAGCAAAGTGATACTAAGGGGTCTATTCACGAAGCTGCCGAGGGCAGCCGAGTGAATGACCGATCTGAAGTGAGCCGAACACTGTTCGGCTATTCACTTCAGGCTGGTACGGCTAATTTCAGCCGTACGTCGGCTGAAATGAGCCGTACATCGGCTTGCTTCGTGTGGCTTCGGGTCGGCCGAACATGCTCAGCATGTTCGGCCGAAGTGGACTCCCGTTACCGAAGCTAGCCGAAGGATCGGCCGAAGCTACGGCTAGATCCTTCGGCAGCTTCGTGAATAGACCCCTAAGAAACAATATGTATACATATAATTTCCTTGTTATAAAAAAATACAGCAAGTAAAATGGAGTTTTAGTTTCCCCCTTAGTTCTTTGTTGAAAAAGAGATGTGTGAGTTAATGTAATAAAATAATTTGTTAAGCAGGAGAGGTGGGTATAGCTAAAAATGTTGTGCGCGCATAAATATAAAATTTAACATTGAAATGGTGGACAAAATAAAGTTTTTCACTTGGGTTTCAATTTCATGGCCTTGAGTCAGGGTTCCCTAAAAATGATGGGTGGCAGCAGCAAATTACAGTCGAATAGCCGAAGCCGAGGGATCAGCCGGAGCTACGGCTAGATCATTCGGCAGCTTAGTTTCATAGACCCCTTAATGTCACTTTGTTCACCATGCATGCCAGTTACATCTACAGGGCTATTCACTAAAGGGTGAAGAGTTTGGAGAAGGCAGGAGAAGTGGACAATCTAATACAACATAGCTGATTTGGAAAAATTCTCTAATTCAGCTCACTTTCCAGCTATGTTGTACTAGATTGTTCCCTTCTCCTGCCTTCTCCAAACTCTTCACCCTTTTGTGAATAGACCTGTTAGTTTATTTTAATAATATTATTTCCCTTTTAGACATTTGTTAGTCTACTTGATGTACTGTTTTACACAGTTCAGTTCCTGTTTCCCACTGTTCTTATATATATTTTTCTGTTATAATAAAAAAAGTGGTTTATATTGTCTTCAAATGTATTTATAAATGCTATTTTATTGCATTAATATGTAATGTATTTGCGTCCCTATTATTTTAGTGTATTCTACCATATATATGCATTTTATTTATTGCTTCTATAGTCTTAGAAGGTTTATTTGAATATACAATTACAGTATATTTCCTTATACTGTGTTGTGTTCCAAGGCGGGCTGGTGATAGTAGACTTTGATGGACACAGCTGCTCTCAAATGTTTTTTTTTAACTTCTTCTTTCTTCATATAGACGTTTATTTTTTACATTTCCTTAATTTACATTTTCACTTTGCCCCATGTTACTTCACTCACCTGTTTCTCAATTGACTCCCCTGCAGCGTTCAAATTCTCTATATTAGTGCCATTAGTACCTCTCTTCCTCCATGCTGTTGAAGTGGCAAGTGCCCCGACACATGTTAGTGGAGGTCCAGGCTGCATAATTATTGTCCCCCGGGATTATTTACCATTCTGCACACGTTTTTAAGCAGTTTAACCCCTGGTGTGTCTTAGAGTCATTCATGTTTTTTTCTATCAAAGCATGCTATCTGTTTTTTTGCTGGCTCATCCAGAAGTGATAGTTGCTGCATCTGCATTATAACCTGACATTCGATGGGAGTTGATTAACCTACCTGGCTACATGGTTTGCTCAAGTCACTGCTTTGTAAATGCATTTTATTTTTGTTTTGTGATAAAAAGCTGTTTTATCTGAACTATCCAACGTGCTCAGTTTTGTTCTACATGCACTTGAAATAAACAGAATACTGTATATCTGTTACAAAATCCACGTTAACAGGAGAACATTTTAAATATTATGTAAACGCTAAACTGTTAGGATGTTTGCAAGCTATACGTGATATGCATTTATTTGCATTAGTTATTCTGTTTGTGTGTCTGTGAGCTCATTTATAAACATATGGAGGGTATGGATGAGAATGTAATGTGAAGAATAAGAATGGTGGATGAGAAGAACCTAAAATGAAACCATTTTTTTTCAACTTTAGATATGATATCATGAATCTTCAATTTATTGAGCCAAGCCACTACGATTATGTTCTTGTAGGAACATGGCAGGAAGGAAATTTAACAATTTACGACGAAAAGATGCAGATGAATAAAAGTGAAATGGTTCGATCAGTGTGCAGCGATCCTTGTTCTAAAGGACAAATAAAGGTAGGTTGAAAGACAAACAAAAGTCGTAATTGTACAACTATTTAAATTAGACCTGAGAGAATGTTTGCCTTATATTTTACTATAACACTACTTTAACACGGCGCCTAGGAGAGGGTGAACAATCCTTTTGCACTCCTTACTGGATATCCCAGAGATAAACAAGTTGGGTGCTTGAAGTGACAGCGGATGGTGCCGCTCGAAACAGAACTTGATAAAGATGTCAACAGCACACCAAATGAAGTGCCAAACGTCTATTTATTGACGCATATTGACACTTAATCAAGCGCAACGTTTCAGGGGCCGCGCAGGGTCCCCTTCATCAGGCTCAAAAATGACTGTAGGTAAGGGAAAAGCCACGGTCCTTCTGGCCATATCCTGGGTAATGCTGAGTAGCCCAGAAAATGCTCCTGCACTGTGTGTGCTTGATGTGAATTTTTTAGCATTACCAATATCTTGTCCGAAAGTGCAGGTACAAGAGTTGAGGGTAAAGTATGAATATTTATGATTTTTTTTAATAGCAGCTTTTTGGCTTGTAGGGGGGCCACTGTAAATAAGTGAACCTTGCTTGTAGTGCAAGATCTGAATTCAATGACCCTGCTTCCACGCCACCAACCCCCCCGCGCCCGCAGTGTGATCGGACGCATGGCAAAACTTTGCCTGGGTTTAGTTCCACTGCAAACGCCAGCAATAGGGCTTGCTCCGATAACGCTCTGAAACGCACCGCTTTTGGTGTGAACAAGCCCTTAAAGATCACAACAAAGATTACAAAGTCATGTTACAATGGGGTTCTAAGAAAAAGAAAAACACCTGTTGTTCATTTACTCTAGAGGGCTGGCAGCCTACCAAGATTCTATCCATACAACAGAAAAGGGAATAAAATATGATTTTAGAGGCTCTGTTGTGAAATTTCCAAAATACTTAAAGCTAAAGAAGTAAGTGAGAGCTTGTTCTTAAGTGCTTTTACTGCTTGTTCACAATATGTAAATACTTTAGTTTGCATGATCTGGGCACTGGTTCAATAAAACCAAAGATAATTACTACTATTGTTCTCCCATAGCAATAAAAAGCTAAACCCAAAAGCAAAAATCTAATTTATTGTAGCTTACCAATTTTTACACATGGTGACTGATTTAGTTTTCTTTTTTAGTTTAGAGGGTTGAGACAAACTAACAATGACATGGCGTGCTTACAATGGTCGGCTTTTATTCATTTATTTAAAACCTTTATCCCAAAAGTTAAAATAAAACTGCTGCTTAACCTGTTGCCGTCCGCCCGTTGCAAAAAAACGGACGAACGGCGGACTCGCATTTGCGGATTTTTTTTTCTACTTGCGCACGGGCAGAAAAGCCTGTTCACTGCAAAGAGCCGTTACAGGCTGTTTCACATACACACGATCGGCGGCTACATAGGCTCCCGATCGCGCGTATGTGCTGGCTCCGTGACCCCCCTCTCCCCCTCGAGATCCGCCGCCGCCCCCCTCCTGACCCCTCACCTTCAATCCCGGGATCCGCTGCCCCATCTGCGGCCCGGGACCGGCTCGGGAGGGCCTCAGGAGGAAGAAGTGAGGGAGGTCAGCATCTTCCTCCTTGCTGACCTCCCTCCGTGCTGTGAATGCAGAAGTGATGTGTATTACATCACTTCCGCATTCACCTGTCAGTCATCTGGCTGCTATAGCCAGAGAGAAGAAGCTGATGAAGCAGATCTGTGCTTCATAAGCTTCTTTTGGGGTCCCCAGGTGACATTAGGGGTCTTAGAGATCCCTAATGTCTCCATAAAGAGGACCTGTCAGTGTGCCTTTGCTATTATATAGGGGGATTGTTATCCCCCTATGTCAGGGGGAGCCAAACTCCGGCCCTCCAGCTGTGGTGAAACTACAAATCCCATGATGCATCTCTCTCCGGGAGTCATGTCTGTGGCTGAGAATCTTGCAATGCCTCATGGGATTTGTAATTCCACCACAGCTGGAGGGCCCCTGCCCTATGTAATTGCAATGACATTAAGTGTAAAAAAACATAAAAAGAGTAAAAAAAATTAATAAAAGTCACATAAAAAAGTAACCCCCCCCAATGTTTAAGTCCCCCACCCCCACATTTACGCACATATAAACGTAAATACGCGTTTGCGGCGCCACATGTTACATATTGTTGCGAACGTCCGAGTGATAGCAATCATATAGGGCTATCAATCACTGATAACACTAAACTGATGAGCGGTAAAAGCTTTTAAAGCGTCGCCTATGGCCAATTTTAGTGTTATCTGGAATTTGGATTTAATTTGTCCATCTAACACTGCCCTCCCCACAGGTTAAATATGCTGCTGTCCAAGAGGGGCTCTGTTGTTCCTCCGTAGAGTGGAGCCACTGTAAAGGTGCCCATACACCTGCCGATTATCGTACGATAATCGGCAGGTATATGGAAGGCATGCGACCATTTCTACTGTACGGTCGCACTTCTTTTGTCTAAGGAGCATGCTAGAAAACCTGCCGATAATCCTAAGATTTTCAGCAGGTTAGTGGCATGCTTGGAAGACAAATGCCGAACGGGCCGGTGTGCACAAGCGCACACTGCCCGCTCAGGATAGGAATCATCGCAAGCCCTCCCCTCAGCGGGGAGGTCTTGCGATGATCGCAAGTACAATCTGCCTGTCCAAGATGGGCAGATCGAACAAGATTTTAATTACCTTACAAACATCGCACAACGAAAGTCGTGCGATCTTTGTAAGGTGTATGGCCAGCTTAAGACAGGAAGCGTGTTTACTGACCGGATCACCAGGTGAAAATCAAGGTAAAAAATAGCAAAACAAATGAAAGCTAATGCAGCCACCACATTTAGGCCCCTTTCACATGCTCTTATCAGGAGGGGATGCATGCACGGATTCCCTCCTCATTGTAATGGATGTCACTGTTGTGACATCCGTGTCCTTGCAGTTTTTCCCCCATCTTGCGATGGAGGAATAAAGTGACATTGCCAGATCCATGTTAGTGTGGGCAGCCATGTCTAAAATGAGTCTATTTACATCTAGTCAACCCCTGTAGAATGTCCTCTGTTTAGGGTGCCTTTATTTATTGACGGACAACTGAATCTTAAATATGGGTTGGGTTTATTTACAAATAGGGATATACATAAATTCTAATTACACTTAAGGGAAATGGAGAGAGAATTTGGATGGGGAGGTAGAGATAGGGTTTGCGGTTAACATCATCAAGCTATCATCATCTTTCTCTCACTCATTCACACATGCCAGGGCATTTCGCTCTCTAAAGGTGGCCATACACTTTACAACCATCGCAAGACCTTAGTCTTGCGATGGTTGTAAAGTAATTAAAAATCGTACGATCTGCCCATCTTGGACAGGCCGATCGTACTTGGGATCATCGCAAGCCCGCCCCCCTGAGGGGCGGGTTTGAGATGACCGCAATGCTTGACGGGCAGTGTGCGCGTGCGCACACCGGCCCGTTCGGCATTTGTCTCCCGAGCATCATTCTAACCAGCCGAAAATCGTAAGATTTTTGGCTGGTTTTCAAGCATTCTCCTTAGACAAAAGACGTGCGACCTTACAGTAGAAACGGTCGCACGTCTTCATTCACACTGCACGATTCTCGTACGATCGCGGGATTTCCTTAAAGGTGCCCATACACCTTCCCGCGATCGTACGAGAATCGTGCAGTGTATGGGCACCTTTAAGGAAATCCCGCGATCGTACGAGAATCGTGCAGTGTGAATGAAGACGTGCGACCGTTTCTACTGTACGGTCGCACGTCTTTTGTCTAAGGAGCATGCTAGAAAACCAGCCGAAAATCTTATGATTTTCGGCTGGTTAGAATGATGCTCGGGAGACAAATGCTGGCTGGCCATCGATGATCGCAAGTACGATCTGCCTGTCCAAGATGGGCAGATTGTACGTTTTTTAAATTACTTTACAACCATCGCAAGACTACGGTCTTGCGATGGTTGTAAAGTGTATGGGCACCTTTATAGGTACACTCATATGGTAGGTATGATAGGTACACTCATAAAGTCTCAGTGAATCACATTCTTGAGTGTAGGGTCCAGAAAGACTTGTCCATAAGGTCATGAAAGGTTACTACTGTTCCAGCTTGTGAGGTTGTGCATATGATTACACAGAAAGCTCCCTGTATCCATGCTACCAAACAAAACAGGTGTGGGCAGTAAATACCAGCAGCAGGTCTGGATTTTCCCAAGGGATAACAACCCTTAGGCATCCATTTATCCTTTAGTGTCACTTCTCCAAGAGCTCTGTTTGATGATCCTCATTTGCTTATCACAAAGCCACGTGCTGATTGTTCTTTCAGGAGAAAGGGAATAAATAATATATCAAAGCTGTTACATAGATATCAATTTTATGCCAGTGTGAAAGGGGTCTTATGCTCCAGTAAGCTGCAACATATACATTTTTTGTTATTGGTTTAGATACATTTTAATCATTAAATCTAAACAAGGAAAAAAGGCTTTAACACTTCAACTAACCGCTCCCTCCATGGTGCAAATGAGAGAACACCCTCCTAGTTGCTGTTTTTTTATTTGGCTATAACAGAATTAGTTACATAGCAACAAAGAGAAGAATACTTTTTAGCAGCTTGTCAATGGAAATATTTCATAGTGATTGATTTTCATTTCAGAGACAGCTTAGACAGAAGTGAGAAGAATATTCCGCTTAGTGTGAAACCATTTTAACACGTTAAGCCAAAGGCATTGTGGTATTATTTTAGCTATGTGATTCCTACCACTGAAAACCTGGGCATATAGCGGGACAAGTTAAATCAACAAACACAGTTGGACTGTGTGCAAAACATTATGCTACTTCCGCTGTTGGCTTATCAGTCTGATGGCTACGAACAACACATAAAGCGCACACATCATTTCATTACCATGCAAGCATTGCCAACAAGTCCTCCTACTCAATTCCCAGGTAATCTGTGTGATTGAATATGGAATAAATAGTGATTAGTAGTCAACTGCAGGTCGGTGTTTACTACAAACACAAATTAACAAATTTCCCCTTGGAAAAATGTCATTTCCAGACATCTTTAAATAATGTTCTAAATCACACCTCTAATGTATTTTTAATATTAACTAGTCAATATAAACAGTCTACACTGAGATCAATCTAGACCAGTGGCATCCAACCTAAAAGGACTCCAGAGCCACGTTTGTATCCACAAATGGAGTGGAGGGCCACATTTAAATCAACCATTTCTTTTTTTTATGATTTCTAATTCAAAACTATCAGGTAATGGCTATGCATATCATAATAAAACCCTATAAAACACAGTAAACTCCCAGTTATCTGACACCCATGGGGATCGATAGGTGCCGAATAACTGTAGTTTCTGGTTGCTTGAGCGGTAATAGTAGCTCTCAAACAGCCACAACTCACCCCCGTTGTGCCCCAAACCCCCAACCCAACCCCCCACTCACCGCAGCCCCATTCACCTACCGGCTAGCTTCCAGCCAGGAGCATTTTAAAATAGCCAATAGCAGGCTGGCTATTAAAGCCCAGGCCAATGAGCAGAGGAGCGGACCTGAATGAGAAAGTTGTCTCTCAGGTCCGCTCCTCTGCTCAGTGGGCGGGTACAATAGCCAGCCTGCTATTGGCTATTGTTGGCTATTGCTTCCCATTGTTTACATTCTGCTTCCGACCACGGAATCTAGCTGCTGGCCAGCAGCAAGATTTAAACAAATAATTTTGTTAGCAAATAAATACATTTAGTTGCTAACATCAATTTTTAATGTTCACCAACCCACATTTTTTTAGTGTGCATCTAGCCACCAGCAAAACAAAACCTAGGATATTCTGTCCTCAATGTTTGTTTTGCTGGGTGCTTGAATGCCGGATATTGGGGAGTTTACTGTAACAGGAATAACCCCCTTCCAGGAAGCTTCACCCTCAGGGCCCTTTTATTCACCTGCATACTGCCACTGTAATCTCCTCTCACACCATAATGTATGGAAGTGACACGCAGCCTCAGACACAGCTGTGCAAACGTTTCTGGCAAGTGGCCTTCACTTCAATGCAGAAGCAGCAATATTAATTCCCTTTTATTAGCGTCAGTGACAACAATAAACTGGTGTTAATGGCAGCAATTATAACAATCCCCCAGTCTCATCAGTGACTGTGGCAGCCGTATTATCCCCCCCTCTTTACCAGTGGCAGTGACAGCAACAACAACCACCCCTCCATTGGTGTCAGCGACAGGACAGCAGCAATAAAAGCCCTAGTGTGAGTGTCACTTGAAGCAATTAATATCCCCCACATTAGTGTTCAGTGTAAGCAAAAAAAACCTTCTGGCCAGTGTCAGGTTGTTGGAATGCAGAGAGAGTTCCAGTACTCAGCACCTCTGCCCCTCTGCATTGTGTATACTATGTAACTAAGGCCTCATGGGCCCTTCAGTTGGACAGCCCTGATCTAGGCATTCTTTAAAACTGAATTCCAGTATAAGGGCTTGTTTACACCATAAACAGTGCATTCCAGAGCGGTCAGCTGCTGGAACGCACTGTATAGCACCCTGGCCGGCTTCCTTAAAACAAGAGGCATGTGTATTCATACTTGAATTTTGGTGTGCTTTGTATATTTTTTCCAGATTTGTGCAGTAACCCAGCATAACTCGGTCTCTGTGCAGGAGCTTCCTGTAAAAAAGACCAGTCACTACTCCTTTTTTTATGCAGGGTGATTGGTCTTGTATCCGCACCCTACTGTAGTTTTCTGTAGGCGGCCTGTAGTGGGTGGTGCTGGGTCCCCCTGCTCTCTGCACAGGCTATATACACACAGTGATAATGCAACTGCTACTTTCAGCCAATGTAACCAATGTCTTTTTACTGTATATAAAGATCTGTAACAATAAATATTAAAACACTGATTTTTTTATCAGTATTCATCCTAATACTAGTTCGTTTTGCACGGCATTTGTTATGACCGTCAGTTCTTGTTTCCTTGAAAACATTTTCCAACATTATATAGATATATCTAGATAGATATATATATTGTGGCATTGTGAGGCAATACCACGGTGTTAGGTGGCCTCAAAGTCACCCAGGGTTCTCAGCCAGAGGGGCTGAGTGGCTCCAGGAAGACAGTACGTGTACCAGGAGAATATACTCACCCCTATCCTCTGAGCCAGCTTGCTCTTAGACCGCTCCCTGGAGCCTCTCTCCCCCTCTGCTCTAACAGTTTAAGGCCCCTGATTTACACAGTGTATAAGAATTGAGGACACCAAGGGACATTCCAGCACTGCAGGAGAGCAAGAGACAGGCGAGAGAGAGCACTGTCACAGCCGGCCAGCTCAGAGGATCAGCTAAGTATAACTTTGTTATTTTCAACCTTAAGGCAAAAACAGGCCCTTAACCCTTGCAGTGCAGGAGATCCACTGCAAGGGTTAATCAAATGCTTACCAGCGTTTCTGAAAGTAAGATCTAGCCGTAGCTTCGGCTGATCCTTCGGCTAGCTTCGGGCCCAGGACCCCTCCAGTTCAGTAGAACTGAAGGGCTACTGTACGGGCTAACACTATAGCTATAGCCCGTACAGCTCCCGAAGTTGGCCGAGTTACTCAGTCGAGACTATGCTGGCTTTTTTTCTTTTTTTTATTCTGACGGCAGCAGAACCGCCCGGCCAATAGAAAACAGTTGGGCGGAGCTAGCTGTCACTGCTAGCTCCACCCAATCGTTTTCTATTTGGATTTTCTTCTTTTTTTAAATGTTTCTATTCTGCTCGGTACCACAGAGGTACAGAGCAGAATAGCCGAGCCGAATGCCGCGTTCGGCTCACTTCACTTCGGGTCGATTATTCACTTGGCTGCCTACGGCAGTTTTGTGAATAGACCCCTAAATGATTCACCATGAAGCTACCTGAAACTAACTATTTGAGCTGGCCAAACATTAGAGTGCAGTTGGAATTGCAAGCTTAAACCAACATTCAGAAAATAAGTTTCTTATATGAATCAAACATGGAAACACATATTTCAAGTCTAAATGTTTGACAATGAAGGTGGTTAGTGAAGCATGGCCAGGCACATGCAATGTCAGCAAATATCCAAAATTATGCAACACCACCAATCATTGTTCACCTCATAATGGTTAGCTTTGGGTGTCTTGTACAGTCTGTCTGCCAGTGCCCTCTTTAGGCATGAGTATTATTGCCCTAACACAACTTTCCTGTACGTGGCACTAGTAAGCACTCATAGGGTAGCTGGTATATGGAATGACTAACAGTGTCATGGCAGCCATGTGGGCAAGCCTGTCCAGCATTTCCGACTTTGAAAAGTAAAAGAGCAGCATAAGTGCAGACACCCGTAGTTTTTGAAGTGCAGACACCACCTTTTTATTAGCCATAAAACTTCTCTGTGTGTTTCTTTCAGTCTGGTTTCACATTTGTAGTAATTGCGTGACTTCCCTAACTTTGAGGTTATGCCCCACTCCTTGAGCAGCGAACTTACCCCCATGTGTTGCCCTATACAATGAGCATGTTTATTGACATATACTATTTCTAAAGAAGAACTCCAAGTTTTAGAAGAATGAACCCTTGCAGTGGGGCTGCCCACGCACTGCAAGGGTTAACTGCTAATTTTTTTCTAGGTGCCCTTTCTCACTCTGATACTTAGATGAATCCTTTGGTATGCTATAAATCATAAAGGATAATTTGATGGCATATTTAACTTCACAGTTCCCCTCTACATTATGTAGATTTTCTGATTGCATTACTATGCGGAGCTTATGTTGTTATTGATGACTTTATTTACCTATTCTTTCTTTTTCATTTATCAGGTATTATTGTTATTTTGTAACACATTTATGTACCCCGGGGGAAATGACCCATGTACACCATTGCTGAGCATTTTCTATAATTATATTATAGAATATAATAGCAACTGGAACTGATCTTTTTTATTTTTTAGAATATTTTTGAATTAAAAAGTATTCTTACACCTTTTATTTATGAAATACGAAACATGGAATTGTATCTTTCCTTTGGCTCCTAGCATTTTATTTTATAGGGTACACAGCAGGGAAATGACCCGTGTACCCATTGCTGAGCATTTTCTATAAACATATGTTAAGAATATAGAAATAACATAGAACTGATTTTTTTTGGCTTGTTAAAATACTTTTCATTTCAATACTATTCCTTGACACCTTTATATGGGTACTAAGAAACCTATAACCGAGCTTTACCTTTTCTTTGTCTCCAAGCAATTTTTTATAGTGCACACTGCCTGCAGTGCATGTGCAAGCCAGTGTACACTCCTGGCCCATTTCCAGCATCTGTAAGATGCCAAGAATTGAGCCAGGTGCCTGGATGATGTAACATGCGCAGGAGTTACATCATCAGTGGTCGCCCAACAATGGCCGAAGAGGAGGGAAGTGACCCTGTAAGAAGCAGTGAAGAGGATGACAGCAGATGGATTGGCGAGAGACAGCTCTGTACTGTCAGTGCTGGAGGAGGGCAAAGAGAAAGGAGTGCTGTGCATACTTGCGAATTATAGAAAAGAGCAGGAGACCTTCAATTCTGCTATAACAAAAAGTCAAAAACTATAACTACTTCTTATTAACATTGACCTTCTTTATTGAAACTAACCAGGTAAAGACTTTGTAATCATTATTGGTGGATGATGAAGTTTTTGAGGAAGTAACAACAACTTTGTATTAAATGTTTGTTAAAATCTACAACAGGGATGGACAACATTGGCCCTCCGGCTGTTGCGGAACTACAAGTCCCATGAGGCATTGCAAGATTGACAGTTACAGTCATTACTCCCAGAGGTAGAGGCATGTTGGGGCTTGTAGTTAAAGCACAGCTGGAGGGCTGCAGTTGCCCACCCCTTGTCTACAACTTGGGTATACAGAAATGTATGTATAACATGGTTGTTTGTCATCCCAATTTGTCAGAATTGTGAATTCTATTTTCCTTTTTCTTAATCCTGACACAGGTTATAAGGAAAGGTGAAGTTAGCTGCTGTTGGATCTGTACCCCTTGCAAAGAGAATGAGTTTGTACAAGATGAATTTACCTGTACAGCCTGTGATCTGGGCTGGTGGCCCAACCTTGAATTGACAGGTAGGAGGTCTACATTGATATAAAAGGAGATTTATATTTTTACAGGAATGTAAATGTTTCATAATAAGCTCAAATTGGCTGCAACCTATATGAGGAAAACTTGTGGCAGATAAACTTCAACTTACCAAGTTTGTGATCACTCAGTTCCCGATCTTTAGAGCCGACATGTGACACCTGCAGTGTCGCATGCCAGCTCTAAGTATTGGGAAGAGCACATTTTACTCTTCCAATACTTCTCCTGTAAAGTATGTATTGCAGCCCACTAGTCCTTAGATGTGGTGGCTGCATTTGTTTTCTTTTTTTTCACCTGCTGTGCCAATAACATATTTCCTGTCCAAGAATGACAACATTCACTCACTGTACTATATCTATCGAGAAACAGCGTTGTTACCTGAGGCTTCTCTCCTGATTTGGACTGCAAACACCTCTCCATCCGCTCATTTTCATTATATAGGAGAGTTGTTTTGTAGTTTGCAGAAGAGAAAAGCTGATAACATTGTTTGAGATTTCAGGTGAGTGCACAGAAAGTTACAAGACCACTGATAGGGCTATTCACAAAAGGGTGAAGAGTTTGGAGAAGGCAGGAGAAGTGAGCAATCTAGGACAACATAGATGAACTGGAAAGTGAAGAATTTTTCCAAATCAGCTATGTTGTCCTAGATATTCACTTCTCCTGCCTTCTCCAAACTCTTCACCCTTTTGTGAATAACCCTGTGAATTTCTGCCAGCATCCACAGGTATTTTTCTGAACTGCAGCCAGCATATCTTAATGGTGGTCATACATCGTATGGTTTTCGTTTGGAAATCGTACACGAACGGTCTTTCGAACTAAAATCAAACAGTAGATGGTTTTTCATATTGTGATTGAAGTTGTTCGATCGGTCAGGTTGGAACATTTTTCTCTGACCGAACGAAAATCGATGAATCAGTGGGGTTTTTATTCCTCAAAAATCTCTGCAAGAACACAGCACATGCGCAAAATAAAATTATTTCCCTCGTTCATCAAAAATTGGTTGGTTAGTATGGCTAACAAACGATTTCGAAATAGACATTTGACTATGCTTGATTGAACGACGGTTCATGCCAGAAATGAAACTTGTTTATAAATAGCATTTCTACAATCTTTGAATCGTGTTAGACAGTAGAAACAGGCCAGTGCCCAGACTGCAGTTAAGTACAATAAACCCCGAGTTATCTGGCACCCACGGGGATCGATAGATGCCAGATAAATGTAGCGTTTGGTTCCTTGAGAGTTAATAGTAAATTTAGTTGCTAATTAAATTTTTCTGTGTGCACCAAGCAAGTGACAATTTTTTAGTGTGCATCAAGCAACTGACAATGTTTTAGCGTGCATCAAGCCACCAGCAAAAAAACAAAACAAAAAAAGGACATATGTCCTCAATTTGTTTTCCTGGTTGCTTGAGGCCCCATTCACACGTAGCGATTTCGCACATTTTTGCCACGCGAGAAGTCGCCGGCTAATGATATTCAATGGAGCTGTCTTAGCTCCATGTCGCTCGTCGCAGTTGCAAGTCGCTTCTACAGGACCCTTTTTTCGGTGGATTTTGCTTTTTTCTAATGGAGCCCAACGGAGAAGGTCGTGCTAACGTCGCTGGATCGTCGCTGGAACGTCGCCCCGAAAGTCGCGCTATCCCGGCCGCTGCAAAAGGTATGTCGCTACGTGTGAATGGGGCCTGAGAGTGCCGGTTGCTTGAATACCAGATAATTGGGAGTTTACTGTACTAAAATTAGGTCTTGTCCCTGCCCCAGTCTGACATTGGACAATAAAAGAGAAGCAGCAAACTGATGACCTTGTCTGTCTCTCTGCTCACTTTTTCTATCAGCATGTTCCCTTTTTTTGCACATTTGCATGCAGCCAGGGCCGGATTTACTCTCCCTGCCGCCCCAAGGCCAGGTCCTGTGATGCGCCCCCCAGCGAAAATTTTTATTTATTAAAAAATATTTGTAATCAATTTAATTTTTTTTCCACCTTACTTTATTGCTATCACACAGGAAAAAAACAATCCCCTGTGTGATAGCAATTGGAGGTGACAGGTTCTCTTTATTGACCCTGTCACCTCCAATACAGGAGTTCTAGCATAGCACTGTGCTGGAACTCCTGTGACAGGTGAGAGAGAAAGAGCACAGCTTTTCCCCACAATGACACCGCTGCCGCCCCTCTGTGCCCTGCCGCCCCGAGGCCGGGCCTCGGTGGCCTTGTGGGGAATCCGGGCCTGCATGCAGCAAAATGAATTGGCTGCTAGTGCTTCCTCTGCCTCTCCCATTCTGAACTCTGCTGTGCAGGGATTGCAAGAGGCTAAAGCCAAGTCAAATTCAGCTGCTTATAAAAATGCACTTATTTTATTCATTTTTTTAATAAACACATGAATTAGCGGTTTTATATCTGTCCTTGGTACAGCTTTGCATTTTTTACTTTACTTTTTTTAATCCATTTTTTCTTTCTGTAAAAAGACATCAAATGAGGGACTGATTTTAGAGTAGGAAGTGGTCCAGAATAGCCAGAAGGAGCTTCCGCAACACTCAGAAGTGGCTGCTTTTTTGAAAATGCTTGTAGTAGACCTTTTTTTCTTTTTTTTTTGTATTCCACATTATCAAACCATGTCATTTTGATTCCCCTTCTGGATATACCTTGATTTTGAAGATTATTTTAGAGTGGCATACATGGAGCTTTCTTGATAACTTCTTATGTAAGTCGAATAAGACTCACATTGGGATGCTATAAAAACACCATAAGGTAACATCGTAGTAAGTGGCAAGCAGATGGAGATTACCTTCAACAAACTGTTTGCTGAAGTTGTGAATTTAAATCGTACAATAAATATGTAAATGCGGCTTTCCTTCTCTACAACACCATATTGTCTTAATGTATAACGGATGAAAGGGATCTGCCACACAATCCTTATTGTTTCTCCTAAAGTTAGACATCTCGTTGACTGTGAACCTTAAATGAACCTTATGTTTTTCTGCCGGATTGCAGACATACAGCAAGTGTCTACACTCAGTTAATTACATAATGCACATATCTCATTAAATACCTCATAAATAAGTGGTTGAAAATAAAACAGTATACTATTTAGAATTACGATGAATCATTCATAAATATTATATTTTATAACCACCATTTGTACTAGTGTAAAAATGCATAAGCAAATACCATTCCTGCAGTTCCATAATGAAAGACATATTAGTTGTATCTTTGCATGATGCGCCAGAATAATCAGGAAATATAGAAAGACTTGTTTAAAGACGAACTCTGGGGGGACATTATTATTAACCCTTGCAGTGGGGCTACCCCCCGCAGTGAATAGTATATTAGTTGTATCTTTGCCTGATGTGCCAGAATAATCAGGAAATATAGGAAGACTTGTTTAAAGAAGAACTCTGGGGGAACATCATTATTAACCCTTGCAGTGGGAGCTACCCCTGCACTGCAAGAGTTAAGTGCTCGTTTTGGTCTAGGAAGGAAAATAAAGATATATTCAACTGATCCTCTGAGCCGGCTTGCTCTTAGACCGGTCCCTATAGCCTCTCTCCCCCTCTGCTGCAGTGGTCTAAGGTCCTGTAAATCATCATGTTCTATTCACAGTGTATAGAACTTGAGGACACCAAGGGACAGAACATCACTTTAGCAAAGGAGGAGACAGGCAGAAGGGACCATTGTCACAGCCGGCAAGCTCAGAGGATCAGGTGAGTATAGGGTGAGTTTAGAGTGAGTGAGGATAGGGTGAGTGAGGATAGGGTGAGTGAGTTTATTTTCCTCCCCAGACCAAAAGGAGCTGTTAACCCTTCAAGTGCAAGGATAGCCATGCATCAAGGGTTAATAATAATTTTCCCAGGATTCTGCTTTAATATAAATAACACAGTGCAAAGACACATTAAATGTTGGTGGCTATGGGCTACTACCAGTTTTTGCTTGGTGGCCAGTGTTATTAAATTGCTATATTATTGTAAGTAGGTAATAGTAGATGTTGAGTTTGATTGGCTCTGTCTATGGCAGCTCAGATAAGCATAAAGGCGGACATGATTAACTCAGGCATCTAGAGATCACCTAAACACTTTACAGACAAAGTCTTAGTCTGTTTCTTTAAAAAGCACACAAAGCCTTAATAGAAAAGCCTGTTCCATTTCAGCCTGCTGCAGAATGAAACTCTTGCTCTCTGTATGTAAACAGTGGTCTCTCTACAGAGGTCCAGCATGCCCCCTGCTAAATTAGAGCCAGCACTCTCCAGTCAGCAGGAAGCTTGAGATTTGCTGTTTGGAGAGCTCTAGATTTATATCAGCAGGGACTGTGTAGTGCCTCATTTGAGACACTACTGCTTCTATACAGCCAGGATCCCTCTTTGCAGCATGCTGACAGGAAACATGATTTTTTTTACCAAGGCTGTGCCTGCCTTCAAAATAAATTGAACTGTAAGACATTTAACACTTTTTTTTTGATGCACTTAAAATGAAAAATAAGCTGATTACAACTGAAAGTTTAATTAAGCTGTAATAAGCTGTAACTTTGCGCTTCAATAGATGCTTTGCATGTGCTGACATTATTTAGAAACCTAAATGCTGTGTTCTGCACTGTTCTACAGTAAGCATAAAGGTCAGTTACAGACAGGTTAGGGTGATGGCAGCAGTATTCTGAACACATAGAGGACTGCCATCCTCCTGGCATTTTTGCCCCCATTAATTCATTTAAATGGAGCTTTACTTGCTTCGGAGTCCTGAAGCAACCAAACTACATTAATAAACCACAGTGCTGTGCTCTATAAATGTTGTTTTAAAAGCAGCAGTATTCCCACTTTCAGGCCATACTGTTGCTTTATGACTGGGCCCTATAGAGACTTCAAGCAGTGTTTACACAGTTCTCAAAGATAAGCGCCCCCCCCCAGGGGGTTGCATATACAGTATGTACAGTATGTGTAGTGAAATTTCTAATTATGGGCAAACAAAGCACAATTTTAAACAGAAGAAAAAAAAAAAACAGAAACCACATGATATGGTGAATATTAAGAAAACACTGTTATTTCATAGGTAGAAATTAGTATCATATTATATGTTTGCATTAAGGAAAGGATTGGTTTAGCTGAATAGTTGGTAGTCACGGATGATCTTTGCCTTTGAACGTGACCATTTTGCATAGGTTTCTTTTTTCACCTAAAAGGCTGCATGTATTGTAGAAGTATAAATGCCATAATAAAATATTTAAATTAAAATAATTTAATAATCTCACACCAACTATATACACCAAATGATACAGTTTAAATTTTTTAACAAACATCGTTGATGACTAAGTTAGGCTTAGTGACTCATTGACAGTTTGTTGGTCATAAGATAGAAAAACAGTGGTGTAATAAAGGCAGTAAATGTGTGCCCATTTTTGACCAATAAATTGTGTGTTCTCTTAGCCTCATCGAGGAATAGACAAAGTCATTGTCAGGTGTAAATTGGCTATGACTTAGCTGTTATTTAAAGATTACATTTTCTTCTGATCAAATTAATAGATACCATTAATTAATAAGATGAGGGTTTCTTACCTTTCCTTGTCCAGTTGCTTGCAGCATAGCTTGTGCAGTGTTTCTGACACTCTTTGGTGCCCTATTATGAACATTATCACTGTGCAACTAATGACAAAACTCCTAGCAAATTCCTTTCTCAAAGTGATGATGCAACACCAGCTCACTTTTTAACCATCAGCTTGTCCATTGAGTCTTTGCCCAGGCGTGTGTTCTGATCCACCAAGTGATCTGCAGTTGTTCCTGTATTCTGTGTATGGCTCTAGCTGACTGATCTCCTTGTTCCTGACTCTGGCTATTGTTTACGTTCATCCTGCTCTCAGTGTTCCTTGACCTGGTTCGGCTGACCTCTGGCATAGCACTGATGACATCCTTGACTTTCTTTCTCCAATGTTTTTTGCCGTTTATGTTTGTTGTAGTTTTCATTAAATTCCTTTTATTTTTTAAACCTGCACTTCTGGTTTCTTGGTTCCCTAACAGTACGCAGGGGCCATGAATCCTGACAGTGCAGGTTTCCCTATGCTACCCACATTGGTCTCTAGGCTGGATCAACCTGATTACATTATTATTACATAGTATTTATATAGCGCCAACAGTTTGTGCAGCGCTTTACAATGTAAGGAAGACATTACAATTACAGTACAATTATAAATATACATATAATAAAGCCTATTTCCTATTAATTAGAAATAGAAAACATATTAATTAGAAAACATATTACTGTGCATTTCAAGCTAAGGGCGGAGATTATATATAATCTTTATATACAGAGCATTATATATTTTTAGATACATAGGAAACATTACATATTTATATACATAGTTATAGAATCTGAATAATATTCATGGCTACTTAATAAATATTTGTTGGAAATGATGGCTATGTTACATTTTGGCTACTTGTAAAAGATGACAATGTTTTGTTTATTGAGCATCTTGAAACCATTTCTTACAGTAACAATTATGTATTTTGCTCTAACAGGTTGCCAGCCAATAGTTGTCAAATATCTACAGTGGAGTGATATTGAATCTATGATTGCAGTGGCCTTCTCCTGTGTGGGTATCCTTATCACCATGTTCGTCACATTGATCTTCATACTTTACAGAGATACTCCTGTGGTTAAATCTTCCAGTCGAGAACTTTGCTTTATTATACTAGCTGGGATTTTCCTTGGTTACATATGTCCTTTTACACTGATAGCAAAGCCCAACACTACATCCTGTTATCTGCAGCGCCTCCTGGTTGGTCTCTCATCGGCCATGTGCTACTCGGCTTTGGTAACCAAAACCAATCGTATTGCTCGCATACTAGCGGGAAGCAAAAAGAAGATCTGTACTCGAAAACCCCGTTTTATGAGTGCCTGTGCCCAAGTGATCATTGCATCAGTATTGATCAGCCTGCAACTAACAGTGTTAGTCTGTTTAATTATCATGGAGCCTCCAATGCCAATCGTGTCATATCCAAGCATTAAAGAAGTCTACTTGATCTGCAACACCAGTAATTTAGGTCTGGTGGCTCCTCTTGGCTATAATGGACTTCTTATCATGAGCTGCACCTACTATGCATTTAAGACTCGCAATGTTCCAGCTAATTTTAACGAGGCAAAATACATTGCTTTTACAATGTACACTACCTGCATCATCTGGCTAGCATTTGTGCCCATTTACTTTGGGAGCAACTACAAAATCATCACCACTTCCTTTGCTGTCAGTCTTAGTGTTACTGTTGCTTTGGGCTGTATGTTTACTCCCAAGATGTATATTATTATTGCAAAGCCAGAGAGAAATGTCCGGAGTGCTTTTACCACTTCAGATGTCGTACGCATGCATGTTGGTGACGGAAAAACTCCTTGTAGATCAAATACATTTTTTAGCATCTTTAGAAGAAAGAAACCCAGTGCCGGGAATGCAAAGTAAGTACATGGGAAGTTGCCTAACCCACATCATATTCTTTTATTATCCAGGAAATATTTTAAAAAGTGATTTACAAAAAATATATTTTATTCAGTTGTCAGTGAATTTATGTGATATGTGATATAATATGTTTTTTTTCACATCATCGTGCCCAGGAAAACTAAATAGCATATTTGAGATATTTTCACTACTTTGGTAAAACATTTTTTTTTAAATCAGTTAGTTTTTATTAAGAAATTTTGGTATTTTTACAACAGTGTATATAAACAAAGACTTTTTCCAAAAGTACAAAAAAACAAGTGATACAGGTTGAACTTATTGAGAAGTGCAAAGCACTAAAATCACCAAATTTTGTAAAACTTTTAAATAGTACATAGAAGGTAGGTTCATGTTTTAAGAACATCATATTGACTATAGAAAGGAGTTGATCTACTAAAGGCATTTTTGAATAGCACCACAATATACCCCCAGAACGTACTTGCATTACAATGCACAGTGTACTGCAAAACATTTTATTGCTTGAGGTACGTCACAGCCCATTAAATTTGAATAGGGTGCCTAATGCAATCCTCCGGGACATATGCATTGTGGCACAACACATGCATTGTGGCACGGTAATTCCAGTTGTAAACGGTCCCTTAAGGTAAAACTGAATGTAATAAAAACGTGCATTTTTAAAGTAGAATCTTAAAGTGTATTTGAAGTCAAAACTCGTTGTTTTAGTTTTGGATAGATTAGGGAAGAATAAAAAGCCCTGTCAGTTTGTTTTTTGCAGTCTGTATTCCTTTGGAAAGCTTTCTCCTCACTTCATATCACAGAGAAGCAACATGAAGTAAGAGGAAAGTTCTACAAAGTCAATTCCCCATCTTTTGTTGTAACAACTCTACAATATTGGATTTCCCATCACTTTGTGCTTTGATGGGAAGTTTTTATTACAGTCTTGACAAAGACAGCAATAAAAACTTAACAGGAGTTCCAAGTCTTCCCTATGGATCAAAAAATGAAAAATTACGTTTTGGATATACAAACAATTTAAAGTGGAATGATTTCCTCCTATCCTTCTATCTGACAAGGACCTATTCCTCTCTGTTTACCTATTACACCTTCCCCAAAACCTTTAAATAATTGTGTTTGCTGGGTTTTTAAACCCCACAAGTGTGCCAAACCTTTTTTTTGGGGCTTTACTTCTCTTTTGGGTTACAGGAGAACATTTACTAATGTATCCCAGTGACCCAAAGTCAGCATGTATCAGGCTATTGCCTGCTATATGCCAACAGTGCAGAGCCACTCTGCAGTCAGAAGGGATCCTGACAATATTGTCAGGATCCATCTGATGACCTGTTTGACAGCTGGTGCTGCCAATCTAGAGCCAGAGCCAGCTGTGCCTGCCCCTCTCCACTCTTTTCCTCGAATGCGTACTGGAGGAACAGAGAGGTCAGAGGGTAATCCCTGCGGGGAGCAGTGATTGACAGTCAGCTGTTTGCATGTATTTGCACAAGAAGTGGACACATGGCGGGAATTTCTTTAAACTGGAGCAGACAGAATCTGGAGCAGCTGTGCATGGCAACCAATCAGCATCCCTCTTTCATTTTCAAATCTTAACTGAACAAACTGAATAGAGAAGCTGATTGGTTGCCATGCACAGCTTCTCCAGATTTTGTCTGCTCCAGTTTTGATAAATACCCCCCATGGTGTCCCTGTATGCAAATAATTGTATTTCCAGGGCCGCTCATCTGTGCCTAACCACAGGTAATTGCTTCATGTGCAATTACATGCACATGAAGCCCTGGAGCAGCCACAGTTGATTTCACTTACCAGTACCTGCCACAAAAATACGCTAATGAGGGTTGGTCGGATGTCCTCACGAACGAAAAAATCCCATCATGTTAAGCTGTCCCTACATAACCAAACATGATGAGTTATGCTGTCAGTATGTAGCAGAAGGGAATGTCAAATAAATAATTTTGGAGATGTTCTAGGCAGTCTTTTTCTAGTCTCCCATTGCAAGAAAAGTTGGATGACTTGTCAAACAAAGGCTTCTTATTTAAAAACCCCATTTTACTTTTTAAAGGACCACCAACACAAAAAAAAAACGTATTGTATTCTGCTAACTGCGTATGAGAATATCCAGTAAGTTTCTTTCTTTCTTTTTTGTTAAATTCACATCCCTATTTTTATATTTTCCCCACATTGACATGAAGACTAAACTGTCTCACAAAAGTGGTAGTGACAGGGACCAGCAGTGTTGGAGCAATTTTAGCAACTGTGTAAAACCAAAAGCAACCCCTGTTACTATAAATTTTGTTAGACAACCCAAATATCAATGTGAGAACAATATAAATGTGTATGTGAATGTGTACTAAAAAAAAGGGGTTGACTATATGAATACTATCATACAAGTATTAAGCAAAAACAGTTAACAGTTTTTTGACCAGCTGGTCTCTGGGCAAAAACAAAAAACTAGCCCACGCCACCCCTCTGACTAATCTATTCCTTAAAAAAAGCCCTATATTCTTGCCTGAATATTAAGTCACATGACAGTCCAGCTTCTGAGTCTTCCATCTTTAGGTCTGTGGTGTGGGAGGTGCTCATGTTACTTCATGGTGATGTGGAAACTTCCAATTTTCTACAAGTAGGGTCCAACAGCAGGGTCCTAAAGACTTTAAGTGGTGTAATCATTATGCAGACCCAGATATCAGAGGCAGATCACCAGTCTCCACTACTGGAAGAGTTGCTGCAAAGGTTTACATGACTGTAGACTCATGTAAGTTAAAAAAAGAGTGTTATAACACAAGGCCTTTAAATGATAGTTTGGCTTGCCTTTCTTGCAATGGGTGTTGTCCTTTAGTATTTCTTTTAAGAAAATATTTATTAAGCTCTGATCTGGCAGAGTATTTTCTAATTTTGCTTTACCAGTGGAGCTATTTAGTTTTGAGATGATGTTCATAAAACTTGAAAAAACAGCTTTGTACAAATTTATAAAAAAAAGTTCCTTGTGAGTTTTATACATATACCTACATGCAATTTATTTATATATTTTAAAAATAATTCCACAACTTGAAAAGACAGTGCTTGAAATAGTTTTCTCTAGTGCTCCAGGAAATTCTGTCTGCAAGTCCTATATCACTGCTGTGAGGTTCACACATAGTAAAATGCAGTGTTCAAGCAAGTCACTATGAAAGGAAGAAATAAGCAGAGAGGGGAAAAACCTTACAACTATGTACACATTTAAGTCAAGCAGCATAGCGACATTTATAGAAAAAGTATGGTACATAACCTCCATTAAGCAGGCCGACTTGGAGCCCAAAAAGGGTCTTTTGCATTTATCACCCAATTTAATTTTTGTATCTTTCTGGCAACATCTTTAATCAGTTGTGTAACCACCATACTCAAATACTTTTTCTGATATAGAAAATACAATTATTTCCAAATCTTGGAATTGTCACTATTATTGCTAAAAGCAGTGATAAGATTTTTTATTTTTAACTAGCATCTTAATGAAGATGAACGGGTCTACAAATTCATTAGCTTCCTCAGAGGCAAAATTAGCTAACATCACAGTAAGTGCATATGTCCCAGAAAGCATTGTTGGGGCTGCTTAGCTTTGTGTTACTGTAAAATCTGTCTGTTTAAGCTTTTTTTTGACAAGTGTCCCAGATGACTTGGTTTTTGTCTTACATTTGGTGACATGTTTATCTATTATATACACAGTTTTGCATTTGTCACCATTTCAGTTCACATAAATCATTTAATACACATAGCATGTACGCCATTGTTAAATGGAAAAAAAATGTAAATTGTTATTTTCCTAATGCTTGCACCTTAGTGGAAGATGGCTTTTATTGATGTTTTTGCTATTCCAGTCTTTGACCATACAAAAGATTAAACATGTAATCCTGTAAAAAAGAAAATGGGAAACAAGTCTATGATGACCAATCAGGCTTCATCCTTTATTTTCCAGAGCAAAATAAGCAAGTAATTGGTTAATATGGGTAATGATCCAAACTTCTGTTTCTATGTTTTTTTCTCAATTTTTTTATAAGACCCCTTACTACACCTGCATTCATATTTAGTATATTAACTGAATAATGTTACTCAGTAACAGAAACTACAGATATTATTACTTGTTACTTGAGGATTTTACACCACAGGGAGACTTTTGTTCTATATGTGACTGAGTGGCTACAACCTACTAAAAATACAGCTCGAGGCTAAGAATAAAATGCTGCTAAACTGTGGAATTCTCGTGATATCATTGTAGCTAACAAGGGGTGTTTTCGCCACACCTACATGATATTTTCCTGGTGATTTTTTGAGATTCAGGAAAATATTTACAGTCTAAGGAAAGATGATTGGTAAACCATGTTAATACAAGAGCAAACAGCATCATTTAGAAGATTCCATATATACATTAAGGAATAATAAGGCGTGTTTACATCAGTCAGTGGCAGGGAAACAAGGTAGCTTGGACATCCTCTAACTGCCTAGTACACAAAATGAGCACACAAGTTGATTTCATAATTGGTTAATTATCCCAATGTTAAAAGGACAGTTGTACTAGCTCTTACATTTTGCTTCAGGTACGGCTGTGTTTGTGTAGACTGCAAACCCAGCCTTAGTTGAACAAAGTGAGTTCTTCCTTGCCAATACACACTGCACAGGCACACTCAGATGCTTACTCCAGGATAATGATCAAAGTTTTTTTTCTTAACATATGACCTCCCTTTTTGATATCTGATCTGTGATATCTAACTGAATTTATCAAAGTGGATCATGACATTCAAAATAAACTCACATGGTTCACTAAATAAGTGAGGCAAACAATGTTTGTAGTGATTTTAGGTGCAATACAATTGGTGTTTTGTGATTTATAAAGGTTACACTGAAACACAGAATACAAGACCACAAACTTACTGTCCTAGATTTTTTTTAAGTTCTTCCTTCTAAATTGCAGTAGTCCTAAACACATAATCAGTCACCAGAAAGTGCAAGCATCAGACTGCATTACATGATCCAACCCAGTTGAACACATATCCCTTTTTTTAGCAATGTTAAATTATAGTGTTGGAATCAGAAACAGATTTTGAATAGTGCCCCAGCTGCAAAGGCTCTGTAATTCGGAAATGAAGTCAGCTGAAAGGATTAAATTGCAGCTTTGGGATGTGGTTTGAAATTTCATGGTGTTATTCAAAATAACATATATATATAGCTTTCCAGTATCCATCAAAGAATGTAATACTAAATATTAAACACAAGTTCTTATCAGTAGTGAGGACATCAGAACATTTTTTTATTTTGCTAAACCATACATTTTACAACTGTTTCTTGAAACTGATAACCTGTTTCTTTAAAGGATAACTAAATCCAAGAACAAAAATTAAATATATTGCAGCTTACCAGTCCTTAGATGTGCTAGTTGCATTTGTTTTCTGTTATCAGCTAATATATACAGAAAAGTACTGTTCCTGTGAGCCGAACAAGAAACATAAGATAGTGTTATATTTTATCTGTAAACTACTAATCTCCCCATCACTCATGTAATGGAGATGAACAAAGGCAGACATGTTTAAATCCAGCCTGGGTGGCAGCTATGGCCCCCTGCACAGATACATTACAAATTTGGAGAAGTCAGTATAGCCAGGAAAGGAAAGGAAGTGCGTAACTCACAGGATTACCAGGTGAAAATAAAGGAAAAAAGAACTAATGCAGCGAACTCATCCAACGACTAGAAAAACTGTAATGTTTAAAATTTTTGTCATGTGGTTTAGATTTTTTTATTTATATAACATATGTTTTGTTAATATGAATGGTTTACATGAATACTTTCTGACTTGATTGATGTCTTTCCTAAAGTTTGAATAATTAAATAATAATTCACCAGCATATCTAAAATAATAACATGGGGCCCCATCAAACAGTAAACAGTGTGTACTAATTAACCATATATTAGATCTCTGTACTATAACCAGTATACCAGATATCTATTAAAATTAGGGTTGCACAGATACCAAGTACAGTACTCGGTACAAGTACGAGTACATGTACCGATACTTTTGAGCTCCAAGACTAGACTAGAGAAAAATTCAAAAGTTAGGAGGCAGCTGTCATTTGTAAGGAGCACACAGAGCTCCTGGGATTTGTACATCTCTGTTTTAATGTACGATTTTGTTATTATAAATATAAATAAAGGGATGCACAGATACCAGTTTTGCGAGTACGAGTACTGGTACTTCCCGAGTACTTACAAGTACGAGTACTGATAAATTTTTGTTTATTGTGATGTGACAGTTTTTCTAAAACAATACAGACTAATGATTTCAGGACAGTGGTGGAATGCCAGAGCCAGGTCCCAGCTGCAACCGCTGCAACCCTGGTAGTTCTCATGAAAATGCCAAGTATCTGCACTGGTACTCGAAAAGTATCTGTGCATCCCTAATTAAAATTACAATGATGAAACCAAAAACATTATGTAACAGTCCAGTCCTGTTCCAGGTTGCATTATCATAACTACAGCAGTTGTGGTTGGTAGGAAAGTCCAATTCATCTACTCCACCTCTCCCCTATAAGTCATCTGAGCAGTGGTGAAGTGCAGTAATAAAATCCTCCAAGTGGAAAACTGATTCTTAAAACATAAGATCCAGGATGCATACATTACCCACAGGATTACCCCAGTGGATAAGTATAAAAAGAATTGTAACAGTAATTTCCATGTTGCAAATGGTTTACAGGGGTCCCTTTACAAAATCCTGCTGATTTCCACGTGTCTCATGCCATCACAGATCCTTCCTCTTCTCATTTGGTGGCAGTGGGGGGCAGCCCTTATTGCTGCACTAATGGGTACTCAACTCACATAATAACATGTGAGCATCATGCAGTGCAGTAATACTGGGTTTCCTCAGGCTGCAGGATTATGTGATGGCCAGCATCAATTAGTTCGCTTCCTTCTCCAGCAGTTGAGAATTGTAGCAAAAGCTGTTTATTTATTTATTTATTTTTTACTATTACTGGACTATTCAGTTTTATTTTTCTTTTTTTGGCTGGAGTTCAGCTTTAAGAAATAGAAGTTCACCTTGTCCTTAGGAAATGTAGAAGCATAAAAATAAAAGTGAGAAATGAAATACCAAGTATTTAACATAAAACTAGTCAGTTAGAGGTAGCTCCACAGGAATCCAGTTGGCAGCATCATGCATCATTTAAGGTTTCCACTGCCTTATTTCACTATTCCTTAAAATATTTTTCCCAGCTGAGTTCTGTCAGAAGCCTGGCTAACACATCCTAGCTTTACCTTAAATCAAAACTGTTAGTCCTTAGGAGTGCTGCATTTCTACCATCATGTTCTGAGACATAATAGAAAAGCTTGTATTCCTTCAATCTGCAATACAGGAACGGGGGTGGCCATTATGTGTAAGGTTCTGATGCATCTACTGTAAATTTATTTTTTCATTCCTGCATTACGTTAGCTTACTTTTTCCAGACTGAGTTTGAGTAACCATTCATCTCTTTTTGCAGTTCAGTATTGAACATATTAAATTTCAATTACAACACCCAAACTCAATATTCCACTCCTATACACACACACTAGGTACTTTAAAAAAAACATTATTTTGAGGGGTGAATATGTGAAGGATTTTCTACTTAGGATGTGGCTGCTTTTTAAAGTGTATGTCCACTTTTTCAGCCAAATTGGGATAACACCTATTGTATACTTGTTACATGTTTCTCATTCACTTAGCATAACTTAAAAAAAAATAAAAAAAATTGCTGCTTGCATAAAACATTCTCAATTTTCAAATAAAAGTGTTTCTATGTACTAAATTGTCCTCTGGAATGCAAGGGGGTGGGGAGTATAATATTTACTTTAAGTAAGTCGTAACCTAGAATTGATCACCGTCTGTCCTAACAAAGAGTTCAAGATCTAGAAACTTGCCTTCTTTTATAGTATGTTAATGATGGGGAGTTTAGTCTGTCCTAAGTCTTTCTATTAGGACAATCAGAGTTTAATGTTAGTGAAATTGAGGCCTGCAAAATAGAGATATCTAAAAGGTGAGAAATATTTAAAAAAGTATGTTTAGATATGCTGTGTATAGGAAAACATAACAAACGTATTGTGGGGATTTCTCAATTTTGCCAGCGAAAGTGGAAATACATTTGAAAGAAAACAAATTGAAAGACCTTTTGTTTTGATGCACATTGGCTGTATTTGGCTGAATTAACTCAAAAAACAAGGTTCAATTGGGTTTTAAATATGATCATACAGAACTCAAGAAAAAAAATTAGTGCACTTTTAACAGCATGTTAAATTTGATTTATTAGCAGTGCAATGATTTTGCTAAACTGATTCTTTGTTTGAGTCTCTTGGAAACAGAGTTCTTTGCATATGTCTACAATAATATGTGCATAGAACCACAGAAACAAAAATGACCATCATCAAGTTCATCAAATCTACCCCTTTTTCACCTGAGGATATACTTATGTTTATCCCAAGCATGTTTATAGTCACTTATTATTGAGTGATTTACTACCTCTGCTGAAAGTCTTTTCCAAGCTTCCACTACTTTTCCCATAAAATAATACATTCTAATGGTACTTTTGAACTTTCGTCCTTGTAGTTTGAGGTCATGCCCCCTCATTCTTCTCAGCTTCATATTGAAATAACGCATAGAAAACTTTTCTCCCTCAAAGGACAGGTAAGGCAAGAGAAGGAAACATTTTCTGAATTCATTAAAACACTAAAAACCCTGTTCCCTAATACAATGCATATTAATTCATATCTTCAAAATGACATAATTACATAGTTAGTTAGGTTGAAAGAAGACACATGTCCATCAAGTTCAACCTATGGAGATATGGGGGGAAAAAAAAGAAAAGAAGAAAAGCCTAAACAGAATGTTATGCCCACAATTACCCAATCCCATAAGGCAATTGGATATTCCCTGGATCAACATTTTCTGATGCTTAATATACCTATAAGAACTCGATATCCAGTAATATTCTGTGCATTTAGGAATACATCAAAATCTTTTTTTAAACAATTAACTGAACTAGCTAGAACTAGCTCCTGGGGGAGTTTATTCCACATTTTAACAGCTCTAACTGTGAAGAATCCTTTCAGTATGCAAAGGTTAAACCTTTTCCTCCAGACGCAAAGAGTGCCCCCTTGTCCTTTGCAGTGACCTTAAAGTGAATAATTTGACACCAAGCTCTTTATATGGACCATTTATGTATTTATACATGGTGATCATGTCCCCCCCTTAATCGCCTCTTCTCCAGGGAGAACACATTCAGGTCAGTTAATCTGTCCTCATAGCTGAGCTCCTCCAATCGGGAGGCCGAGTGCAGCGCAAGAGTGCAGAAAAAAATAACTGGTGCAATTTAAATGGAAAAAATAAACACAAAAAGACAAAAATAGAGCAACAATGTGAAAAAAAATATTTTGAATCAGGTCAAAATTGTTTACCCTGACAAAAATATGCAAAAATAACTGTGTTGGTCATACACAAAGTTTCAATCTGGAAATATACCATTTTCAGTTGCTCTCTCGAACTTGCTTACTTTGTTATGAATTCATCATACAGCATTTGTATAACCAAACCACTTAGAACACTTTTTATTGTCTGCTTATAAACTTTATCACAATTTCAAGACAACTATGGAAAGGATTGGAAAAACAGGAATTAGTTCATTTAAAGCTCTTCTGCATTTTACATAGGGTTGCATTTCTCAGTGGATACATAATTTTCTTGCATACACAACAAAAATGTAATTATGATATAACACAAAACAAGTTAGATGATGCTTTTTCAATCTAAATCAAGTCAGATGTAATGATACAGCCAGAATTTTTCTAAAATTTTGCAAAACTTAGGATATGTATTCGAAGAGGGGATTTTGCTTTAGGAGTAATAATGAAATATCATTAAATGTATGTTGATTCACAATTAACAAATGGCATGCCTCACTTGTGCTGACTTGTGTATGCTTCTGTAAACCACATAAAAGTTTTTTTAAATGTATATATTTATTGCATGTTTCATTACTGCTATGGGCAAATGAAGTGAGCATGGATTGTAAGCTAAGAATCTCATCCTTTGCTGTGCTATGATGAGCCAAAATTCCATTACTGCATCTGTGTGATTCTGTTTTGCTTCCACCAGTTTCTGCTGCAAAAAAACGACATTCATGGAAATCAATATAAAGAATTTTGCAAAAATCATATATGAATTTAAATTTATGATTCAATTGAACATATCTAATGCTACAACAAGAATAAAGAAACATTCTGCATAATGTAAAGTAAAATAAATACAGTATATGATATTGATTGTTTTCAGAAATCAATTATAAAAGTTTTCTTTTTTTCCAGATCACGTTTTGCTTATGTAAAAGAACAAATAACTTAAAAATATGCTAAAATGCACTTAATTTAGTTTTGTAATAATTGTTGCTGAACATTATGTTGCATTCAATTAATTAAAGTGCCATTCTCAAAATGCAACATGTTACTAAATAAATTACATTCTTAAAGCTGAGCCACAATCAGTACCTAAAAATAGCTGCAACACTGAAGAAGAGGAGGAAACCTTTTTTTCTTCAGGCACAGATTATATAGAACGTCTGGACTGAAAGCTAAGTAACAGAATCGCTTTAAAAGCAGCACTTTGCCAGCCTAGGTGTAATCCTTTTGTTTTAAAAGAAAAGTACTGTGGAATAAAATAATGCCACATTAGGGCCCATATAGTATATGATTTAAAGCAGACATTGCACTAAAAACACAGTTCCGCTTGTTTACTTTGCACTCCCATTCCAAAATGCAATGAATTAAAAAAAAACTATAGTGAAAATAGTTATTAAATATACTTACCTTAGCTATGGTGGCCGTGACATCACGGTCCTTCTTATGAGATCCCAGGAAATTCTGGGTAGTCCAGTTCTCACAAAAAGATACTCCTGCACAGCACTGGAGCATCATCTGATCAGATTTGGGCTACCCAGCATTCCTCAGTTGGAAGGAGTGTGACGTCACCTCCTGCAGTAAAGAAGATGGGAGTAAGCATGTTTATTAACTTTTTTCCTTACAGGTATTATTTTTTATTTATTGCAACATTTTGGCAATGTGGTGTGGCCAAAATTAATAAGTAGTTCTTGCTTGTAGTATAGGGTTGACTTCAATCTACTATTATAAATCTATACGTTGCATAGCATTAAATGTTCCATACAATAAGATTATAATTTTTTTGCTTACTATCTTAGTATTTTAGGTTTAGATAAAATGTAAAAAGTAATGGGCCACTCTAGTTTGTGTATTATTTTTCATATTTAAAATGTAGAAAAGAAAACCACAGCAACCCAATACATCCTACAAACAGACCATTCATTTACATATTTTGCTACTTTTGTTTTTAAGTTTTAAAGTTATTATGTGCATGCTATTTATTTAAATGCATCCATCTTTATTTTATTCATAGTTCTAATGGAAAGTCTGTGTCATGGTCTGAACCAGGTGGAAGACAAGTACAGAAGGGGCAACACATGTGGCACAGATTATCAGTACATGTGAAAACCAAGGAGACCGGGGCATCAAATCAAACAGCTGTAATCAAGCCTATAACCAAAGGCTACCAAGTGCAGAGCAAGAGTCTCACCTTTTCAGATACGAGCACTAATACATTGTATAATGTAGAGGAGGAAGATGAAAATGAGCCAGCAAGGTTCAATCTTCCCAGAAGCCCATCCATGGTGATACATAGGCGGTTGACCACAACCCCACCACCTTTTCAAGAATACGAGGAAGGGTCAAGATACCTGTCAGATCAAGTCTCCAAGAGCCTACCTTTGCAAAAGTCTATTCTTGACCAACTTCATGGAGTGATAAATAAATTCTCTACTGGAATTCCTGACTTTAACTCAATTATACCAATACCAGGACCAGAGAATGGAGTTGACTCCATCTATTCCACTCAGCAAGTGCTTCCACTTCAGATGGCGGCTTTTGGTGAAGGTGTAGACTCCCCCACAGAAGAGGTGGAAAATGAAAAATTAAACCTTATTCAGGGTTACATGTATGATAACACAGATTCTCCTGATGAGGACCTTGTTCCGAGCAAATTAGCACTGGAAGACTCACCGGCTTTGACACCTCCTTCCCCTTTCCGGGATTCAGTAGCTTCTGGCAGTTCTGTGCCTAGTTCACCTGTGTCTGAGTCAGTGCTTTGTACACCCCCAAGTTTGACCTATGCTTCAGTCATGTTAAGGGACTTCAAGCAGACTTCATCCACCTTGTAGGCAAAGTTCTTTTTTTTGTACAAGGCAACACAGGGCTTGTCATCTGGCAACAAAACAGGACAGTTTTTAACACCGAGCAAAGCAAATAAGTGCCCTGCACTAATACTGATCTCTATGAGGGCTCATAACTCTTCTGAATTTTTACACTGTATTACGATTAAAAAATACAGTGTATTATATTTAAACAAGCACAACATTGTAGCCTACATCTATGGTGATATATTAACCTATTGTACTCATACTCAACAGTTTTGGTATACCTTCTCGTCCACCTAAGTTACATTTATCTCAGCAGACACTGATCATGGAACTTAATCTGGAAAATACCATCCTATATGTGAAATATTTGTATGTGTGTAATTACCTTAATGTGAATAAGCCTAGGTTTGTCCACTGATGATAGTTTATACTGTTTCACAGAGATATGTATAGTCAAATAATTTTCTGAACAAAATATATACATTTCACATTTAATTTATTTCTTATTCTATAAAAAAAGTTAAATTAATATATTATATTGCTGTACTTTGAATTCCCTTTATCGTTTAGAATTTAGACTGCATATGTATCCAGACAATGCAGTATATAATAATTGTTTAATTAGGTTGTTATTGCCTACAACCTTATTAATTCATTCAAGCAAGCCTTTAGAAAGTGTTTTAATTGTTCAATGTATATTAGTTCCGTTTAAAATAGGTCATCACACATTACAGTATTAGATCAAAGTTAATATTTTGAATATTTTTATATGTAATAAATAATATGTTCAGAGTTTTATTTATATGTTTATTGATGAGCTCTGTACCTAAAGTGGAGCTGCATTTGGCCATACTGTGCAAAGTAACAGGTTCACTTGCTTTATAGGACATAAGTTACATGTAGCTTTTCTCCATTTGCTCCCTCATTAAACAAATCCACTCTAAACAGGCTGGTGGTCACATGCTCCCTCACACCAGGAAATGCCAGGTATTTCGCCGGTGTGCTTTCGGGGGAACAAAGTGGCAGGGGCATGAATACCTTATTATCCATAGGGGTTAATGGATGGCACAGAGTTTGGGAATCTTTACAAAAAGATCTTTATAGCAACAGTGCTTAATTTGATTACAGGAGGCTGCAGGAAGTGCCAGTTATTTCGCAGGTGTGCTTTCAGGGGAGCAAAGTGGCAGGTGCATGAATACCTTATTATCTATAGGGGTTGTTTTACTAAAGGCAACTAGGCTGTTTGCTTTGCAAGCAAATTTGCACTTTGCAAGCAAATTTGCACTTTGCACTTGCTCAGTGAATGTATTGAAAATTTACTTTGCAAGGAATTCCCAATCACGAGCAAGCAAACTAAGAAAAAAAAATAGTTTTGCTTGCACATGATTGGATGATAGAAGTCAGCTGAACTTTACCTCATTCTCTAAGCTAAGGGATAATTTCCTTGCACAGTGCAAGTTCCCTTGCAGTGTGAACAGTCTATTTGCCTTTAGTAAATGAACCCTGTAAAAGGAGCCTGTTACTTATGCCCAATAAGGGCAAAGTATAGGTTTGCTTTAAATAGGCATATGTTGCCATGCAGGAGAAAGGTGCCATTACAATAGACATTAGATGGTTTTCCCTGAATCTGGCAGACTTTGGCATATTTACATGTCAAATGTTATGCATATGGCTACCTTAAGGTCAGAGCAGAAAACATTGGAGAAGATCTTAATTGGGAAAATATACTATCACCCCCTGTTGGACTTTTACAGTGGTTTTCTCCTAGAATAAGTATAAATCATTCTGGTGCTGGGGATTTTCTGTTCAGTGCAAAGATATGCATAATATGAGTGTCCCTGCACATATCTGGCAGATGGTGTCAACATATTCTAATGCAATGCTATGTCTATATCTAACAAAGTGTATCTGTAGGCATTGTTATTATATTTTTAGATAGAAAGGGAAGGGTTAGACTCTGTGAACTTTTAAATTGCTGTCTGTGTCCTTGTTGGGAAGATTTACTTCTCTATTTGTACTGGCGACCATTCTAACCATAAAAAAGGGGTAATCCAAAATGTTAAAGATGTCACCAGAGCAACAGAAAAGGGGACATCTTTCAGTGGGGACATCTGTTCCAGTGACTGCCTAAAGGGGGTGAGTTTCTCCTGTTTGAATCATTCAGCTGTGTGAAGGCTGATATACCTGTACCTGCTATTCAGGTCTGTTTAACCACTTCAAGACCAGGTGTTTAGACCCCCTTCCTGGCCAGGCCATTTTTCAGTATTCAGCGCTGCGGTACTTTGACTGACGTTTATTCCGTCATGCAGCGCTGTACTGAAATGAATTTTATACCATTTTTTGGACTTGCTTAGTATTTAAAACACAGCATATGCAATATGTTTCATATTAGGCTGATTAAAAAGAAATACTGTTTTACTTTACTTTTGTCCCAGACATAAAAAAGAACATATGTAAATACATATAAAACGTATACATTGCATTTCAATATCTGAAAATCTGTACAGATAGGGAAAAGCTCTACATTTTACATGTTAACAGAATTTGTTTTCCATATGGCATAAGCTATTTTGGTTACTGGTCTTTAAACGATAGCATCAAGTAGCCAGGGTGAACGTCTTTTTTTCATTTTATTTATTGTATATTGCACAGATTACAGGAAGCACCAAAGATCTATACATTTCTCAATTAATCCATATGCCCACATGCACAGAGTTTGGGAATCTTTACAAAACGATCTTTTTAGCAACAATGCTTTATTTAATTACAGGAGGCTTCTGAAGCAGGGACCTGCGGTCAGCTGACAACTTTTTCTTCATTCAGACCAACTTCTAACACATTAAACAGCAGGGAAAGCCTCCCTGCCTCCCTGCTGTGTGTGGATGAAGCGCTGCCTGTTAATTACAGGTGGAGCTTCATCGGGCTTTTAACAGCTATGTTAGGTTACACAGCAGCGAGCTTCCTCACTGCTTTGTGTAACCTAACATAATGAGGCTAGAGCTACAACAGCCTCTTCTTTGTATTATAGGCTTGAGCTCTGTGGTTGGTTACCATTGGTCCAAGCTGTCCAATAAAAAAAAAACACTGAGGACATCTATCTTGATGCCTCACCAGTGACGAGCAAGTGAGGGATAGGGAGGCTTCTCCCTTCTCCCTCCCTCCTCCACACATAGCTCGGTGACCGGGTTGGGGGTGGGGTAGGGGGAATGCCTCACCTAGCATGGACCTTACTGCACATCTCTGTTCTGCAGTTACAGCTATAAGTAGTAGTAGTAGCTATCAGTATAACTGATAAGTAAGACACCTGTCAACCTAAATAGAAAGTATGGCTTTTATATGAACTGTATATATAATTTTTTGCTTTATTATGGCTAAAACTAAAATGTAAATACTTTTTTAGCCAGGTATCTGTAAAATATTGCATATGAATATTTCATGTGTACCTATTTTCAGCCAGTAAATGGAGCTCTAGGCTCCTTTTCACATGTTTACCTGTCTTTTCGTAGCTGCTCTACTGGGGGAAAAGCCTGTTGTTTACAAAGCTCAGTAGTTTAAACTCAAATTTATAAACACAACTGAATGAGTTAGCGAACAAAAGTGGCATAGGTGAACATGAACAATTGTAGGACAACCCTTTATCAAGTCAAATGAGAAACACATAGCAGCATATCTCCAAAACCTTCGCATTCTTGTTGTTTTACTGCACACATAAGGTTTGGGTGAAATGCATTGTTTGGCAGGCCTTATACCTGAAACTACACCACCTGTATTTTTTCCATAGTGTTAAGACTATTTGTCGAGCCACTGTGATAAATCTCACATTGATGTCAACATACAGTTCACATTGAGCACATCATATGTTCTTGCGTTGTAATATCTGCTTGTGGCAAACATATTTTCCTGCTTGTAGGCTTTTGATCATTTGATTGCTATTTATATTATTGACGATAGGTAATGCAATTATTAACCATGTATACAAAGTGTATTTTAATGTATTGGCAAACATAACATTATTGGTGGGTATTTCATTTGGATAGCATTATTGCAGATCTGTATCCCGAGCAGACACTTAGGAATTTATTTATAAGTTTCACACAAGATTCACAAAACTTTTACGCAAGATTCACACATTTTTCATATTGGATTAAATTCGAAAAATTTAAAAAAAAAAAAAAAAGACCCTTTAATAACATTACTTTTTTAAGCATTAGCACACAAGAAAAAAAAGTGTGTATAGGAGTACTTAAACAGCAGAGCCACAGCTATTTTGTATTAAAAGCCCAACTTCCCCCCAGTGTCCCCTGCTGTTTTAATTTCTTTCTTTTCTATACAGCAGTTTCAGTTTCAGTTAGGTCTCATGATGTTCAGGATCCCCTTCCATTTAGGATCCTCACATGGACATTGGAGGTCCTCAGGGCAGGTTCACACCATTTTCCTCAAAATAATGTGAACCTGCCGCAGTTCCAGTGCATTCCAGACCAGACAAAATGAGACATGCAGTATTTTTCTGGTCTGGTCTGGAACGGACTGCACTGGTGTGAACAGAGGCCAGAAATAGCATAGGGACACATTAGGATGCATTTGGGGTCTGGAAACAATCTGGTCTGGTCTGGAGATGATGTGGTGTTAATGGGCCCTCAATTATGCAGATAGCAGTACAGATGTGGTAACATCATTGCTGCTTTGTGCACCATTACATTATAAGAATGTCTTCAGTCTTCCTGGTTGAATGATGTTGGGTGTAATTCCACCTGAAAGACTGAGGACATCTAGTGGCAAAATGGGATTACTGTGGCAGACAGCACCAGAGAAGAGGTGAGTATTGCATCCAAAGCTGTTTTTTTTTATTTTACACACTAGCCTTTTTTTTCTTTAAGGGCTTGCCTGGAGTTGGTGTTTAACAGGTTTCCACATTTAGTTAAATCAATATACCTTCATGGAGTTGATTTTCTATATGTGCAGAACACATTAATTTAGCTTACTTATGAGGTGACGCTGTGTTTAATCATCCAACCATGTACAGGGCAAAACTGTTTTTTGTTTCTTTTTAATTTCCTTGCACATGATTGGGCAATTCATGTGACTTAAACACACCACTAAACCAACTACTTTCCTAACTCAACCCCATGTCCCAATAAACTTAAACACCCCTGATGTACACCATGTCTTAAATGTTTCCAGAGAGCTTGCTTGCAAGCATTAATCTTTACAGTATGGAGCACTGCTTTGTACATTATTGTTCAATCACTGTGGGAACAAGAATTGCAAATAATGTATCATTGTTTTCTCTGTATATTGCAACTATATAAACTACTACTGATGATATGTATCACTGCTTTTTAATGTCAAGTTTTGTTTCTGACTTACATAGAGTTTAAAAAAAAAAGAAAACCTTTTTTATATGCAGCTAACATAAAATATAATTTTGTGTCTTACAATAGTTGATATAGCTGCTAATATCACACTTTTTGGAATACAGTGTGTGAAAATCAAGGTGTTTGCAATAAGTATGCATACAATTACAATGGTTTGCACAAATTAGCATGTACTCTGAAATCTTAGCTGTGAACAAAATGATTTCAATTTTGCAAACATTTTCACTAATTCTCTCTATGGTACCAGAATAGACTCCCTAAGGTTTAATGTGAACTAAAGTAATATATAGGAGTAGGCCACTTATGTCTCTCCAGATAGTTTTGAACTGGATTTACCAGCATGGATTTCCTGGTAGCTGCAGTTCAGAACAGCAGGAGAGCTACCAGGTGACAGAGTCTAATGTGAAGAAAATAGACCTTTTTACCTCAGTGCTGGCATTTTTGAATCTGTTTTCAATGTTGCATGTTACCTCTGCCTTTGTCTACAGCCGAGGACAACCTATTGTTGTAATATATATATATATATTTTGCCAAGGAAATTAAAGTGTTTCTAGTGGCATTAATTGTTAATGAACTTTTTATTGTATTACTGTGGTCCATTTTAATTGTTGCTAGGCCACAAATTACTGTATGATGTATGAGCAAGTGAATGAATGAAGCTAAAACTTTTATTGCATATACAATATTACAGCCATTAGCACATCAATGCTGCCATTTATCATGTCTATGAATGTGAAATATTTGCATTAATAACAGAATAAAAATTGGAAATGTTTTTTACTTGGTTTTCTTCTTTTTTTGGAGAAATTATAGTTTATTCAGTTGTATTTGATATACTGTAGGTTTTTTTTATGCTTACAATTCATATCGTTATTAAAAATATTAAAATGAAAAAGTCAAATAAGTTGTAATGGGCATATCTGAATGGAAGGTCCATGAGCAGATGCAAAATCCATCAATGATTAGGAAAACTTACCGTAATTCCAAAAATATATTCAATCACAGTATGTTCAAAGTCACTGAAAATCACACGTTTCAAATCCAAATTTCCCAAAACAATTAGTAAAAGATCCCCTTAATTTGATAAAGCAGGAAAAAGAAATCAATTATCAGATGAAAAGCCAGGTACCTAAAGCAACCAATCGGATTTCTTATTAGTAAAGTTAGATCATAAAAAAGTGGATTCTACATCAAATCCTGGAGAAAGGCTGTGCGAAGCAGGACAGGTCACACAATGAAGAACTCATAAAGCTGCAGACAACTATAAACTATGACCTAATTTTAAAGTGTATTCCACATTTGCAGCCAAATTGGGATAACACCCAATTTATATTTATTACATGTTCCGATTCACATAGCCTAAGGTAGGAAATTTAAAAAACGCATCTTGCAGTTTAAATTGCTTTTACTTTACTTGTGTTAGGGTTTCTGTGCTTCTTAAGGGCTAACATTTTTGCATGCTTCTCCTTCTTTGTAGTGTTAGGAGGAGTTGTGAGCGGTTTGCTCATTATAATTTGTAAAGTAGATTTGAGCACTGCCTGTCCTAACAAAGGGTTAAAGAATTAAAAAGCCTGCTTTGCATGTTAATGACGTTAATGAGAAAAACACAATCCTCAAATTTCAGTCCTAAGTCTTTCTATAGAACAGATCACTGTGAAGGTGCTCAGAAAAAATTGAATTTAGCAATTTTACCCGCTACAACAAAACATCAAAGTAAGAAGTATTTTTTTAAAATATTTTTCATTATGCTGTGTAAATAGGAACACATAACAAACATATACAGGTCTGTGAAGGTTCTCATTCATCCAGGTCATGGTATATCTGTAAAAAAAAATAGGTCAAAGCAACTGGACCTGCAGTATTTTTCTTGAAGATGTTTCACTGGTCATCCAACCAGCTTTCTCAATTCTGAATGTCTTCAAGAAAAATACAGCAAGTCCAGTTGCTTTGACTTAATTTTTACAGATAAACATATACAGGGGTTTTCTCAAATATGACTGCAAAAGTAGGAATACTCTTGAAGTTCTTGCTTCTGTATGTTGGTATATTCCACTCAGAGAAAGGTAACAATTATATTATTTTGTGCACTGCAGTCCTGGATTGATTGTCTCTATGACCCAGTTTGTGAACTCTAATAAAAAGGTGTCTATTATTTTCTTTTAGTAGTTGAGTCCTGAACTTCAGATCTCTCTTAATATGGCACAATTAAACCGTACTAGGAGGGTGTCAGTTCTAATATTGTTCATTGAAGATATGACTTGCTGCTCTGTCTTAATTTGACCTACTTTGAACTTTCCTGGAAATGTATTTGTTTTGTAAACTGGAGTCCTGGACTGGGTTGCTGCTCTCTTGGTTTGACCCTCCTAGTGCTAATTCTCTATAAAAGTGTTGATTCTTGAAAGAAGCATGTCTAGATGGTCACAACTTATCAAAACTTGCATGAATGCATAAACAATGACTCCATGGTTAACCGGATTAGACTTCTGAACCAGCATTTCAAAGGTGAAACCTTCTTTTTCAAGCCGGAGTGAAGGCTTCACTCTGGCTTGAGAAAGAAGGTTTCACCTTCGAAACGCGTCGCCATCAGCCCGTCAGCCCATCAGCCCGGTCTTCACTGATCCTCTGAGTGTCTCCTACACTCCACCCGTCTACAGACACCGCCCGTGCTGCAACACCCGCACTACAGGATTCCCCATCAAACGCCTGCAGGTGTCAGCTCCGTCGGACTGTCGGCCTTCTATATCCCCACGGTGAGTTACAGAAGCCCACCTCTTTTTCACCCACCACTGCATACCTCACCCCCTCGCTTTTGTGTTTCCATCTGCCTTATTGGGTTTAATCACTACGCCACCCTGGAAAAGAGGGAACATCCCCACCACTACTCCACTCCATCCGCTTCACCGCAATCCGATGAGTACAAGCGAATGCTCACCCAGCCTTAGGTGAGTACATCACCAACGCTTACACCCTGCTCTACCACATTTATTGCGGCAGGTAGTGGCGCTTCCGTCTCCAATTTTTTCTTTCCCTAGTGGGCTGGGGGATGCCTCACCGAGCACAGAAGGCATGGCACATCACTGGTATGTAGATACCATCCTTTAGAATCTCAGTATGTGCATAGGTGCTGTTTTTCCATGTGATGGCAATGCGAGGGAGATAGGGTAGTTAAAGGTACTATTTGATACCTTTAAAAGTCATTTATTTTAAATAAAGTAAGGAATGGTTAAAATGCCTGTCAGGTTTTTTTTTCTATCTGTGTACCATTTGGGAGACTTTCCTTCCATTCCTTTCCTGCATATACAACAGAAAGTGAAAGGAAAGTTCTCCAAATTGAGATAAATCCCTTTTTAGACAACTCAACATTTTGGACTTTCCCTCACTTCCAGTAACAATGGCCACCAGGAGAACAGAAAGAGTGAATTTCAGTAGCAGATACACATAAACCAATAAAAACCCTATGGGGAAGAAGGAAAAGGCCAGACACATTATGTATAATCCAGAAGATAATTTAGGCTAAACTGGATTCTTAAGAAGATTCTTTTTGTTTTTCATTACAAAAATTACTCTGTGGGGTCTTCCCATATATATTAGTCCAGTATATATATTTTTTCTTCATTATGTGTCAATCCCTGATGAAGGGGGACCTTTTAAACCCCCAGAGCACGTCAGCTTTAACTGAATGTGGCTTTATATAAAAAGAGCCTTTGAACTTTTCAGAGCTTGTCTGGCACTTTCCTTCTATTACAACAGTCTGTCCGAGACACATGCTGTCCTGCAGCCTATACTTCCTGGAGCTCTGCTTAAAGAGGAAACCTTCTCCCATACCAGACATGAGATCTAACGGTAATGGTTGCAATGATGCAGCACCCCATGTTTTCCTACTGTACGTAGCAATGAAGCCTGATAGGGGTTCTACCTCTCACCATTCTGTCCAAACCTAAAAGAGAATTTTCTTAATTTTGCAGGTTTCGTTATACTGTAAGGTTGATTTACTAAAGGCAAATAGGCAGTTCCCTTTGCAAGGGAATTTGCACTTTCCAAGGGAAGTTCCCCTTAGCTTGGTGAATATGGTGAAATTTCACTTTGCAAAGAATGCCCAATCATGGCCAAAGAAAATAAAAAGACACTATGTTTGCTTGCACATGATTGGATGATGAATCATAGCAAAGCTTTGTCTCATTCACTAAACTAAGGGGAAACCTCCCAAGCAAAGTGCAAATCCCCTATAAAAGTGAACAGCCTACTTACCTTTAATAAAGCAACCCCTATAGGTTTACTTTGTGAGACTATAGGTTTACTTTAAGAAAATATTAACTTCCCAATATTGAGTGATGTATAATGCTGGACAGAGAGCCATAAACACATATAAAACAGCACCTTAAATGCATATAAACATATGGAAAGAATAACCTATGAATGTATATGCATAGACAAAAATCGCAATAACACACACATTTTGGACCAACATAACACAAACTGTTCTTAGTAAACTACTTTAAGTTGCTCCAATGCTGGATCTAGGCTAATGAGGTAGTCATGCAAATGTTCAATTTTCTTGAGTGTGAAGAGCTGGGAACTATCCATTAAATAAAGACAAGGACATATATTACAAGTCATATTATGTATAATTTGTAATGGAAATAGTAGCACATGATTTCATACTGCTATCCAATGTAGAGTTTCTTCTCAGAACAGAACTAAAAGATAATGGAAAATAAGTGAAAGCATGTGGCATGACATGTATCACATTAGACATAACAAGTGGAACTAAGATGTTTCTTTATATAAATAAACTATTTCATAATGGTTATCATTTGATGCATGCAGAGTCCATTCCCTAGCAGTTATGTGGTGTGACCAAAATATGACCTTAAAGTGAAACTAAACTCAGGAGTTACATTTTAAAAATGCATTTAAATGCATACCTTAAATATTAACAAAAATGTATCTCTCAGTTGTAGATCCTCAAATCATCTCTGTTGATGCTGACACTGTCCTTCCTTCTGGAGGGGGGTTACTTTTGTTCCTCATGGTTCCTGTGTGTGTTGTAAAGTAGCTATGACTCCAAGCTCACTCCTGTGATTGACTGAAAGGAGAACTATGAGATGAGTGATTTCCACTCACCTCATAGTTCTAGCCGACCTGTGACAATGAGACTGTCACAGGTCGGATGTCTCATTATGCCGCGAGCTGTAGCTCGCGGTATACTGAGCTTAGGGTAACGGGAGGACGCTAGTTTGTGTCCTCCCGTTACCCTAAGGAGAACTATGGGGAAAAACACTGACCTCATAGTTCTCCTTTAAATTTCATGTTTAGTTCACTAAGTTACTTTACAACCAACACAGGGACCATGAGGAAGAAAAGCAGCCACCCCCCAGAAGGAAAGACAGTGTCAACACAAATTCAGAGTTGATTTGAGGCTCTACAGCTGAGTGATGCACAGATGAGCTACCTTATTGTTAATGGTTAAGGTACTTGAATTTATTTTTAAGCCTGCACTCACATTTTTGAATAATTCTTTCCAGCTTTCACACAGTGATCATTATTAGCATGTTCTACTTTTTTAGCTTCTATACAAAATGTGTTAGAAGTTTAATAGTAAATATAATAATTATGGGTCAATGTTTTTTATTAAGTTGAATACACTTCATACTGTTAAATTATATCTATTTTTGAAATCTGAAGTGTGAAAATAGATTGCACTGCGCTACAACAAATCGGTGTGTACATCAAAATATTAAATCATTAGCTATATCAATTAATACATTAGCTCATATATAAATAAATAGCAACACAAATTATATTAAATAATCAGCTTAAAAATCCCCAAATTGATAAAAAAATTAATTTATTGTGAATACTTTTCTTAAGCCCTGCATTTAAAATGAATATGTGCAAAGCTTTCAAAAGACGTTCATAAGTAAATGTCAGCTCCAGTCTGGCAGTGTTAAATAAATGCTCTAAGTTACAGGAAGCACCACTGTGAAAATCTACTTAGCACTCCCAGACTTGAAAATCTGTATAGACTAGACCAGATTCCTGAACCATCTTGGATCCAGTGGGGTTGTCTCAGGATTTAAACAAAATTCCATTATATAGTGGGTTTAGGCCATGGCCTGGTTGTAACTAATCTATGCCAACACTGTTAGACGATGTGATCTCCTGCTGAAGTGTGCCTGAATACTTCTGGTGGTGAAGTCATCAGGAGGCATCAGTGAGGGACACAACATTTTGTTCAGGTAAGTAACTCACCAACAACCAATGACTGCCAATGCCAGGGCACTCTGTCTTCCACTGATGACAGACACAAAAGTATTCTTCCCTTCAATGACTACCAAGGTGATTTTGTTTTCTTTCCGCTGAACCCATTTTTTTCCTCCCATTGACCATTGATACCAGGACATTTTTTCTCCCAGTCATCAACAACCATTTTTCTTCCCACTCACCACCAACACTGGGTGCTTCTGCGGGAGATGGTGGAGATTTTGCCCCTTGATGTGCTAATAGGTAATAGGTCCTCTCAAAGGTGGAAAGGGAGGAGCAAAGATGAGTGCGGGTCTTTTGCTGCTGACCAGTTTCATTCTGCTACTCCCATCAAGCTTTGTAGTTAACAATCATGTGTCTCTTCATGCATGTCCTAACCAAATGTGCATTTACCATGCCTGGTGCACTGCATGCATAGCCTGCAAACCACAACTTTGTTGCCGGCAGTAGATGTGTTAAAAAAGGCCCAGACTATTGAGGTATGAGGAGAGGCCATGGGGATAGCTGACTACTCTATGACAGTTTATGGGGCAATGCAATCTACAGAGTAGGAAGAGGAAGGTACATTTGCAACTGCTACACAAAATGTACTGCTCTGCACCTGGGAGGAAGAGGATTTGGAAGGCTTGGTTAGCCACTGCAAACCTCCTCCACCGAAAGAAAAGGCACACATGCCCTGCATCTCAAAGATGGGCCCTGGTTGCCTGTTTCAGCAACAAATTCCTTCTGCTGACCCCAAAAAACATAACAAGACCCTATCAGAATTATGTTTAAATAAAATATGCCTCCCTGACAAAAGGTAAAAGTGAAGGGGAGGTAAAGTGAGGAACTTTGCAGAATCAGAGGCCAAAGTCTCTTAAGTCACCAGAAAGGCAACACCTACTGTGCTACTTTTTCCCACACCTAATATCTTTTGTAGCAAAAGCTTATTATAGCAGGAGCTGCTGGAAAAGTTGGGCACTCCTACTTTCCACCTCTCTTGTAACTAGATCCAACAGTACACCGACACAATGATAGCAGATATAGACAGTCAGCTTTGCACATGTAAACATCTGTTTACAGACAGAGCCTCTGCATCTGTTTAAAGGTGCCCACTGCCAGCGATATTTGACATACCTCAGTGGTAGCAAAAAGGATTTTATAAACAAACTTTGTGACAGGTGCCCTTTAAGTGGTATAAACATAAATTAAATATTTAGATTGTAAGCCCTCACGGGCAGGGCCCTCCTTACCATCTTGTCTTAAATTGTATTGTGACTGTAATGTCTTCCTTATATTGTAAAGCGCTGTGCAAACTATTGGCGCTATATAAATCCTGTATAATAATAATAATAATAACTATAGATGCTCACTGCCTGCTTTAAACATCTGCATCACAATCTGGTACCATACCACTGTTTCAATTTTCTGCAGATAGTAACTCCACACGACAAATAATTACAGAAACAGGATCTAATTATATGTCTCAGTTTCATGTTATTCTTTATTCAGGTTTAAATATCTTAAAATTGCTTAATACATCTTTGACAGGTTGCAGTGGTAATAATGAAACCTTGCAAAAATGTCATGTTACCTTTAATATGGTAAACCATGCAAAAAAACTAATACTAATAATAATACTATAAAGTGTAAGTGTAAACTAACTAATAATACTAATGTGAAAACCACAATGGGGCTGATGGCTGGAAAGTGTGCTACAAGAAACATATCTTACTGTCTTAAAAAAAATGGTCCACCAACTGTCATTTCTGCAGTTCAGGGCTGAAAAGCAATATACAAACTTTGATCAATTACTATGACCAACAAGAATTGTTCCTGGTACACACTTTTCATTACTCTGCCCATGTCAGTTAAGTTCAGATTTTAGTAAAATGTACCCTCTTGAGGTCAAATTTACTATGCTATACCCCTAGCTGTAGATCTTTCTTTTCATGGCTGTCAGTCATTGTAGAAAGGAGAAGTCAGCAAGTACAGCATCAGCAGAGGCAGTATCCATATTTCTTTATTAGTGGATAAGTGGAGTTGAGAGTGTTCATTTCTCAGAAAAACTCCAATGCTCCATCAATCAAAAATTAAACCAATTAAACTGTGTGTGTCCTTGTAACAGTGTTTACATACAAGTCAGTAAAATATTTAGCTGACTTATGATGAAATAACACACTCTAATGTTGATGTTTTGATTTAAAGCTGTCCAGTGTCTCTGCTGTTCACAATGTGGCCAAGTAATTTATTTTAATTGATTTGTATGTCAGTACAATATTTAGCTGTATTTGTTATGCAAAATAAATACACTCTAAAGTTTGTTTGTTTTTTTTAATTTAAAGCTGACTGTTGTCCCTCTTCCAAATGCAGCCTACTACCAAAAGTACTTAAATACTGAAATATATCTTCTATTTTCTCTTTTTTATGTTTAATATATATGCTTAAAGGGTAACTGCACTTAAAAAAACTACAAATGAAAAAATCTTAAAAAAATAATAAAGCATATATAATTGTTGCACAAGCCATTTTGTAATTTAATGTTATTAAAATGTATATTTCAATTTAAAACTGTAGCTGCTGCAATGTTCTAAATCTGTCAAAAAAATTAAATGCAATATGGCTACATGGATAAATTCTGTACACAGTTGGTTTACAGAACTCCCCCAGAAATGTCACTTCCTGCTTCTGTGATTAGCTGACTGATTTTCCCAGAAATCTGCAAGAAGGATACAAGTTACATTTTTGGCATTCCTTGCAATAGGAATTTCATTTTTGTCAAGATACTCCCTCCTGACCATCCATGTCCACAGTCAGCCTGACCTTTGGACTAATCCTGATGGCTCACCCTGATCACTTGTGGTCCATGGTGCTTGAGCTGGGTGAACCCGGGGTTCGTGTCCTGTGATCAGCATGCAGGTTTCTCTTATACTCCCAGCACGAGCACAGGTCCCCCAAAAAATTGCCTGAAGCCACCGCTGTCTATCATGAACCTCCTTACACTGGTAAGCCTCCCATCACTCATTAGGATATTCCTTACTGTGTAACTAGAGGTTCCACATTGACAATATTGGCTTTCTTTTTTTTTTTATAAATTTTTTATTTAACAAGGACTTTTCACAATTTTCTTGTACACATACAATTCCTCAAAAGGGTCAAAATACGATCAACATACATGGTATCAGTTGCATGTATCCAGCTTAAGTTGCAGACAAAGGTACAAAACCAAACAAAACCATATAACCAAAACTTATGACAAAGAGGGGAGGGGGTGTCAATTGACATGGCCCATATCCAGATGTCTTCGAAGGCTCATTGATGCGAGACCTTTCCGGTGGCCTCAGTATCAAGTTCGGGCCAGGGACGGGACTGGGATTGTGTGCTGGGTTCAAGGATCCCCTCTACCTATCGGGGTGTTCAGTATAGTTATGGCTGACTGTAAAGGGGTGTTCCAGGAGGCGGGGAGGGGGGGAAGGTTAGAAAGGAATGGGGTAGGGAATGAGGTTGGTGGGACTAAGAGAGGGGGGGATGGGAGAGGGATTAGGTCTGGCAGCTAGAACGTGGTGTCTGTTTGGTGGGTCATTGTACGGGGCCTTGACGCAGAGCCTCATATTCCGGGGAGAGGATAAACTCAATCCAATAAAACCATGTCTTCCTGAATTTGTCAGGGGTATTGCGGAGGGAACTGGTAAGGTCTTCCATTAGGTAAATGTCGTGGATCCTGTCAAGCCATTGGGACACAGTGGGGGGTTCAGGGTTTTTCCACCGGGCTGGGACACACGCCCGGGCCGTGTTTACCAGGTGTCGGACTATAGAGCTTTTGTAGGATTTGGTCGAGTAGTCATTATGGTGCAGAAGGAAGAAGGCCGGGTCTCGAGGGACTGAGTGGTCAGTGAACTTTTGGGTGGTAGCGTGGACCTGATCCCAGAATGCACTGAGTGTAGGGCATGACCAGAAAATGTGGAGGATATCAGCTGATGTGGCGCCACAACGCCAGCATATGTCCGGAGTCTGGGGATACATTGAATGTAGAGTTTGTGGTGTCCTGTACCATCTGGTAACGAGTTTGTATCCAGACTCTTGGTATTTGTTGCTGATTGAGGATTTGTAGGATAAGGAAAACGATTTTGTGCATTCCCTTGGGGTGAACCTGACTCCGAGGTCCTCCTCCCAATTCGTAAGGAACCACTGTTCCTCCGGTGTGCAAGCGTTTAGCAGAAGCTTATAGCAGAAAGATAAGACGTGGCGAGCCAGGCCCACCCGAGTGCATTCGGTTTCAAAAGGTGTCAAAGGTCTGCAAAGTTGAGTCGGGGAGGGGAGAGATCTCAAGAAGTGAAGCAGTTGCATTGTACACCAGGGGTCCAGGGGTGGGGCGTCTGCACTGGCAGGTGAGGCAAACGAAGTAGGCCAAGAGGCACCGCTCAGGAAGTGGAACGCTCTTGATTTCCCATGGGCGCCCAGTCTACGGAACCCTTGGTCGTCCATGCCCGGAGGAAAGGCTGGGTTTCCCAGGACAGGGACCATCGGGGAGGGAGGGGGCGAGATGGAGTATTGTGAGAAGGCAGAACGAGCTACTGCCAATGTAGGCATTATGGTGGGGTGAGAGTGAATGGCTGGGGGTAGGGGAAATGAGCACCACGCCAGTCCCGACAACGGCGTCTTAGAGAGAGACTGCTCCAGACCGGTCCAAAGCTTCGAGGTGGGATGGCGACACCAATCCAGCACCCGGGTCAAGTGGGTGGCGATGTAATAAAGGTGTATGTCCGGAGAGAGGGGGGGATGGGAGAGGGGTTAGGTCTGGCCGATAGGCCCATCCCCCCGGAGTGTTTGTCCGGTAGGCCCATCCCCCCGGAGTGTTTTGGTAATCGGAGTATGTTGTATTTGAGTCGGGGGGGCTTACTCGCCCAGACAAATTTAGTGAAGAGAGATCTGAGCGTTCGGAAGAACGATGGTGGTATCTTTATCGGGAGAGCCTGGAGGGGATATAGGAGCCGAGGAAGAATGGTTTGCTTTAAGATATTACATCTGCCCATCCACGAAAAAGTGCCTGTGGTCCATTGCTTGAGGTCTAAGCTAATGTCAGTCAATAAGGGAGGAAAGTTGAGTGAGAAGGTCAGGGTTGGGTTTTTAGGAAGTTGGATGCCCAGGTATTTCAGGGACGTGGGGAACCACTTAAAGGGGAAATTGGTTAGTGCTCCGCAGGTGCGGGCCTGTAAGAGAAAGGTGCATGGCCATAGATTTATGTGCGTTGACTAGAAAGTTCGAAAGGCTGCCATAGCGCTCTATCTCTGCCAGGAGCACCGGGAGGGAAACGTCAGGGGAGGTGAGGAAAAACAAAAGATCGTCCGCAAAAGCTGCCACCTTATGCTGGACGGGACCAATCTGCACTCCCTGTATGCTCCCGTTGGCTCGTACGGTGCGGAGGAAGGGTTCTAGTGAGAGGACAAATAGAAGGGGCGAAAGTGGGCATCCCTGCCGCGTTCCATTGGTAATGGAAAAGGGGGGGGGGCACAACACACCATTTACCTGGACTCTGGCGGTTGGGCAAGAATATAGAGAGCGGATCCAGGTTTTCTAAAGGGACATCCGAAGTATGTATTCACAACTACTGAGCGGTAAGAACAGGAAATTAAAATGAAAGTCAACATTAACATTAACAACGACAACTTGGCGAGCCCCTGCGCCGAAGATAGTTTGGAGCACTAAAGAGTTGTCCAGGAGGGCCCGTGGCAGGTGACCACCCGAACAGGCCGCGTCTAGGCGTTGCGCTCGTGTCAGGTTCGGGGGGAGGGGGTTACCTGTTACAGCCCGCGGGGTGGTCCACTGCTCCTTCGAAGGCCATCCTGGAGAACTCCTGCGCGTCTGGGACCCTTCCACGCCGTCCACCGGTACTACCGTTCAAAAAGAGAATCGTAAACATTACGGTTATGGCAATCAAAATAGATAAACATCATCTTCACAAAGTTTATGCCGGCAGGCTTCATATACATCTATATGGTGTATACCGCCGTACTGAACCCTTACCCAACCAGAGGGATCTTGTACTTCAGACCCGGGCCTCCTGTCGGCTAAGGGTAAAGGATAAGTGAGAGAGTGGGGGCAAGGGAGGGCGGGTCTTCCACTCTGTCCAGGGGGGTGGTGACCTCTGAGCTGGGGGTCCCCCAGGGGACTGGGTATGGAGAACGGGGGTGTCCAGGTGCCTGGGCATGGCAGACCCGGGGTAGCCGGGCATGCATAGCAGGAGGAATGTAGGCAGTTCAGTGGCACAAGCCCCCTCGATGGCTGCGCAGGAGGGGAGGAAACAGCATCAGGGACTGACCATGCCGGGAGTGTTGGGGTTCATCGGCGTGTAGATCATGGGAGTGAGCACCTCACCAGAGTCTCGTGAGTAGAATGGGGGGGCATACTTGCGAGTTCTTCGTGTCTTGGTGTTGCCAGATATCAAAGTCTCCATTAGTGGCCGGTGGTACGGCGTCAACAGGCTCTCCAGTGTATTATCTACCTGGTCTCGGTTCGGCAGGGCAGGACTCTTCTAGGCTCTCTTAAAGTTAGGGTTCACTAGATGTGGGTGCAGGGCAGGATGCCCTGGGTCTGTTCCATGATGTGCTTCGTTGCCATCTGCGTTGGGGAAGAGGACGGTGCTCCGTGTCTAGGTCCAGGCCTAGCCAGTCGGGGATCTCTACAGACGTCACTCCCAGGAATGAAAAGAGATGATCAAGCTGGGCCGGATGGCGCAGGATGAAGGACCGGCCATTCCGGCGCACATTCAAGCTAAAGGGGTACCCTCATGTGTAGAGGCCTCCAGCCCGTCTGTTTTCGGCAAGAAGGGGTTGTAGTAGCCACCGCATGTGGAGCGTGCGGCGGGATAAGTCTGGTAGGATAGTTATGTCGGCCCCATCAAAGGGGACTGGGCCCTTCTGCCACGCTTTGCGCATCACGGTTTCCTTTACCTCGAAAAAATGGACGCGGCATAGTACATCCCTAGGCCGGGGATCGCCGTCTGTTCTGGGTCCTCCCACGCGATGGACCCGGTCAATCTCCAGGGCAGAATCTGGGGCCCTGTCCAATACGGTGTTGAGGATGGCTATCACTGTGGGGCGGAGGTCCGCCGCACCCGTGGCCTCCGGGAGCCCCCGGAGTTTCACGTTGTTCCTCCGGGACCTGTTTTCAAGGTTGTCTTGGACCAAGATGGCGATCGTAGGCCGGCCTGTCCGACTCTAGGCGATCCAGCCGGCGGGACAGGTGGGCCTGTTCATCCGATAGGGTGGATACTCTCGTCTCCAGATGGGAGACCGTCTTGTGTATGCCCGCTATGTCCCGTTTCAGCGCGGCTTCCATTTTAGTGACCAGGGCGGCCATATCCTGCCGCGTGGGCAGGGACAGGAGAATGGAGGAGATCTCGCTGGCGGAGAGGGAGGTCAACACCTCTGGTGCCTGGGGCCGCGTTGGGATAAGGCGGAGAACCGGGTCCTCAATGATGCTGGGTTCGGGTGGCGAGTTGGTCATCCACTGCAGAGTGGACACTCCTGGTTCCGGAGCGAGCCGTGAGGCTGGGGCGCCACGAGGGGGGCACGGAGGTGTAGGCCCCTGGGTCTTACCCTGCGTCTCGGGCGCCATGACCGGCCGAGGCGTGTTGCGGGTCGATGGCGCTTGGCTGGAAAGGTAGCGCTGCAACGATGTCAGGGAGCGCCGGCTGTTATTAGACCTGGATTTCCTCTTCTGAGACATCAAAAACTGAGTCGTAAGATGCCGTGATCTTCTGAATATTCCCCGGAGATAGCAGAGCTCAAGCAATGTGCTTCCTCACGCCGCCATTGCCAAGCCATGCCCCCAACAATATTGGCTTTCTGACAGTGAAGTTGTGGTTTTGAAGTGTTCTGGTACACTGGTGTTGACATGTCATTAAACTTTGTAGATAATTTGGTTTGGTACTGTGCAAAAAGGAGATTAAAAACTATGGTATTAAACAATTCTGCCACTGTCTGGCATTTGGTTAAGGCCTTTAGCTTTAGTTTTTTTGGCAGTGTAACTCTTCCAATAGCTTTCGGATCTGTTATGCCTGCTACTTTCACCAATCAATTCTATGCTAATACTGCTAGATAAAAAAAATCAGGAGTTGTATGTAAGCCAAGGAATAATGTAAAAGTAAACATGCAAATTATGTGATGCCAGAATATTTTGTCGCTGACCCTGTTCGTAAGGATTGTAGTATTTCATTAAACTGCACACAGCTTAAAGGCATCTCAAAAGCAAGTAATTTGAAGGATTGATGTTTTTCTCATGTTGCACTTAAACTTGTATAACTTGTATAACTTGCCACTTGTATAACTCTCCCCACTGAGTGATATTTCTTAAAATTGATTTTTGCATAGGTACATGTCCCTTGTGGCAGTGCCCTAAGGGCAAATCTCTTGCCTATTAGCCCTAAAAAAGGCTAGAACTGCTTTTCAAGATTGGCCCTACCCTTGACTTCAAATTTGGAATTTCTGGAGTTTGACAAATGCACACGAATCAAAACTAAGTGCATTCACTCATCAGTACAAATAACCCAATTGTAAAAGAAATAATTACTGCAACACAGAAATAACTGTGATAACTGTAATAACAATCATAATGGACACAAACTCTCCAAACAATATATACATATACATAATACCTATTGATTATAATCACCACCACATGGGTTGGATATTACCCAACATTTTGGATTTTCCAATGTACCATAATGTTCAAATAGAAAATGTTCAACCATAGGGTACCTCAAATAATCTTATAAATATGATCATATAAATGTTTATTTACTGTTCTGATGGTCTTATCCATGTAAACAGCTCTGAAGGTTCAAGTTAAAGTATATATGTGTTACAATCAATAGATCCATATCATCTCGAGAGTCTACCAGTAGACCATTTCAAAGAGTCAACTCACAATAGGTAATTACCAAATTCCCATTTACCACATTTAGAGACACTTTTTTCATTCCTTTGTCCTTGTTTGTACTTCACTAAATTACTAAGAACTAATGTATCAAATTAACTTGGCCCTCCTATAAATTATATTAAACTTCTTTGTTAGAAAATGTGTTATAGTCTCTATAGTATTATGTGTTTCTAACAAATAGTAATTTGTTAGAAAATACCAATGTCTTTAACAAATATTACATATTTTCTCTGATGCATTGTATACTTCTCCAACTTTATAGACTCAACCTTGTATAACAAATCCGCCTGTTTACTTTCCTTCACTCTTTTATAAGCCTCATTAAGCCATTTTTGGTTTTCCCCTCTTTTTGAAACATTTTTATCTAAGGGTTTTTGCCTCTTCCTTAAAGCCTACCAATATTGTGCAATTCCTGCGAGCTTGTAAATATTGGTCCACCTTTTTCCCAACGGTCTAGGATGACATGTAGTACATTTTTACTTCATGTAGGTTTCCTAAACAATTTTGTAATTAGAGAGTCATTATTACTTATAAAGAATTTTATTTAATCCACTGAGCTGGAGAAAAAGTGAAAAAATTGCATCGACAATGTACATGTACATGCCAATATCCTGGACAGGTAAACAGACAACGCATCATCTCCAAACATTCAAAACAAAGTTTGCGCTAGGAGTCGGATTTAAAACACCAGCCGCAAGAATGTGTGTTTAAGTGCTTTAAAGAGAAGTGAAACTATAAAGAATGCCATGAATGTGGTAAAGAACTTACAAATATTATAAATCTGGGCTGTGATTTTTGTCTGTTTTGGGAACTGTTTGGGGGGGGGGGGGGG
>NW_017306549.1:565365-595044 GCF_000935625.1 Nanorana parkeri
GTAGAGGAATGTGACCCCTGTCGTCTGTTCCATGGCATAACACATTCGGGTAAACAAAGAGAATGCTCCACTGAAGAACAAACAGGTTAAAGTCTTATCTCCAATCTTATCTTATCTCTGTCCAAAGACAGAGAAGCAGATTGGAGATAAGACTTTAACCTGTTTGTTCTTCAGTTCTCTGGTATATGAAGTGAAGAATTGAATGCCTATAAGGTTTATTATTATATATAAAAAAACTGCTCAGATAGGAAGTATTTACTGTGATCATCTGAGTGGCTCCGTTCCACTATTATCGATCCGGTATTGGTTATTTACCAGCTCACTGAGTGGATACATTTGCATGCTTTGTCCAATTGGTGTGTTGGTTTGGGTGGCTCCGCCCCACTGTTGCGGATTTTGTGGATGGGATTACAACAGTCTAACTTGTTGGGCAAGTTGAGGTTGGCTGCAACTAACGATCTAATTGCCTACTGTGTGCTACATTGAACACTTGCACTTATTGGGAGTTTATATTATATTTTTGCTTATATTTTGAGCTTATATATTTGTGTTCATATATTATATTTTTGCTCATATTATTGCACATTCCCACTTTCCCTTATGGCCGAATACAACTAGCTCTCACTATTTCGTTTAGACGGAACCTTGGAGTTGTAGATTTTACAAGATACACACAAGAACCAATCACTCACTAGGATTTTTATTAAAAGGCCATCACACTTTTTTATTATTTCACAGACATCACTCACCTTATCCTGCACTTTATATTCACTTCACATATTTGCAGAATAATTTTTCACATTGGACTAATCACCACGGAACCATACTGTGACTATTTTCACTATTCACAGTAAAACCAAATAGATTCACTTACCAAGCGCAACATACCCACATCATCTCCAAACAGTTCTATTTCCCCAAGGTAGAAATTAACAAAAGCCAGAGCACACTGTGTGTCCTGTGCTTGACAGAACTTTCAACTATTAAAGGTAAATGTATCATGTTCAAAGAGAAATGTAAGCATATCAGTAAAAATTTTGTTAGGTAAGCTTTTTCAACTAGTCTCATGCTCAGATGTTTCTTAATGGCTTTTAGGACTAACTTATGGAGCATTCTCTTTGTTTACCCCAATGTGTTATGCCATGGAACAGACTACAGGGGTCACATTCCTCCCCCCCCCCCCCCCCAACAAAAAAACCCCCCCCCCCCCCCCCCCAAACAGTTCCCAAAACAGAAGAAAATCACAGCCCAGATTTATAATATTTGTAAGTTCTTTACCACATTCATGGCATTCTTTATAGTTTCACTAGGTGTTTCTGACTGTACCAAAATAGGGTAGCCTTTACAATTGCCATGTATACAAAATACTCCCATTTGGTTTGAGCCATGCTTGACAAGAACCAGCAGATTGGCATGAAACATGATGGGCCTTGTAGAGTCTAATAATGCCTCCACCGGATGTCCTTCTATTGTAATAGGACAATTATGCCTTCCGGTCTTAGTTTCTAGATGTGCTGCAAGAACAGGCATGACAAATAGTGACTTATTGCTCCCAAGGTCACATTTCATAGGTTCAGAATATGGGGCAATTGGCAGCCACTTGCTCTAGTCCTTGGCACCGCCAGCATCTAATATGCAATTTCCCTCTTAAAGAAAGGAGACTGGGCTAGGAGGCCATTCATATTTGGCACCTATGGGTGTGTCACCCCCTTCATTAAGAGCCTGCTTACCCCTTAGATAAAAAGAAGTAGACTTACCATCTCAAAGACAGTCCTCAGTAGCAGTTTGTCACTTGATAAGGGACACCATCATCCTCCAGGGACAATTTTTATGAAGCACTCTGCAACAACTGTCGAGGTGCAGAATTTGGCCCCTGTGCCACCATATCCATTTCTATCAAGGCCTGTATCTGCTACTGTAAAGACAGGTTCACTTGTTGCTGTCCCTCTAACAACACCTGGTGGGCCACGGTTAGCTTTTGCACTTGTTGAGTGGTTAAGCAGGTTGCTTGTTGCTGGTTAGCATTTGCCAATATCACCTGTTTTACTAGCTCCTCCATTTTGTTCAGCAATATGTGACTGTGTCTTTAGGGTGCAACCCATATCCCCCACTGAGTTGTAAGAGGGACATTCATAACTTGTATCAGAAGTGGTAAACCATGCATGAAACACGGACATGAATAGCCCAAACAAGATCAACCTCCACATTTACAAATCAAGACATCAAACAAACACAGTTTCAATGCAGCAGGGCTTTGTAAAGTAAGGACAAGGCATAGAACAAACAAAACATCTGCTAATCTGAGCAACTAAGTTGCTAGGTTCCTGACCTGGAGGGTTCCATCCAGTGGGTTTAATGAAACATACAGGCATTTGGACATTTTTGGTGTTTTGTCAGCACTCAGGAGAGAGAGCGAGAGAGGAATTTAAGGGGACCCCACTTTTTTCCACTTTTGGGTGGTGGGGGTTCCCCCTTAAAATTCCTACCAGACCTAAAAGGGGGAATTTTTTATTTTTAACTCAGGGGGTCCCTCCTATCATTCATACCTAAAGGGTAAATAGGGAAGGGGACACCACGCCTTTTTTTTTATTTTTTTTATATTTGTTTACATTTTGCGGGAAGAACGGTCTGCTTCGGCAGACTGCTCTCCCTGCTTCGAATGAATCAGAGGGCTCCCGCAGCCAAAAAGAGCTGAAGGATTAGCCAAACCTATGGCTATATCCTTCGGCTCTTTAGTGAATAACCCCCTATATTGAAACGGTGTCAACATGCAAGGAAATAAAGGAAAGTTATCAAAAGATCCAGTTGTGATTCTTTTTCACTGCGGCCATAGTAGAGCTTTGATAAATAGCGTCTGACTAATCAAAGCAAATGTGATACTTTACTGACTCAATAGTGTGCCATAGAAAGGTTTATAAATATTGATTAAAGTGTTGTTCTCCCACTTTTATTGTTTTACAATGCTCATCAATATTTTTTACAGTATAACCAAGTGCCTTCTAAATGGCACAGAACAAAGACATTCAAGATCAATGTAGACTGGTAGTCCTAAATGCCTTTTATTGCCTTTTTCATTTTCATTTTCATTTATAATTCTTCTTTTTATTTTTGCTGTGTATTCTATTTTGCTCTTCAAAAGCACAGTCATTCTGTTTCTCATTTGAAAAAGTATAGAAATATATAGGACTTTCTTTTTTAGACATATAAATAAAAATAAAAAACTCTATGTAAAATACCCAAGGCAGACACAAGAAAATGGGACATACAGTAAATTAACCCCCTTTGTTGTAGTGTGAATAGCACTCAGAAAATGATGATTCTGCAACCTTGAGCTAATCAAGAGCATAGCTGACTACATAGTTTTATATCCTCTAAAGGCATATTACTTAAGAGTTTATTGTTTTATCAGTAAAATGCTCCTATTCATAATAAAAGCAATGCCTCTAGTATAGAAATAACCCTTCAGTTCAGCAGTTCTGTGTACCAGATAAAATCCCACTGCCATCATTTAAATAACATTTGTGGTTATTTTCAAGAAGTCTTTGCTATTGTTCTTTTGGGTATTACATCTTAAAGAAAGGTAGAAAAAGAATGCATATAGCTTCATAGCTACTCAGCTAAACAACATGAAGGGTGGTGCATTATTCACTATAGTAGTGAAAGTTTAAACATTCAAATGTATTGCTGGCAAAAATTTATATACACAAACTGGTAACCCATAGCTGGCAATAAGCAACTATCTTTCACTATTCTAATTGCCCTAAACTGATGAAAAATGTAATGGATTGGTTGTTATGTGTTAGTGCATCCCAATTGCACATTTCATTTAATTTGGCTATATACAGCAGCCCTTGATATAAGAATGTTTCCCAAATGTTATCTGTAACATTGCTGCACATGAAGTTTGTATTGCAACCATCTATTCAAAATATAGAAGCATTAATTATAAGCATTATCATATCTCGATGATGAAACTGGATATTCTAGTGGCATATGCAAATTAACCTAATTCCTCATCCATCCATCATATATGCCTGGGTTCATAGTACTAGTGCACTACATTAGAGCTGCAGCTAACGATTATTTTCAAAATCGATTAGTTAGCCGATTATTGAGAATGGTAGACATGAAAACACCTGATATAATCCGGGCACCAAGCCTGGCAGGGCAAGAAAGTAGTGGGGGGGGGGAGCAGCCCCCCCCCCCTCCACCATACCAGGCCACATGCCCTCTGCATTGGGAGGGTGCTTTTATAAACAAAGCCTGCTATTGGCTATTTAAAAGTGAAATACAGAATAGCAGGCTGGCTAATGCTCCGCCCACTGCCTGATATCAATTACAGAGGAGCGGACCTGAGAGAAAACTTTCTTTCAGGTCCGCTCCTCTGCTAATTGACAGAAGGCAGTGCTATTGACTTTTGCAATGTAAAATAGCTAATAACAAAATGGCTATTGCTCCTCCAGAGAAGCGGACCTGAGAGTGAAAGATAAATAGCCAATAGCAGGCTTTGTTTACTTCTGCTCACTGCCAGATGTAAACATTGCATCAGGGAGTTTAGGGTTTTTTTCAGTTGTCGGCCGACGCTGGAATGACTTTGTGGGACATATTTTTACATTTATTTTAATTAAATAAATTGTCCAAAAATCGTGTTTTGTTTTTTGTCCAAGTAAAGGATTTTTTTCTAAGGTGTTGTGTGTTTATTTACATTTTATTTAACCCTTTAGTGAATGAGTTGGGGTACAAGTACCCCATACTCATTCACAAAGTGGGGTGGCATCTGGGTGTCCCCTTTATGAAAAGGGGTACCCAGATGCAGAAGAGCTCCCTGCCCACAGTTCCCACAACCACGGGTAAGGGTTGTGGGGAGGAGGCCCTTGTCCCCATCAGCATGGCCAGGGGTTAAGCAAATTGACTTTCAGACCGAATCTTGAAAAATGAAATAACGAAACATGTGAAACAAAACAAAACAATTTTTTTGCCGTCTTACATGTCTACTACATGGTGATCATGTGTTATTGCGTAAGCAACCACCAGAGCAGAAGTGAGAAAGGATCTCACCACCAGAAGAGAAGAAAAAGGACATGTGGTGTCATTGGGGTTTAACTAAAACTAGACTTCTGTTTAATTAACTACTCACAGGTATAGTAAGCCATGCCCTCTTTTCACCTTGACACATTTGGTGCATAACTTCAGGCTAAACCCTCCAAGTTTTGTTTTGTTTTTCTATTGCTGGGTATAGCTGGGTGGATGCCACTTGCACAGCACTAGCACCTCTTGAAAGAGCTGAGGAGCATAGAAAAGCCCTGTCCTCCTCAGCATTATCTAGTAGTGCTAGTATCATGCAAACGGCATCTGCCCAACTATACACTAGGAGGAACATTTATAAATCAGCACTCTAGAGTTTATGTAATACCAAAGGCCTAGACAATTTTGCTGTGTTTGCTATTAAAAAAAGCATCTTGGGATGCCAAAATGTACCCCAGTCCTCGCAAATGCACAGGGATTTTTCAGAAAAAATCAGAAAAAAAGAAAAAGAATCTATTTGTTTCATTTTCTATGGTTACATGGTGCTATACTGGAGTATGGCCAGGTGTTTGCTACCTCTGCATGGTCATTCTCAGTTTTTGCTTTTTTTTTACATCTGGCAGCCTATAGGCTATAGTAAACTGGCAACATGCTTTCCAAACTTTAGGGCCACGGATAATGATCCATAATGATCCTTTTGCTAGTGACAATTCACCCGGAGCAAGTCTACTTTGCAGAGCAGAGTAAATACTCCTCTGTTTCCATGCATCACGCCTTTGCTAGCCAGAGAGAAATACTGCAGAGTGTCACCCAACTGCTCACTGATCTGGCCACCAAGGGAGAGACAAGTGGAAAAAGGTTTGTAATTACTCTGCTCTGCATATCAATCCATCTACTGGTAAGTTTTCCCCAGAAACAAGAATGCTTAGATTTCCCAACAACTGTATAGTATAGCGGTCTACCTAAACCATGCATTTAATTTGTAGTGATGGACAAATCATCCCAGGTTTGATTCAGCAAGGGTTTGGTGAATCTTGTTCAAAATTCGGTGAACTCGAACTAGGCCCCAATTTACAGGAGAGAAACAGCACAGGCTGGGGTTTTACTACAAGAATTAGCATATTGCAGAGGATGCAGCCATGTAAAATTGGCCACTAACTACAATAAAAGGCTGTATGCCTAACTTTTATTTTATCTATTGGGATAGGGGGGTGCAGTGAATGTGAGTGAAATAATGATAGGTGATTTAGGCGCACACTTAGGGGGTTATTCACAAAAGAGCCGAAGGATCCAGATGTAGCTTCGGCTGATCCTTCGGCTCGCTTCGGCCACCTGAGCCCTTCGGTTCAGTCAAACCGAAGGGCTGCTGTACGGGCTATTCACAATACGACTGGCTCAGCCCAGTTGCCCTTCAATGACAGCCCAGTGTCATTACATGTAAACAGCTGGGAGGAGCCAGCCGTGATGTCACAGCTGGCTCCGCCCATGTCTTTTGATTTGTCCGGGACCTGTTAGGTGGTAGACAAATGTAAACAGTTGGGCAGACCTAGCGGGGATGTCACTGCTAACTCTGCCCAATTCTTTATATTTTGCTGGCATCGAGTTTGTCGCGTGCGATCGGGTCGGCATGCGTCGTCTTTAAAAATGATTTTTAATTTATTTTTTATTTCACCAAGTAGCCGTGTACAACGCTGGACGCCGTGATTGACCTTCGGATTATGTCAGTGGATGCATTTGGGGTGGGGGTTTAAATAAAGGCCTTTTAAAAATCCTTTTGTTGTGTTTTTTTTTCAAAGTCAGGACTTTTTATTTAAAATTATTTTAACCGTTTAGTGAATGGGTAGGGGCACTAGTCCCCCTATTCATTCACATGGAGGGGGCCGCGTGTGGGTGCCACTTTAGGGGCGAACGACAGCGAGTGAGCTGCCAGAGCTTCGGCTCAGCCGATTCAGATGTTGGATCGGCTGAGTTGAACTCCTTCTGCACGCCTTCTGCACTCCTTCTGACCGGTGCACAGCTGATTTTAGCCGTACTGAGCTGAAGTGAATAGCCGAACGCCGTTCGGCTCTGTTCACTTCGGCTTGGTTATTCACTCAGCTGCCTTCGGCAGCTTTGTGAATAACCCCCTTAGTTTTCTACTTAAATATGATGCAGAGGTATGCTGCGAATAGAAGGCAGCTACAAGAACAGATGGTCAGTAACAATTAAAAACTAACTTAAAAAAAGAAAATATTTTATCCTAAAATAAAAATCCTATCAACATTATAAAAAACAATATATCCCAAAATAAATGAAAACCCAAAAATACAACCACCTGAAACTAGTGCCCCTTTTTTAAGGGAAGTGGATGGGTAGGCAGCTAAAAGTTAATGCTGGCCTCAAATAACCATAAAATAAGATGGAAGACATTTATTATGGGGCTGGATTAACCCCTTTTTGGCCCTTCTAATTCCGCTGGCCATAGTTTTAGGGCCATGCAGTGCATTATGGTAAAAAAAAATTGTCCTTGGCTAATTTGCATATAAATTCCTCTGTATTCACCTTGAACCCAAGATAATGGCAAACTCATACCTCATCCCTATGAATTTGTATGCAATCAAAACCTTTGCACTACTTAGTTGTTGGTAGATTTAAAGGAGATTGTAATATCAGATTGCAATATGTATGGTTATCTTAAGAGATGTTCTAATTGGTAAATGTTTACTTAAACTTTACCTTAGTACTTAATAACCTTAATTATTTAATTAATTATATAATTATAGTGTATTTTCCACATGAATAATAACTGATCGCTAAAATTTATGATTCTTATCCTTATTTATAGCTGTCACTTGATTCAACACATTAAAGTGATAATAAAGTCAAAAGGATTTTAAGCTATTTAAAATGCTGTGAAATCACTTACAATGGATGCTGCTTCTTAATGTTTAAAAGTTTTAGTTTCCTGCAGAATCAGCTGGTCCCCTGAGCACTGGTCCTAACTTCCTGTTTTAGAGCGCCTCCTTTCTCAAGCAGAGTGCTATGCAGTCATCCTTGTGTGTGCTAGTAAGCTGTGTGTGTCTCTACAAACACACAGACACAGTAAATCAAGCTACTTCCCTCCCCCCTGGCCCCCTCCCTCCCTCCTCCAAGCTATTAGATGAACAGTTGCTGGAGTCTCCACTGTTCCTTGTGATCTTGTACTGGACAGGAAGTTCAGGGAAGCTGAGCTGAGAGACTTGGAAGCAGCTGTTCAATAACATGATGATTATAAGTATTTGGGCAAAAAAGTAAAGCAATGCTTTACTGGGCAATGTGTATTTGTATGATCTGAATGTATTATTGAAATAACATTTGTGAATGTAATACTACTTTAAGGGCTCATTCAAACCATGTCCAAAGACCTGTATTTTTCTGCACATGTAAAGGCAAGAGCACACACAAAACAATTGTTTTCTATATGCCCCCTTCACACCAAAATGGAGGTGTGGTGTGCAGTGCAGAGCAGTGTGGAATTATGCTGCATGTGTGCATTTTTCTCACAGCAAATGGATGTAAAACACACATACAGTAAATGCTATGCACATGTAGAAAATTAAAGTAAACAAATCCTGTGCAGTATTTTGATCTTCCCCCTGCCCTGTAGATCATTCATCAGTGACAGGAAGTGTAGTGGTTTTGCGAGAGGAGGGAGCAGGGCCGGCCTTAGGCCTTTAGGCGCCCTGTGCGAGAAAGCTTTACAGCGCCCCTCAGTGGCCACACCCTTTAGTGGCCACGAGAGTGTGTGGTACGAATATGCACAAAAAATGCTCATGAACTTATGTCATTGTGCTAAAAACTCATTCAAACACGCATGGAAATTTATGTAAACTTGCGTCCCTGCAAGTCAAATCGGCACAGTTGTTTTTTTCAACAGTTTTATGCATGTATGTTTTAAGCAAACCCTAACAGGTCAACACTAAACGCATCACATGCAATTATTTGCCACAGGTTGATTTGTTGACCTAAAGACTCTGTTCCTTTTAAATCTCACTTACTATAGTTACATATGACAATATTAAACTGATCTTTGTTTGCTTTTACCCTCCTATTGTGCTTTGTCTTAACATTCCTTTTCCCTTGATGTACCATAATCCTCAGGCAAGGCTTTGACAGCAGAAGAATAATTATGACATGTTTTGCCACTGATGATTCAGGCTTTTTCCACTATCGAATTGTGTCACTAATTATTATTTTTATCTTTCATGTTAATGTTGGTACTGCTTAGAATTTTGCAGATGCCACTAAATGTTAAAATACAGAAGCTTCACTCAATGTCACTGAAAATTAGCATATTCTGTACAGATGTTCCTTAATGGTACATCAACGTAATTCAAAGGGCATCTTTAGAACACAGTTGTTGCAGAAAATAGTCAAAGAAGAAAGAATACTATTAAAATATAAATTTTTATTATAGGACTAAATAGCAATAAACATATTTTTGCAAATTATTAATAAGGTTATAGAATAAAGGGTTGTTTACAAGAAAAAGCTAGTCAAAAAAAGTTTCAGCCCAAGAAGTGAATAGCCGAACAGTGTTCGGCTCACTTCACTTCAGATCGGTCATTCACTCGGCTGCCTGCGGCAGCTTCGTGAATAGGCCCCTATGTCGCCCAGAAGAAGGGACCCTGCGTGGCCCCGAAACATTGGCTGTTTGATGCATGTGACGATTGAATAAAAAGTGCACATATCATCGAGTGATGGTGACTTCTATTATGGACTGTATCTGACACAGCGCCATCCGTGTTTTCACTTCAAGCACCAACCTCTTACTCAAGGTCTGTACGATGTATGGATTGCAGGTGATTTTGTATTATTGATTACCTCAGCTAGCAGACATTAAACCAGTGGTGAGTTTTGGCAAGGGCAAAGATCGGGCATTGTAGCAAATATTCAGAAATAAATAATAGGCGGGCAGCAAGCAGATAACCAAAACAAGGAAAGAGTCCAAGGTCAAAACTTAAAGAAACACAAAGCACCAAGAGGAATAATTTTGTTCTGATAGTTATCCAATAAGTCAGTATTGTTTGTAATCAGGTGATGTCAGTAGCACAACTGAGTTTGATACCACTAAATGGCATCCGTGCATGCCTAAAACATACCTGCATGGCCAGTTGATTATAGCAAGCTGTCCAGAAGACTGGAGGCCACTGACTATGGGCTAGAAGAAAACCAGTGGATCTGTTTCAGTGATTAACCAATCATCTTAAAATCAGTAAGACCAGGGCCAAGTAATTTTCTTCCAAAAACTTTCCTTGCCCCAACAGTAAGGGCCCAGTTACTCAAAATAAATGGGCTGGCAAAGCATCTTAACCTCCCTAAAATCGAACGTGATCTGTCTTTATAAGTCAACTCACAACAAGGAACTAATATGCATTGCGATGCACTACAATGCACATACATTGCCTTAATGATTGGGGTGCCATTTATAATGAAAGGCACCACTAAGCAGTTACATGTGTTATACGTTTCACCGCAGTGATGAAATGTTAATCTGATCTCAAAAAGGTTTTATACTTGTACAAAAAGTATGGGAATGCAAAATATGTCTTCCTATACTTCTATTATATATGTATAACCTTTTTTGCCTGTCTCGTGCCTCCTGTGTATGTCTTTTGATCTACCTTGCAAGCACGTAATCAAGGGATAGGTGATATAAACATGGGAAACACATCCAACCATGAATGCCTGCCAAACAGTGTCCTGAGAGTTGTTAATGTACATCAGATGGTGCCCCAGAGATATGTGCTAGGCTGGCCATACACCTATCAGTTTTTTTCATTCAACACGCGGGCTGAACGAAAACAATGTACCTGATTCCTCCATCAACACAAACAGTGTGTCAATCTAGAATCCCGCTGTTTACAATGTAAACAGCTGGCTCTAATCGATCGAAAATTTTCCAGCCAGCTCCTTCGATCAGCTGATCGAGGAATGCTGGCTGAAAGGGAGCCGACAGCACCAAACACTGCAAATGTTGTCCTGTACATTAAAAACCGGCTGCAACTCAACCAGTGTATGGGCACCTTTAGGCAGACCTTCTACCTAACACATATCGATGGGACATCCTCTTTGGCAATAAAGAGGTAATATGATACAAGCAATTTCCAGGTTTTTGGAATTACTATAGTTTGTTCTTAGTTTTGCGTTAGTCTGCTGTTTTTCCCTTTCTTTTTCTTTAATAAACTAAATTTACTTCAGCAGAATACACTCACCTCCCCCAAATATGAAAACAATAACCCGGATTGCAGAATACCAGCAACTAACAATTAACTACCCATTAGAAATAATAAGGGAAAACAGTTTAATAATTAGGTATAAAATTAAAAATGCAAAAAGTAAGCAATCCTCATCAAAAATGCAATAGGGGCTCTCATGCTCAGTAAAGACACATCTGTTAGTTGACCTCATTACTGAGGCCCTTCTGATGCAACACTCTACTACTTAATTCCAACAGGATACATTTTTTCACAAGGATTTTATCCTCATCACCCCCATCAATTTGACCATTTCAAGTGACTGATCCCACAAAAGGTCAAACACCATGATAAGTTCCATGGGACTTTTTCCATTTCAGATACAAATTATGCCACTAATATACTCACCAATATGGTTCATTAACTCATGTTTGGATTTCCCAATATTTAGATAACTACAGAGGCATTGGGGTTGATTTACTAACCTTATAAACACACCACGAACGTGTATACACCTCTGCAGTGTGTTCCCTCCCAGCATGATCTATGGGTGGAATCTAAACACCTTTGTAATGTGTACACACGCAGCAGGTGTGTTGTGCAAAGCCCTGAAGGAATTCCAAGGTGATGTTGGGTAAATTAGCTCTATGTTGTGTTGCTTGCGTTGATGAATGCAAGGAATGTAAATGCATGAGCTAACCATTTTTGTCTAAACTGTGAAGCAGCATTATATATGCATCATGTGCATGATTTTTACATATATGGCATTAGTGGAAATATGCTTTTAGAGACTTTTTGGTTGATAAATACGTTTTGCTGTGTGAAAATCACACACACCTGGTGTGTGTGTGTGTGTGTGTGTGTGTTTAGGTTAGTAAATCACCCCCATTAACTCATGAAGTACTATTTAATTAAACAAAATATGGAAAACGATTTTAAATCATCACTATCATGAAAAATGTTTATTCCACATATTTAGCCACATGGCAATGGCCATATCTGAACATCCCACAGGGCACTCTACAAGCCAAGTAGGGTTTCTTGGAGATATGTATTGTTTCTAACCATGCAATCCTTTCACTTCTACTTCTTGCAGAAAGCATAGACTAAATGCCCACAATCGATACAATTTTTTTATCAAGAGTTAAACTGCCTCAGTATGTATCCAATAATGAACATAACTCATTTCAATGTGTGCCGTATTATGTAATTAGTTGTAAAAATATTCACTTACTTTACTTTAATTTTGTAACTATTTGTGTAAATGTGTTTACTTTCCTAGAGACAATGAAATCTCTTGTGCTGAGAAGCTCGATAATAACATGAATGTACTGTTCTATTGGAAAACTCCTATCACCAAAACCACTGCTTAAACTTAAATGTTTCTCTTCTGAATCCCTTTGTATCTGTCCTATGGGGGTTGTTTTAATTAAAGACAGAAGAGGCTGAATATTTGCATATCACAAGTTGTTACCAACTGTAGGCGGTCTGGATGTACAAAAGGTCTCATCCTTTATGATTTTCAAATCTAAAAACTTAGTTTCATGCATGCTCCATTTATAGATATGAAAGATAAATAATTTTGAATGAAAGAAGATTTCAATTGGTCCCCTTCCATAACAACAGGACATTATCTAATATAAAATGCAAACACCAGAGCTCAAAATAGATTAAGTATATTCTCTTTATAGGACGCCACTAAGGAGTATTTTAATGCATGAAAAAGGCAAGCGCCTTTTTTCTAAGTGATAAAGAATTAAAGAATACAATTACTTTACATAATTTTCGACAAAGAGGAAGGATGGATCAATCTGCGAACTTTCCAAACACATCTCTATTATCAAAATGGAAAGCTGGTAATTAAAATACAAGTTAGTTTAGATTCCTAAATTATTCTCCTTATTAGAGGGTATGTATATGACAGGTGCCTTATAATTATTCTACTAATTATGTTATAACACTCCATTTGAATGAAGTGCCTGATGACCTCAACCCATCCAGGAACAGGTATGGTCATAATCAGACAATTTTCATAATTTAACCTCCTCCCGTCCGCCCGTAGTAGAAAAACGGACGGACGGCACTGCTAAATTGTAGACTTTCTCTAAAACGGTAATAAAAGTTGGGTTCCAAGTGGTATAACACCAGATAATGACTGCCAGTATCATAGCTTAAAGTCAAAAGGATTTTAAACTATTTCAAATGCTGATAAAATCACTTACAATGAAAGCTGCTCCTTGATGTTTAAAAGTTTTAGTTTCCTGCAGAATCAGCTGGTCTCCTCAGCACCCGTCCTGACTTCCTGTTTTAGAGTGACTCCTTTCTCAAGCAGAGTGCTATGGAGTCACCCTTGTGTGTGTTAGTAACACACACACAACTCCACGAACACACAGACACAGCAAATCAAGCTATTCCCCTCCTCCATGGCCCCCTCCATTCTCCAAGCTAGTAGACGAACAGTTGCTGGAGTCTGTACTCTCCTTTCGGATCTTGTACTGCCCAATATGTTCAGGGAAGTTGAGCAGAGAGACTTTGAAGCAGCTGTTCAGAAACATGATGATTAGAAGTGTTTGGGCAAACATGTAAAGCCGTCCTTTGCTGAGCAATGTATATTTGTTTGATCTGGATTCATTATTAAAAAAAAGGTTGAGAGTTGAATACTACTTTAACTATAGAAATTGTACTTTTTATATAGGTGTGATGGTTCCCCCTTTATGAACTTTAAACATCTGCAGAGTGGACTACCTGAAATCTTGACACAAAATTATAAATTACTACCGTCCCTGAAATATACACTGTTCTTCTTCAATCACTAAAGACTTTCATTGTGGCACCAAGCATTTGTAAAAAAAAAAAAAAAATTGCAATTTTCATTTCAATTATTTCAGAGAAAATAACATTCTAGTGTTCATATAAAAACAATTGATACTATAGAATATACACAGTAGATCACAGTCTGTACAAAACACTATCCACCCCATAGATGCTTAAATATAAAAAGAAGTCCTGTGTCGACACGTTTGGGGTCAATTCTGCTTCTTCAGAACCAGGCTTAATCTCATTTTAAACCTACAATCAATATATCATTAAAATAAAACACTACCTATCATTTTCCTAAAACTGTATTAGCGCAAAGACATACTTACACCTATTAAATTTACTCATAGGGCATGGTTCTCCTTTTATTTCGAATATCTTGCATTCTTCACAAAGATGCTTTCAAAAAGCTCTGGTCACTCTAAATGTGCATGCAGTTTAATTATTGTTATAATGTCTGAGAAAAGAATTCTCAGACAATCTATATTGCCCCACAGTAACAAACTCAAGTTAAATTTTCATCCTCCAACTGTCATTTTTCAATGTAACTTGGACTCTGCTTACTACGATGCAGCACAGTCTGAGACAGTTTGATGTAAATGCCCAGTGTCCCTAGCGTGTAATGAAAAGCTCACTTGAATCACTGAAAGGACTCTGGAGTTACAGAGAAACCAGCATAAAGGTTCTGCATTCTGATGACTTTTCAGCACAAGGCTAACCTAGAGGGACGGCAGTAAACTTCTACTAAGATTTCAAACAACAAAAAAATGTATCTTCTTTATTTATAATGTATCAGTGAATTATGAGTACTTTGCAAGCTTATCTTAAAATTGTATTAACTTTTATAATAATAATAATCCACTTTCAGGTGCATATAATATGCATACACTGATTATCTAGCACCATTCTTGTAGACATGGATAAACTGTTTTTGTTTATTTTTTTATTTTTTAATAGTTAGTTGGGTCAAATTGATGATCGTTTTTGACCGTAGTGACAAAACGAGCAGGATGGAAAAGGAGCAGAATAAAAAATCTTTCTTGAGCGAACGGAATTTTAACAGTGAATGTGGTTTTCGTTCAATAAACTCTATTAATTTTCAAAATCGAATGTTAAAACCAAACGAGATTGTGTTATTTAAACCATTCGTATGAAAATCTACCAGTGTATGCCAGCTTTAGACAGATTTACCTTCAGTTAAATCCTTTTTTCAGTGTAATTTTCTGTCTATTGCTTTAGCAAATGATACCAGTGTTGGTGTTTTTCCATATCTGTGGATATCAGTATTTACAAATTCTTATGTTTTAGCCAGAGTTGTGCTTATGAAAAATTGAAATGTGCTCATTTCAATCTCACGTTTAGTTTACTAATTTGTATTGAGTTTGTAGTCTATCACAGAAGTGAGCTTGGAGTGGTGGGTACTTTACAACATGCACAGGGATCATGGGGAACAAAAGTAGCCACTCTCCAGAAGGAAGGACAGTGTCAGCATGAATTCAGATATGATTTGAGGATCTACAGCTGAGTGCTACACAAACTTGTTTAATGATGCAGGGATTATTTAATAATGAATCTACATACAATTAGAGATCATTATAACATATTGCAAATAGTTAACTGTAACTAAGATTGGTGGAACAGTATCCTTTTGTTACGAGGGAACTCTTCTAAATGTAGAAGTACCCATGGTATCAGGTAGTCAAGGATATCATCTTCTGTAATATCAAGTTCTACATTTTTACTTCCTTTATTATGGGATCTCCATTTTGCTTGTTTTAGCTAGTATTTCCCATTCAATAAATGTTTATTTATTATCACATTACCTAGCCTCAATAGTGCTATTGTATTTTTGTTACAAGTGCTGCTATTATAATCAGACAAAACGTTCTTTGTTATCTTTTACATTTCTAGGATAAATGATATATTTGTTGTCTGCTCACACATTCTCATGTGTAAAACTATGGCTGCCCTTCTCTGTTTCTCATTTAGTGAGCTTCTGCATTGTAGGGAAATAAATCATTCAGATTTTTAACTACTAAATACAGTATGCAACAGTAATAATAAATATCAAGCTTTTTAAAAAAGGATGTGCAGTGAGGATTTGTAATGTACTGTAACTGCATCAACACAAAGACACTTCACATACTATTGCTGCCGTAATATCAGTGAAACAAGACTAACTGTTGTAACCAGTGGCGTAACAATCGCCATAGCGACCCAGGCGGCTGCTATAGGGCCCTGGCACAGGGGGGACCGGCCAGGACATACCTCTGATCCCGTGTGGGCCGCCTGGGTTGCTATGGCATGTAAGGGTGCTGGCTGTCACTGACACAGCTCAGCAGGGGCGTTTCCCCTCATAGCCGCTGCAGAGCTGTGTCAGTGACAGCCGGCAGCTATGACAGAAGAGGCCAGCGTTCGCAGTGAAGGAGGAGGCGGTGGGCTCTGCAGGGTCACTCTCAGGTGGCCTGTTTGGTAATCAGGTGGGCTCTGCAAGTGGCAATAACTAGCAATCACGGGGGCCTATACAAAATTTTGCTATGGGGCACTGTGATTTCTAGCCCCTGGTTGTAACCTACTGTACTTTGTGCATATAAATATTCCTAAAAGCATATCTGAACCCCCCCCCCAAAAAAAAAAAAAATAATAACAATGACAATATGTTGCAATTTACAAGTCAACAGATGAAATGGCTGCATAAATCTTTTTTTGCAGGCTGTGTTCCTTTATTTTTACCTGGTAATCCTGTGAATAACACACTTCCTGTTTTAGGGTGACTGTGCCCATCACTCCACTGTATCTATGACGGGAGCCATAGTTGCCACCCAGGCTGAACTTCAAATCTGGCTTTGTTCATCTTTGCTGCATGGGGGATGGGAAAATTAGTAGTTTAAAGAGGTAAGATAAGAATGTTTTATGCTTTCAGATTAACTCATAGGTAGTAACAAGGACACTGCATTTCAGGAAAGATCAACACGTATTTACTATACCTGATAAAAATGTTCTCGTCCACAAAACGAAAAGCAATGCAGCCAGTAATTCTAAAAAGTGGTGAGCTGCAATGTATTAAATTGTTCGGGTTTGGTTATCATTTAAACTACCTAACCAACTATGAATTAAATTGTTAGGATGTTGTAAAGTCAGGAAAATGTGCACATATACTTAAAAATTTGAAAGTAGTAATGAATTTGTATCAGCCTTGTGTCCATGGTTACATGCAATTTATTCATTCTCCACTGTTGTCATGTCTTCTGTACTCCAGACTAGGTCTGGTCCCTCCCTCTGGTGACATTTAAAATGATTTTGCCAAGACTTTTAATAGTCTCTTAACTATAGATGCATTTATAATTCATTAAGCTACATACAACATGCATACCTGCCGGATTACTTACATGCCAGTTGACTGCTTTTCATCATCCAGTATATGCTGGTTGAGTTCCAGAATGGAGTCACAAGTTTTATGTTCTAAGAGCCTTAAAACATAAGGCCACCTGACTAGTAAGTGTTTTCATATTTGGGTTTTTCTAACTAAATTGCAAGTACCCATCGCAGTATAAGTTATGTAAATTCTACCTTTTCTGTCTTTTGCACATGGCACACAGATGTTAATAGAACAGCAAGTCCAAAATAGATCACAAGGCTATCTTGCTTAACTATTGTGCACAAGGACTGTTAAGGATGTGGCCTACAGGAACAAAAACTATGGCCTTAGGGATGATGTAGAGGAGAGCAAAGGTAAGCAAAGAACTTAAAAGGTACAAGCAACAGACTTAAAAGAGGTAATGAACAATGATGAATCCAAAAGTCAAGGACACGACTGTACTGGAAGCTCCTGAAAAGCTGTAGTGGGAAGAATGGGTCAATATACCACAAAATGATAAGCTATCCTAGAACCGGGGGAAGGGAAAGCAAGATAAAACCTGTCATAACAAGCGGTCAACTGGAAAAAACGTAGACTAGTTAAGAAAACAATACAAAGAACTTCAGCTGAGGTCATAAAGGTTAGGTGTGCGTGAATGGCTGGAGAACACCCAAGCTTGGCCTCCTCCTGGGTAAAGCCTTAATGGGAGGTGAAGTGGTCCACCTGCCTACTACTTTTAGATTTCAATGAACCCTTCAGGCAGTACAACCAGGCTTTATTTAATGAAGAGAACCTCATTACAGAATTATGTTTTCCAATGCACTCCCATTTTTGACCCTCCAAAACACGTTGGCTGTGCATATCTTCTTGACATCATTTGTAAAGCCAGAAAGGTTTTTTTGGACTCTTGAGCTTATTGCCTGGTATTCTTTTTGGTCTTCAGTTACACAAATGTAAAGGGACACACTGACCACTAACATAAGGGGACAGACTGACCTCCAAAGTAAGGGGACTCCATTATCACCAATGTAATGGGACACACTTATCACCAACGCAAGGGAACACTCTAAGTACTGATCCCCAATGTAAGAGAACACACTGAGCAATGACCATTAGTGTAAGAGGACACACTGATCACCAGTGTATAAGACAATGCCAAGCACAAGTGTAAAGGAGTGTGTTGAGCACCAATGAGAGGAGCACTCTGAGCCCCAACACAACAGGGACACTACCACCTGACCACTTGACTGTGCAAGATGTCCTATGCAATTACATATTCCTGATCTTTGCAGTCTGACTACTGCACTGTATGCACTGTGTTGTAGACAACATATTACATACTGTATGTTGACTGCTGATTTATACACTCTACATAGTCCTGACCCTGCATTCTATATACTATGTTATATATTGCTACATAGTCCTGACCACTACACTCTGTACACTATGTTGTATGTAATACAGTTCTCACCTTTGCACTTTATATGCTGTGTTGTGCATTATTAAGGCCTAAACATTTCACTTAACTAGGTGTTTGTTGTCTCAACGTTTCCTGGTTGCAAAATTGCTCCTAATTATTTTAATGAAGTTATTCTTTAAGGCAGGATCAAAGTGTTAGCACTCTGTGTATATTCTGTGAGCAGAAAGGGGTATGCAATGGAAGAATTTTTTTTTTTTTTTAAATATCCTCTGTATTGTTTATGTCTGTCTTTGAGACTTTTACTTGTGGCAGAATAATAAAGCATACAGTATTTTGTGGATACAAGGACATCAGCATTTGTGTGCAGTTTATACAGTGAGTAGACTCAGACTTTAACCTATTCCTCTTAAGCCACTACCACTCATTACCTCCTAACTCCCTGGAGGCTAATAGTGACCCCAGAAGTCAGACGGGCTGATATTTTACATCAGGACAGAGTTCTTGACGTATAGTGAGGATGTGAACTAATTGGCTCCAGTCACTTTTCAACAGCTGATAGAGTTTATTTGCCACCATAAACACTAGGGACAGAGATTTAGGGTCACAGGATACCTGCAAAATAAAGCATGGATCACGGACTCCAAATACTGCTCCCAGTTATACAAATGAGGACCTTTAAGCAGAGAATGGAACTCTGTATATAAGGACAGACTTAATAGCAGCTAAAGCACTTATCTGGATGGGCCACCTGACTCCATGTGAGGTCCAAGCCATATTCCAGCTTCTCAGGCACTTCCAGAAAGCAAAGTTTATCCTTGGTGCTCCCATCCAATATCCAGCTTCCCTCCTCCTGGGCAAATCCTTCAGCGAGGCAGAGCAAATATCAGACATAAGACCTAGATCTTATTCTTCCCGCTCATGGCCTCCCTTTTGTGGCACGGCAGACAACCCTTTTGGTGCCACGACAACTAATGCAAACAGGAGATTTTTTTGAAGAAGTAATTTGAGTGGTTTTCACCTCTACATGCTGAGGAATGTGCGATTTGGGTACTGTCGTGTTTTACAATTTCACAGGTCTGCATAATTTTAAGCCTTGACAAATTTAATATCTATTTACTTGACACAAAAATGTTACAAAAATGTTTAAATTATATTGTATTTGTGTACACTAAAGTTCATTGAGTTTATTTTTTACTTTAAAAAATAGTAGTGTAATTATCATGTGACATGAAAAATTGAGTGTCACCATTTTATCTTTTTCATCTTACAGGGTCTCTGATTTCAGAAAATATATAATCTTTTTGGGGTTTTAAGCGGCCTTCAGACCTCAATTTTTTTCATATGCATGCAGAAAATGAGAAAAAAATAGCTCCAGCTGCTAAAAGAATAAAGACCTAGCAGCTTCTTGGGATCTTGGCAATAACTATTGATACAATACAGAGGGCACATTGTGAAAGTTTGGAGCCTGCTGATTGCCTCCTTGATCTCTTTACTAGTGAGGATAAATTTGAACTCCAAACACACAAAAAAACACAGAAGTACTCAGGTCTATTACCAAAGGCAGGCTGAAATTAAATCTAAATCTACAGTTTTCACTAAAATAGTCCTTGGTCATCTTTCCATGAAGGTCCTTGTTCAGGCACTTCCTGTATCTGACAACTCTTTCTTACTGTCTTCCAGTTGCTTTCTTGCATTGTTGCCCTTTCACATGTGCTAATGGTGGAGATTGTGCTCCACAAACATACCGGTAAAACAAGGTAAGCCTCTTCCCTGCCCCTCCATTCTCCTTTCCCCCCTCTTTCCTTCTCCAGGCATTGTTACCCTTTCACATGTGCTTCTGGCAGAGATTATAAGCTGCCATGCTACTGCTCAGTGCACAGGCATGTTCTGAAGTGTCACCTCCCTCCGTAAGAAATGGCCTGTAGGCACCAATGGAGCACATGTATGTAGATAGGAAGTGGCTTCAAGTGGCTAGAAGAGATATGCAGCAATGACATTTATAAAAGGTGAAATCTTTATTTTCTGATTGAAAAAAATAACATAAGAACTATGCTGGTCCTGATATCCTGTTTTAGGGTGGTTCATTTCCTTTGCAGAGTCCTATGAAGCCACCCTTGTGTGTGCTATAAAGCTGTGCTCCACAACCACACAGGCACAACAAGGTAAGCCTATTTCCTGCTCCTCTATTCTCCTTTCCCCCATCCTTCCTTCTCCAGGCTAGTAGATGGACTGCTCCTGGAGACTGTGTTCTCCCTTGTGATCTTGTAATGGGGAAGAAGTTCAAGGAAGCTGAGCTGAGAGAGATGGAGATAGCTGGAAACATGATGTCTGTAAGTGCTTGGACAAAATGTTAATACATTTGATAGTTTAATAATACTTTAAATGTAATTTAGCTAATGTTTAGATCTACTTAAAGATGTCTATACATAGAAAAAGCTAATCAGATCTTCACAGTAAAATCTGACAGATTCTCAGCATATATGCATACCAACTATTCAGCTTACATTGAATAATTTCCTCTTAACTGCCTATCAGAGAATAAGCTTATCTGTATCCAGCTACGCATTTTCAGCAGAGATTAATAGAACACCATATAAAAATGTGCAGCCTAACATATCTTCCCCAAAATGGATGTCTTTCTCTCAGATCCACTGATACAATTTGTCATGCTTCAGGGAAAGACAGTTGTACAGTTGTACTAAAACATTTGTAGTGTCTCAAAATCATGCTAGGTACATGATCAGCTTTAAGTGTTAGATGGTAAAGATCATCAAGTTAAAGTAAAGCTGACTATACCTGTTACCCACGTGGGCCAAATGAGAAAAAACTCTTGATTTCCACATCCACTCTGACAGCATGGATGGGGCAATTGCCCCGCGTCTGTCTATTGTTTTCTGACAGCGACTCGTGATAGGCTGCAGTCACTGTTCGGATGAGAATATTTGGACCAGATTCTTCAACTAAGGTCAATTGAAAAATCAGCTTTTGTTGAACAGGGGGGTCCAGACTGGGTACATTTCAGCAGGACTTGACCGAAATTCAAATAGTGTATAGAGAGCTTCACTTTTCAAGTCTGTGTGAGTAAATTCCTGACATGTCACAATATACAGCAACAGTATAATTTTTCAAAAAGCTGTGCCAAAGGATCTCGGGGTGGGTGTATGCGCAGTACAGAGCTTTGGCCGGGAGACGAGGAGAGACACAGGGTAACTCAATGCACGCAGCCCGGCAGCTGCGTGCACTGGGACACAGAAGACTCAGCAGTCAGCGTTGGATCAGAGACCGGCACCAGCGCTGGAGGGACTGCTGAAAACTACAGGAAAGAAGAAGATGATCAGATCAAGAGGCATCATCCTTACACTAGCATTGGGGGGGAATAACCTATAATGTCACTTTAAGCTCCAGTCAAGTGACATTGCCTGGCTAGGATGACGTCACCAGTCTGCTGCATGCAGGAATTAGTACTTAAGCCTCTTCACCCCCCAGAGTAGTAGGTCACTGTGCATTAAGTCACAGTGAGAGGTTGTAAATGGGGACTGATTTGTGTTGAACATTTGTCAACACAGCCAACATAGCCCAGAACTGTACAGGTATCAGGATTTACATGATTGTGTCATTTTTAAGCCAGCATCTCAGTCCAAGAAGTTGACCCCGGGTGACTCCCGAACAAAGATGAAGATGTGCTGCTGGAAAGAAAACCAGATAAAAGCATTGTCTGGGGAGTTTCTGTGATCCTAGTGAAAGGTAATAAATACCCAAAAGTGTTACACTTACATGTTACTCAGCATGCATGCACTTATATCTGATGCTAGGTCCACTTTAAATAACCATGGTCTCTGATTATATGATTCATTCAAACTCTCTTCAGTATTTGTAATGTACTTCTGCACATACTTTCTCCTCTCCTCTCTGCTCACTGCCTAAGCAAGCCTTGTCACTGCAATTTCCTGTCGTGTGATATGCAATCAAGTGGTGGGTTAACTGAATAGCAGTTATTTGAAAGAAGAAAAAAAAAACGACTCATAGATGAATACATAGCACACAATTTTTTTACATCGAGTTAAACAACCATTATAGTGTACGTAGCTCTGTGGGTAACATTGGGATTTAGAAGAAAATAACTAATTTTGCTATTAGAGAGACATACCTTGCTGGTATTATGGCCAACGGATTGTGCATCCACAAAGATCATCTCTTCAAGGTACTGGTGCTTGGAGAGACAGGGGTTGGCAAAACCTGTATCATTCGTCGTTATGCACAACAGCTGTTCACCGAGCATTACAGAGCTACTATAGGCATGGATTTTGCTCTCAAAATCATCGACTGGGACAACGGAACACTGGTCAGACTGCAGCTGTGGGATATAGCAGGTAAGTCTTCCTCTGGGTGCATTAACCCATACAGGAATCATGATAAAAGTAATGAATCCTTTAACATGTTAACAGCACCTGCTACGAAAAAGAGCATACTTAGTCTCCTGAAAAAAACTGTTTGAGAATTTAAAGTGATATTAAAGTCAAATGTTTTTAAGCTATTTGAAATGCTGATTGATTCACTTATAATGGATGCTGCTTCTTAGTGTTTAAAAGTTTTTTACAGGGTTATTCACAAAAGAGTGAACAGTTTGGAGAAGGCAGGAGAAATGAACAATCTAGGACAACATAGCTGAACTGGAAAGTGAACTGAATTGGAGAATTTTTCCAAATCAACTATTTTGGCCTAAATTGTTCCCTTCTCTAAACTCTTCACCCTTTCGCAAATAGCCATGTTAGTTTGCTGCAGAATTAGCTGGTCTCATGAGCACTGGGCAGGATATACTGTTTTAGGGTGGCCTCTTTCTCTTGCAGGGTCCTATGGAGTGTATCAGTAACATATACACACAAATACACACATCACAGCAAAGCATGTCACTTCCCTTCCCCCTGCTCCCCTCTCCTTTATTCTTAAAGCTAGTAGATGGACAGCTAATGAAGACTGTTCTCTCCCTTGTGATCTTGTACTGGACAGGAAGTTCAGGGAAAACTAGCTGAGAGAGTCGGCGCCAGCTGTTTGAAAACATGATGACTGTAAGTGTTTGGGCAAACATGCAAAGAAATACTTTGCTGGGCAATGTATATTTGTATATACAATCCTGCTGTAGGGACTTACCTTAAATGATGTCTCTTAATCCGATCATCTTCTTCTTTACTGTCCTTTGCAGCTGTCCCTGCAGCGCTGGTGCGGGTCTCCGATCCAGCGCTGACTCCTCTGTCCTCCTCTTCTCTGATGTCCCACGGTGTCTGTGCGGGTGCACACTGCTTCATAGACTTACCTTGTGTCTCTCGGCCAAACATCTGAACTGCGCCAAGATCCTTTGCGGCCGCCCGAGACTCTTCAGATGTTCGGACGGGAACGCGCAGTGAGGACATAGGTAAGTGTAAACCCTTTTTAAAAAGTTTTTTTTTTCTAATGTTTAAAAACACGCAAGGGTTTAATAACCCTTTAAGCTTTTTAATTTGATCTTAGTCCAACAGTGCCATATAGCTGACCAAGGGTGACACAGGAGAGGCAGGTATGTTCCCTAGAACAACAGGCAGGGAGATATGTAGTGGATGAATCACTAAAGTACTGGAACCTAGAAACCCAAACATGACCCAATAATTGCAAGTGATCTTTAAAATTAGAGCATGACTTGTAATTGTATGTAAATGTATTTTTGGTTTATATTTTGCTGCCATTGTTGACTAAGTAGCAGAGGGGAATCAGTGGATTTGGCACTTTTTATTTAACCACTTCAGTACCTGCATATGAAAGCCCCTTCATTACCAGGCCATTTTTCAGTTTACAGTGCTGTCAAACTTTGACTAAGAATTACTCCATCAAGCCACACCGTAACAAAATGAATGTTATATATTTTTTAAGTCAGATAGAGCTTTCTTTGGTGGTGTTTAATAACCAATGTTTAATATTTTTTTACTGTATATAGTAAAAAAAAGAATTAAAAGGAAAACTTTCCATTACTCTCTGTTATAAAACATGTCAAAAATGTCAGGACAGTATGAAATCCCCAAATGACCCATTTTTGGAAAGTAGACACTGCAATGTGATCTGCTTTTTTGCCACAGTTTTTTGGAAATGAAGAAACATATCGGTTTTGAGAGGGTTAAAACATGGAGCTTGGTAATGGTGCACAAGATAAAATAATGTACAGGTCATAGATAGGAACAGTGGAAATGTACAGATGTGCAGGATATGGAGGTGAAGAAGCTAATACATCAGAGCAGAGACAGAATAACATAAGCAGGGGTAATGTAATGGGGTAAAAGGGTTAAAATTATTTGAAACTTAATTTTTTTATTTATTTATTCTGCTGCTGCAGTTTCTTTTCACCAGGAACTAATAAATGGACAACTCATCCATTCATTACTTCCTTTACTCTCCCCTGCCTTTGATGTAGAAGGAAGGGGAGTGCTTTGCAAAGTAAACATTGCCATGCGATCACTGTGATAACCAATCACATGGCACAGAGCCAGTGCCATGGAGTCTGTGCCTGAAGCTGATGCTCTCTGCTGTGTAATGACACCGGGAGCTGCAGCTTCTGAAGTTACAGCGACGCACACACAGGTATGTCCTCCCGGAACAATGGGGCTGTGGTGGTTAATGTACACTAGCAAAAGTGTGCCCATTCATTGAACGTGCTGAATACAGAAGGTTGAGTCACTGCAATGGCAGAGAGCACAAAGGTTTGCATTGGTACAGTGGCCGAGAGTGCTGAGACATGCATCATTACAGAGGCAGCAAACACAGGGGTGGGTGTTGGTGCAGTGGCAAGTGAATTGGGAGCATATGGGAGGGGTTTTAGCAAGAGGAGAGGATGGAAGTCAGGTGCAGTGGCGATAGAGGGGGATGGTGTGAAGATGTGGTGTGGGAGAATGGGGGTCAGTTGCAGTAGTGAGAGCACACGTAGTAGGTGGTGGGGTTAAGGTGCAGTGGATGTTTCAGACATGCTGGTAATGGAAGTGTAAGCACAGTGGTGGTGGTGGTGGGGTTGCGGGCAAATTCTTGAGTGGTGCCTCCACCAGGAACTCTCAACTGCAACTCCAGATGCAGTCCTCCTGGCCAGCGCCAGAGGTTGGGTGGGGGGTTGGTGATGTGAGCTGCAGCTGCAGAGACCACTCTGGGTTTTACTTGCTGTTGGGTATGGTTGTTGTGGATGGCACTGCTCTACATTTAAACACTGATCCTACTGCACATGCGTAGTAGCGTCACAATGTTATTACCTTCCTGTCACTGCTACGCATTCACCAGGTTTGTCACCATTTTGGTTTGTCCCAAAGACTCTACACTACCCCTTACTGAGTCCCACCACACCTCTGCTCTCTGCACAGGCTCTGTGCGACACCCTTATTTACAAGTAGGGATGCACCCATACCAAGTACAGTACTCGGTACAAGTACAGATACTTTTCGAGCTCCTTAGAGAAAAATTAAAAGGTTAGGAGGCAGCTGTCATTTGTAAGGAGTACACGGAGCTGCAGGGATGTGTACATCTCTGTTTTAATGTATGATTTTGTTTTTATAAATATAAATAAAGGGATGCATAGATACCAGTTTTGCAAGTACGATTACTGGTACTTGCCGAGTACTTACAAGTACGAGTACTGATACATTTTTGTTTATTATCATGTGACAGTTTTTCTAAAACAATACAGACTAATGATTTCAGGACAGTGGTGGAGCACCAGAGCTAGGTCACAGCTGCAACCGCTGCAACCCTGGTAGTTCTCGTGAAAATGCCAAGTATTGGCATTGGTACTCGAAAAGTATAGGTGCATCCCTATTTACAAGGTAACATCTGGGTATGTAAATGCACTTGGTGCACCCAAAGTTGATTTATATGCTTTGTGTCTATTGAAGAATACATTTCAAGTAAAATGTTTGTGCCTGGAGTTCAGTTTTAACATGTTAGCTTATATGAGATTTTAGTAATTGGGTTTATAAATACTTTAACTACTTGAGGACAAACACAATTATTAATACCGTCCAAGACTGGTCCACCCGTGCCCATGTGCGCATCCATGTCATCACCAGGAATACACTTCAGTAGAACAGTGGATGATGGCACAATCCAGCATATGATGCAGAATCCTTTATTGTATACAGGCAGCAATCTTTCTCTAACAATCTTCATACCTGTTTGTGATGTTATTCATAGGTTCCAGTGGTTTAAATAACCTCTATTTCTATATATTTTGATACGTGTGAGTATTTGTTGTATGGAGTATAAAATATAAAGCACAGCATTCAGAGTGGAACGTGTGTGGAGAATGTAAAGGAGAACTCTAGCCAAAAATAACAAGATAAGAATGAATAGCCCTATAAAAGATAAAATAACAGATTTTGCTGGAATATTTACCTTCAGTCCAGATATTTCGACTGTGGTACTTTTTTTCTGCCACTAGATGGCCAGCACCTAGATGGCCAGCACCTGAATGGCCAACACCATTCAGCCCACTTCCTTGTAGCCCAAGTCATCCTGGGTCCACGCAAGTCGGTGACTGAACAGTGAAAGGGCTACCCCCTGCACTGCAAGGGTTAAGTGCTTGTTTAGGTCTAGGGGACAAAAAATAAAAAGAAGAAATACTTTTCCACCCAGCTCCTTCTATTTTGTAATCGAAGTTTGTCAGGCAAGGCGGTGCCTCATTTTAAGGCCTCAGCAAAGGTTTGGTTTAAAGGCAAGCCTTTTTTTGGCAGCTGAAAGAATACCATATTACCCACTCCATTACACAAGTCTCCACTTGCTACTAAACGGCAGTTGATGGTGAGGGTGCACAGAGTGTTACATGTAGACAGCATTAACTTATGTTTTTTGATTCTGTCAAACAGATCTAAAAATGGTTCCGATAGGCTTTTTTAGTAGGTTTGTAATTCTGTAACTGCTAAAAGTTGCACGGAACACTTAACCAGCATTAAAGAAATAACTAAAAAGAGCTATGTGCATTTTTAATGCAATTTTCTAGTTTATGCTACTATCCATGTAATGGATATACTGCAATGAATTTTACAGGCAGAAAACTGAAATACACATTGAAGGGCACACTAGCTCATGTAATTTAAAACCAAGTCATCTAAGTTTGGATGACAGGAGTTGTAAATCTGTGAACAAGCAGATGGGATTCTATTCATTTTACTACCGTAACGTAGACAACTTTCCTGTCTGCTCTTTTTGGAACTCAGGCTAATACAGCAGTGCTGGATAATGTCACAGTAGAGAAGAAGGTAAATTTGTGAGTTTCAGTTTGAATTCTTTTTATTAGTCTAGTAAGTGCATAGACTTCATAGTAAGCTAGAAGAATCACTCTCCAGAATACAATCTACAAAAATGTTTTTTCATTCAATTTTGCTACTTAAAAAAGGATCAAAACCTAATGTGTACCTAAACCCAAAATACAAACATATAGGGGGGGAATTTATCATAGCAATTGCGAGTGTTTGAACTTGCCTATGGTTGCATAGGATATATTTGTGCCAGATTTATGTTGCTGGTGTATTGTTGATCATAAATTAGATTAAATAGACTCCAGAAAAGAAGACTTGTAACTCCAGGCAAAAAGCTTAACTGTCACTTCTTGAAGAAGTGGTCATGGGGACTTATTAAGTTGTGATTGTTTTGTTAGCTGAAGCTCCAGTTTCAGACAGCTGCAGGAAAGTGCAGATGTAAACAGTTGCAAACTTTTGCAAAACACGTGAAAAATAGGCGCAAAACACATGCAATCAGAAAAATATTGCAAGCTCTGGTCAAAACGGTCACACGTTAAAAGGAGAGGCTAAACAGATTTGGACAATAAAAAAATGATCTATGCCTGAAACTGTTGCAATTACTTTGATAAATTCCCCCCCCCCCCCCCGCCCAATCTTCCTACCTTCACATTAAATGGGAAGATTGCATTAGTTTTCTTATTTTTAGGCTGTTCCCTATTACCTGGCAATCCTGCAAATAACGCACTTTCTGTCCCTTTGTGTCTACACTCACTCATCCACTGCATCTTTGGAGGAAGCTATGGTTGTCACATAGGCTAGACTTCAAACATGTCTGCTTTTCTTTATCTCCATTATATGGTGGATTGACAAGGCTAGTTATTTACACAAGAAAGAAAAGGATGTTTGTGCTTTCTTGTCATCAAACAGGAAGTGACAAGGGAACTGTAGTTTAAGCAAGATCGGACTGTTAAGCTGCAAAAAAATGACATTTTGTTTTTGGGTTTAGATACGCTTTAGAACATGCTCCTATAACTTTTCCCTTGAGATTGATAACACATCTATCCAACCCTCCCCCCCATGCTAGATGTCATCCTTGACTTGGATCAATGAAACCAATGACCAATGAAACCGCTAAACTACTCATCCACTCACTTATTATCTCTCGTCTTGACTATTGCAACTCCCTCCTCATTGGCCTACCTCTACACAGGCTATCCCCCCTTCAATCTATCATGAATGCTGCTGCTAGACTCATCCACCTAACCAACCGCTCAGTGTCTGCAACCCCTCTCTGCCAATCCCTACAATGGCTTCCAATAGCGCAAAGGATACAATTCAAAATATTAACAACCACTTACAAAGCCATCCACAACTCTGTCCCCGGCTATATCTCAAACCTTGTTTCAAAGTATCACCCTAAACATACCCTCTGCTCTTCCCAAGACCTTCTGCTTTCCAGCTCCCTCGTCAACTCCTCCCATGCTCGCCTCCAGGACTTCTCTAGAGTCTCTCCCATCCTCTGGAACTCTTTATCCCAACCTGTCTGACTATCTCCCACTCTGACTGCCTTTAGGTGATCCCTTAAGACTCATCTCTTCAGGGAAG
>NW_017306549.1:599870-600209 GCF_000935625.1 Nanorana parkeri
TCATAAATTAGATTAAATAGACTCCAGAAAAGAAGACTTGTAACTCCAGGCAAAAAGCTTAACTGTCACTTCTTGAAGAAGTGGTCATGGGGACTTATTAAGTTGTGATTGTTTTGTTAGCTGAAGCTCCAGTTTCAGACAGCTGCAGGAAAGTGCAGATGTAAACAGTTGCAAACTTTTGCAAAACACGTGAAAAATAGGCGCAAAACACATGCAATCAGAAAAATATTGCAAGCTCTGGTCAAAACGGTCACACGTTAAAAGGAGAGGCTAAACAGATTTGGACAATAAAAAAATGATCTATGCCTGAAACTGTTGCAATTACTTTGATAAATTCCC
>NW_017306549.1:600537-627005 GCF_000935625.1 Nanorana parkeri
CCATAATATATTGCAGCTTTACTAGTCCTTAAATGGGAAGATTGCATTAGTTTTCTTATTTTTAGGCTGTTCCCTATTACCTGGCAATCCTGCAAATAACGCACTTTCTGTCCCTTTGTGTCTACACTCACTCATCCACTGCATCTTTGGAGGAAGCTATGGTTGTCACATAGGCTAGACTTCAAACATGTCTGCTTTTCTTTATCTCCATTATATGGTGGATTGACAAGGCTAGTTATTTACACAAGAAAGAAAAGGATGTTTGTGCTTTCTTGTCATCAAACAGGAAGTGACAAGGGAACTGTAGTTTAAGCAAGATCGGACTGTTAAGCTGCAAAAAAATGACATTTTGTTTTTGGGTTTAGATACGCTTTAGAACATGCTCCTATAACTTTTCCCTTGAGATTGATAACACATCTATCCAACCCTCCCCCCCATGCTAGATGTCATCCTTGACTTGGATCAATGAAACCAATGACCAATGAAACCGCTAAACTACTCATCCACTCACTTATTATCTCTCGTCTTGACTATTGCAACTCCCTCCTCATTGGCCTACCTCTACACAGGCTATCCCCCCTTCAATCTATCATGAATGCTGCTGCTAGACTCATCCACCTAACCAACCGCTCAGTGTCTGCAACCCCTCTCTGCCAATCCCTACAATGGCTTCCAATAGCGCAAAGGATACAATTCAAAATATTAACAACCACTTACAAAGCCATCCACAACTCTGTCCCCGGCTATATCTCAAACCTTGTTTCAAAGTATCACCCTAAACATACCCTCTGCTCTTCCCAAGACCTTCTGCTTTCCAGCTCCCTCGTCAACTCCTCCCATGCTCGCCTCCAGGACTTCTCTAGAGTCTCTCCCATCCTCTGGAACTCTTTATCCCAACCTGTCTGACTATCTCCCACTCTGACTGCCTTTAGGTGATCCCTTAAGACTCATCTCTTCAGGGAAGCCTATCCCACCTCAAACTAACTACTCAACCATCAAGTTCTCAAACAATAATTCATCCCCACACAGCTACCTCCTCATGTATCACTTGCCCCTCCCTTTTAGAATGTAAGCCCTCACGGCAGGGCCCTCCTTACCATCTTGTCTTGAATTGTATGGTAATTGTAATGTCTTCCTTATGTTGTAAAGCGCTGCGCAAACTGTTGGCGTTATATAAGCCTTATATGATAATAATATAAACAGAGCATACAGTTTATAGAAAATAATATAAACTGAGAGCGGAACTTACCAAAACATTAACACTGTCCCCAAAAATGGCACTGGGACTCATTAGAGGAACAAGCTGCAATTCCAAGTTTGAGATACAGATGACAGCGGCTTTGAAACGGAACTAAAGCCAGACCTTTTTTTTTTGCTTTAGTCCCTTTTGGGTAATTAATACTAATTACCCAAATAATAATACTAATGTATTCCTGTGACCCAAAGTTGGCATCAACTGGGCTATTGGCTGACAGTGCAGAGCCGCACTGCAGCCAGGAAAGATTCCGGCATTACTGTTGGGATCCACCCCACTGGCTCTGCCGCTCTAGAGCCAGAGTCAGCTGTGCCCGCCTTCTCCTCTCTCTGTACCTCCAATGAGCGCTGGTGGGGAGCTGATTGCTCAGCTCTCAATCTATAGAGCCGGCATGTGACCTGTACTGTCACACCCCGGCTCTAAGTATTGGGAAGAGTACATATTACTCTCCTAATACTTCTCCTTTACCGTGTCACCAGTGGTAGACATGCACTCTCACCAAGTTTATTATCTAGTTTGCCCGCAGCATCCCCTTATTTTAGGCTGCAATGTATCATACCCTAAGGTCACGGCCCTTGGGTTTTCCTCTCTCAAAACAGCTAGAGTAGACATGATATCAGTGAGATAGCAAAGCAGAGTTCTAGTCAATATACATGCCAATGGTCAAGTCTATACAGGCTGAAGGTTTTATTATCCTGTAATTAACCAATTGTTCTGAGCGATTTTGATGGTGTGACCTGCTGGGAGTGGAACCGCTGCAAAAGTCTCTTGGTCTGTAAGTAGTGCAGGGAGATAGGCATTTAGGTGAACCTGTTGCTTTGGAGTTGGTCATTAAACCAATCAGTGTTAAAGGAGAATGGGATTAGGGCTTTTCCCCATAGTTCTCCTAAGGGTAAAGGGAGGACACAAACTAGCGTCCTCCCGTCACCCTAGGCTCAGTATACCGCGAGCTGTACCTTGCGATATACTGAGACGCCGCAGTATACCACGAGCTGCTGCTCGCGGTATACTGAGACGCCGCAGCTGAAGCGGATCCCGACAATTGTGCCAGGATCCGCCCAGCTGCGTGACTGACAGCTGGCTCTGCCTATCTAGAGGCAGAGCCAGCTGTACCCGCCCCTTCCCCTGTCCGTTCCACCAGTCACCCTAAGCTCAGTATACCGCGAGCTGCAGCTCGCGCTATACTGTGACGCCGCAGCTGAAACGGATCCCGACAATTATGTCTGGATCCGCCCAGCTGCGTGAGTGACAGCTGGCTCTGCCTATCTAGAGGCAGAGCCAGCTGTACCCGCCCCCTCCCCCGTCCGTTCCGCCAGTCAGCGCTGGAGGATCCAGTCACTCCCCTGTCAGGGCACTCTGCTGTGACAGGATCGAGAAGTGAGCGAGAACCGGTATGTGATTGGTCACTTCCCGATCTACTGAGCCGTCCTGTGACAGTTTCATTGTCACAGGTCGGCTCAGATTATGAGGCTGAGTGAAAAGCACTCACCTCATAATTCTCCTTTAAAGTACCCAGTCTGAAAATCTATAACATTGCCCTTTGGTGCAGTGTTTACCTAGGCCCCTGTACCTGAGGAATTCATCTATGACCATCTATACAGGTACACACACTCTATGCCTGTGTTCACAAAATACTTCGCCAGAGGTAATTTTTTATTTCATCCTTCTGTTTAGTCAGATTTATCAGTTGTCACAGAATTTGTAATCTTTCATCTGGGGCAGGGGTCAGCAACCCGCGGTTCCGGAGCCGCATGTGGCTCTTTCATCCCTCTGCTGTGGCTCCCTGTCCAGGGGTGGAACTACCGCCAGGGTCTGAGGCTGTGGGGGGGCCCAGTGAGGTCCGGTCCTGGGCACCCCCCCTGGTGGAATATGCGGCAGTGCAGGGTCCCGGGGCCACATACTGTCAACGGGCTTCTCAGCAAGGGGGCGGGTTCTGTGACTCACCTCCTCTCCCCACGGCGTCCCTAGTAACAGGCGGCGGGACAGGAGAAGTGTGTGTCACATGCCCCGCCCCCTGCAATGCATACCATCTGGCTGTGTCTGATGTCTGAATGAGGAGCGAGGGTGTGGGGCATGGGCGGCGGTACGTGTGTAACTGCACACTGTGTGCTTTTATTTAATTGAGAACTGATCTGCCCTGGAACAGCTGTTCGGTCATAACATGTCACTTCTATCTGACTTTGTGAGTGGGGTGGAATGTGAGATCGCACTCACAGAGTCGGATAGAAGTGACATTTCAGGACCAAACAGCTGTTCCAGGGCAGATCATTTCTCCTGCACATACGATTTGCGATGCCGATCTGCCCTGGAACAGCTGAGAAAGCATTGGAATGCTTGAAAACTGGGCGGGATTACATTGAAATGTGTGACCACGTCACCAGTCACACATTGTAACGTAGTCACAAACTTTGATAGAACACCGCCATCAGGGGTGTATGTCCGGTACCCATGTGAGGGGTCTGGGCAGCCTGGGGGACCTCATTCATGAGTATCAGCTGTACCAGGGGCGTCATGGCAGAGGTGACAGGGGAGGGGGTGGAGGAGGCCAGGCCCCAACAGGTAAGAGGAGTTGGGAGGAGGTACAGGGAAAGGGACCCTGGCGACCAGCCCACCTGAGGCCCTGCAGAGCCCACCATAGAGAGTCTCAGATGGGCTGTGCAGGATCTATGGGTCACTCTCAGGTGGGCTCTGCGACATCTCAGGTAAGCCCAGAGTCCAGTGCGTTACTAAGCCCACATATACCTATATACATGCTACACATAACATAAAGCTAAAAAATGATATATGCAGTGTTATCTTCATTTTAGATGTCAAAAGGGTTTTTTGGCTCCCGGTGTTTTCTTTTCTGTGGGAAACGAGTCCAAATGGCTCTTTGAGTGTTTAAGGTTGCTGACCCCTGATCTGGGGGGAATAGCTGAGTATGGTTCTCCTGTGTTAACGTGCACCATCCAAGAAGTATACCTTATATAAATCAGTCCACATGGTCATTTAATTCAATACATGACGTTTTGACTAGGGATGTCCCGATGCCCTTTTTTCAGGACCAAATACAAGTACTTCCCCTCATGTACTTGCCGATACCAATTACCGATACTTTTTTTTTTTTTTTTTTTTTTTTTTAAAGGGACAGGTGACTTTAAATGATCCATAGTACAACTACATGTTATGTACTATGGATCATGATTTAACCTATTCATGTTAGCAGGGGAGAATTGTAAATCTATAGTTTCCAGTGTATAAGCAGTGTGTACCCTATATATGTATTACGTATAGGGTACACACTCCTAATGCAATGGAGACAATTGATGTGCAATTAGCCCCTGCTTAATAGTGCCCGCTCCCCCCCCCCTTCTTACTCACTGTGCGGGAGAGCAGCGACAATGTCCTTCAGTGCCGGAGAGCAGCGGCGAGTCAGTGCTCTCCGGCACTGAAGGACATCGTAGGCGAAGAGGAGCACCGCGTCACTGCTGCTCCGGTGGGCGGGGCCTAAGGTGGAGTCCTCTGGGCAGTCGCCGGCCACCTACATTAGGACCCCACCTGGAGCTCCGCCCACAGCAGTGACGCGACGCTCCTCCGCTCAGCCTGCCCAGAGGACCCCACCACGGAAGGTAAAGTAGAAAAAAAAAAGTGCAAGCTTCGGCGCTATGCATCGGGACATTTTGACAAGTACAAGTACTTGTCAAAATTCCCTGTATCGGGGCCGATTCCGATGCTAGCATCGGTATCGGGACATCCCTAGTTTTGACCATAAGGCACTGTGGAGCAATTCATTCTCAAAGTTCACAGCAGAAGCACTGAAGTCACCAAAGTTGGTTCTCCAAGGCAGTTTAGCTCCCCTTGCTCCCATTCTCAAAGTACCTGCTTTGTGTTTACATTGGAGATAAGAAAGCTGTAAGGTGCTAAGTCATTGTTGGGAGCGGGGAGCAGGGTGAGCTAAGATGCCAGTGAGAACCAGCTTCAATGAAGATTGCGTCTACTGTAAATTTGGGTATAAATAGCTTCACGATGCTTGCAGCTACAGAGGTTAGCAAGGGCTTGTTTTAAAGTCTATTTACTGATTGTTAAGAATGTGTCAATAGTTGAATGACCATAGTCTACTCACAGTTCATTGGAAAAAAAATCTTATTTCAAACAATAAGTTCATAATGCCTAACTAGTCTACTTTCATCAATTCACATTTTTTTTACATTGTAAGCTCCCACAAGCAGGGCCCTCTTAAGAGAACTCTGGCCCAACATTTCTTTGGCCATAGTTCTATTTACTATGTCCTCCTGTGACCCAAAACTCGGCATAAAACGGGCTATAGCCCGCTATATGTTAACAGCGCAGAGCAGCACCGCTGTTGGGATCCCGACAATATTGTTAGGATCCACCCCGCCACCTGATTGACAGCCGTCTCTGCCTCTCTAGAGACAGAGCCAGCTGTGCCAACGCCCTTCCCCGTCCGTCGCTCCAGTCAGCTCTGGAGGAACTGAGAGTGGAGGTGGGAATATCTATGGGGAGTGGTGACTGACAGTCACCGCTCTTTGCAGTGAGAAGATCGGGAGCTGAGCGATCAGCAGTATTGGATCACTCAGTTCTCAATCAATTGAACTGACGTGTGACAGCTTCAGTGTATTTCACTCTCCCCATAATTCTCCTTTAATTCTCTTGTATGGATTTTATTGTAATTGTACTCCCCTTTACTCTGTGCTGCACAGACTGTTGGTGCAATGTAAATCCTGTTTATTTAAATACTAATAATTAGGGATGCACCGATATATCGGCCACCGAACCATATCGGCCGAAAATGGCACTTTAGGTTAAATGCCAAAAGTGCCCTTTTTCTGCAGATATAGCGATGCATCTGTTCTTTCTCTCCTCCCCGCTGGGCGCTGCTCTGTGTCCCAGCGGGGAAGAGAGAAAGTGTCACAGGCGGCCGAGCGCTGCGGGAGGAGAGCGCTGTGAGTGGCCGGCATCTCTCCTCCCCGCACCGCTCAGCCTCCTGTCACAGATTGGGGGAGCAGTGTGGGGGGAGACAGCCAGCGCCGTCACAGGAGGCTGAGCTCTCCTCCCGCACCGCTCGCTCAGCCTCCTGTGACAGCTGTCAGGAAGCAAAGCGAGGTACAAACACTCAGCGGTCAGGGATCGCTGAGTGTTTGTAAACAATTGAGGACATAGTATGTTTAGTATATCCTCAATTATGAATGAATGGGAAGTGATCTACATCACCTCGTGTTCATTTATGAATGAACAGGAACACTCATAGAGGATTCCTGTTCATTTATAACAGGGTCTGCAGAAAAAGAGATTGAGGGCTCTGTGTTCTCAATCTCTTTTTCTATTTTAAAAGGGAAATATCAGGGGTCTGTTTAGATCCCTAATATTTTCCCAAAGCACCTAAAAGTAAAAATATTTTTAAAAAAGAAATAAAAATAAAATATACAAAAATGTAAAAGTTTATAAAACAATTAATAAAAATAACATATTTGAAAAAGTTAGAAAAAAAACATTTTCGATTTCGGTTTTGGCCCACCATTTTTTTTCATTTTGGTTTAAAAATGTTCATTTCGGTGCACCTCTACTAATAATCCAGGCTCATATGAATCTTCCTTATAGTAATCCATTGCTCACCAATACCTCATTAATTATTTTCACTCAGATCCAGACTTCTGACGACGAAGTTACAGGAAGTCAAGTCAGACCATATATGCTGGATCTGCAGAACGACACCAGCTATTTAATCAATTCCAACCACCAAACTTCAATAGTCTTAAATATATTGCCTAAACTGTCATAACTACAGCACCAGCAACAAAAGACAGCTCTGACAATAGGATAAACTTTTCAGAAGTTAAATTGCCATTGCCGATTCCCACCACACTCATGAGAAGAGCTTGAAATTTAAATTTTAGGTTCTGCCATGATGTTCACATGCACTGGTGCTTTCTGCAAAATTAGCTGCTAAGCACTAAGATCTTCTGTAGAACTTAGTATTTTAAAAGCACTGATCAGCTTTTTCTTGACTCCTATTCTGGTAGCACTGAATACATTTCCTCATACTATAGCAAGATGCAGATGCCTACAAAGGATAATTGTAAAACACAAATGCTGTTTTGTTACTTCTATGGCCAAGACAGCCCCATTAGACCTGAAAATAGCAATTTTAACAAAGAAACTTTGTTCTGGGAAGAGAACACAATTTAAATGTATAAAAATATTTGAAACCCTGCAGGCAGGACATAAAGCGTAATTGAACTTTCAGTTTAAAACAGTTAAATACATTCCAGACACATCAAAACCAAAAATGTGCCTTTTCCTATCAGCATGTTCCTTATCATATCTTATGGACCCGTACATCTGGAAATTAATTTCCCGATGTTGCTGTACAGGTAATTACAGAAGGTTGATTTAGGTACAAAAGCTAGCCATACATAGTTAGTTCACAGGCTGGCTATTGTATTCAGGCAGCTGGTACCCATGGCTGTCTGAAAACCCAAACAGTGAAAACATCTGATTGGATGTTGTCACTGTTCTGCAACAATTTTATTTTATTATTACTTAAATTATAAATGAAATAATTCATGTTGTAATCAAAATTTGTCAAGCTGGATGGTGCTGACAGGGCCACCCATGACTTGAATATTTCAGGTGATTCAGCAGGAATGCAGGAACGTGCATCTGATAATGCACTGCACATGTGCCAAGAATGCTTTAATGTATGTGTTTTGATGCAGGTGAGCATATGTACAAAGTTTAGCCATTGTTTCTAATTGTGCTTGCTCACATCAATGAAATGTATTATTGTGCATTGCCTGTTGTTTGATGCACTGATCGCAATGGTAACACATGAAAGCGCAAATATTAATGATAAAAATACATAACAATGTGCACAGAAAGGTGTGAATCCAGTCTAAGGGCCTATTCACGCTTGCCTGTATTTATTTAAAGTACAGTTGTAGCTTTGTATAAAGCTCTCTATGGGTTTCTCCATAACTATTGTACAAAAAAATCCCTCAAGACCACATCAAAAGTATGCCCGCCAAGAAGGCCAAAGGCTGGATGGGACTTGCCCCCTTCATCCTGCGGGCCTGTTTGGCCTGTCTCGAGGTGGTGGCAAGTCAGGGCAGTGCCCTGAGTTACCGTCCTGAGGTGCGGTCACTCTGTTCCCCTTGCAGATCACTGGGGGCATGGGCTCAGCACTCTGTCTGAAAAGCAGGCTGTGACACTTTAAACAGTGTGTTGCAACTATAAATGGAGGGCTGTGACACCTGTATGGTCAGCACTGATTACTGTCTGCAGTTAGAATCACTCCCCACTTCTGAAGCCTCCATTCCTGAACCAGTTGACATCCGCGGTGTTAAACCCCCTTCCCATCCAGGCCATTTTTCAGTATTCAGCGCTGCGGTACTTTGACTGACAATCCGTCCTTTTTTTCTTAACGGGCGGATGGCAAGAGGTTAATCAAGCACACCTCTCTCTATATGTTGTGGTCTCCAAAGATCTTCTGGGGAAGATGTAATGGTCTCTACCCTTTTCAAGGCCTCTAACCTGTTGTCACCTCCATGGCACTAAGACACTGGCTGCCTGGACTATGGCATGGCCTGGGATCTTTGTTCCTTTTTCACAGATCTGTCTGCTCTCTGACAATTGTAGCTCCTTCCTGTGGCTTTTTGACATGCCCTGACATTTTTCAATAAACATATCTAAGAGATATTGAATTAATCTGTGTGTGTGCCGGTGACCTGTTGAGACTATTCTGAGCTTTGCACTGCGCCATCCGTGTGATCAACAGAGCACCACCACCATTGGAAGGTTGCAGACCATAATGGATGCGGGTGGTTCTTGGAAACACTTGCTCTAATTTGGGTTCAAGCTGTCCACATTGTTGGGTATCTGGACAACCTCCTGTTAAGGGATTGCTCAGTCAGCTTACATTCAACTAGCAGTGCATTGTTCTGGATACGACTCTGGCCAGAGTTTTTCTCCCTCGGAACAAGCTTCATATTCAGACCCTTTGGTCCAGGAACAGACCATTTTCCTTTGCATGAAGGCTCTGGGCCTGACAGTGCCAATTTGTACTCCAGGCTGTTATAACCCAGTATTCTGGCTGTGCAGAAAAAGCGAAACCAGTCTTCTGATCATTTTATATGCTTGACTGTTAAAGCCAGACTGTCTCTGACGTGGTGGATGTCAAATTCAGCAATGGAGTCTGAAAAAACCTTCCCGTTCACTTGGGGGATGCTTGTAATGGATGCCAGCCTGTCAGGTTGGGGAGGAGTCCTTGATTACTTAACTGTTCAGGGGACTTGGTCATCAAAGGAATTTCGACTCTTGATCAACATTCTGGAGCTCAGGGCCATTTGGCTGTGCCTACAACAGTCGACCCCTCAACAGCAGGGTCACCTGACAAGAAGCAGTGCAGCTCTATTGGGAAGTAAGCTTGATTCTGACATGGGAAGAGCTTCACATTCCGGCCCTGACCACTATGCACATCCCGGTCATGGAAAATTGGCGGGTGAAGTTTCTTAATCAGCAGCGTCTGGACACAAGGGAATGGTCCTGAAACATCTCTCGAAAGTGGGGAACATCAGATGTGGACCTCCTGGCGCCCAGGTTCAACAACAAACTGGAAAGGTTTGTCGCCAGAACCAAGGATCCTCAGACCTTCGCAGTGGATGCTCTGATGACTCTGTAGGATCAGTTCAACCAACTGTAAGATTTTTCCCTTCTGAAAATCCTCCTTCATCTGCTCCACAGGATCGCGGTGGAAAGCATTCTGGTGATTCTCATTGCATCGCACTGGTCCCAGGAGGACATGGTACCTGGACATGCTCAGACTCCTAGCAGATGTTCCATTGTCCTTTCCAGACAGTCCAGGCTTTCTGTCTCAAGGATCGGTTCACCAACCTGTTTCTTAGGCATTGACTTTTATAGCTTGACTAGTAAAGGAATGCACAGGGGTTTAGACAGTGCCACATCCTAATATCAATAGGTTAAGAAAGAATTGCAAAACATACTTTTTAGGAACCACCAGGACCACTTCGATTTATATATAAAAAATATATGTTATTGTGTACATTGTTTATTAAAATTGTATAATACAACTAATATCATCAACATATAAACACTATATTGCCAAAAGTATTGGGACACCCCTCCAAAACATTGGATTCAGGCGTTCCGTGAAATTTCCTTGATACTAAATATTCCACGGTCAACTGTTAGTGGTATTATAACCAAGTGGAAGCAACTGGGAACAACAGCAACTCAGCCACGAAGTGGTAGGCCATGTAAAATGACAGAGCAGGGTCAGCGCATGCTGAAGTGGACAATGTGCAGAAGTCGCCAACTGTCTGCAGAGTCAATAGCTACAGACCTCCAAACTTCATGTGGCCTTCAGATTGGCACAGTGCGTACAACAGTGCGTAGAGAGCTTCATGGAATGGGATTCCATGGCCGGGCAGCTGCATCCAAGCCTTACATCACCAAGTGCAACGCAAAGTGTCAGATGCAGTGGTGTAAAGCACGCCGCCACTGGACTCTAGAGAAGTGGAGACATGTTCTCTGGAGTGATGAATCATGCTTCTCTGTCTGGCAATCTGATGGACGTGTCTGGGTTTGGCGGTTGCCGTGAGAATGGGACTTGCCTGACTGCATTGTGCCAAGTGTAAAGTTTGGTGGAGGGGGGGTTATGGTGTGGGGTTGTTTTTCAGGGGTTGGGCTTGGCCTCTTAGTTCCAGTGAAGGGAACTCTTAAGGCATCAGCATACCAAGACATTGTGGAGAATTTCATGCTACCAACTTTGTGGGAACAGTTTGGGAATGGCCCCTTCCTGTTCCAACATGACTGCGCACCAGTGCACAAAGCAAGGTCCATAAAGGCATGGATGAGCGAGTTTGGCGTGAAGGGTCCTGTAGAAGCAACTTGCGACCACGACAAGCGACGCGCGACATGGAGCTAAAACAGCTCCATTGAATATCATTAGCCGGCGACTTCTCGCGATATCGCGCGGCAAAAATGCGCAATATCGCGGCGGAAATCGCGTGATAAATCGCTACGTGTGAATGGGGCCTTAGTGTCCTGTACAGTATTCCAAGAAAAGGAATTTACAGTTAAGTCAAAACTCCTACTTTTTTGGATAGGATTAGAATCCCTATCAGGTTTTTATTGCTGTCCATGACTACACTGGGGAAATTCACTCATCTATTTGACTCCTGTCCCCAGTACTAAAAATGAGGGAAAATCCAAAATTTGGAGTCGCCACCAGAACAGGAATAGAAAGAGGAAATCTTCTTTTAGAGACAGTTGTACCGGTGACAGCTGTCTGAGAGGGGATTTCTCTTTCACTGGAGAGTTTTCCTTTCACTTCTTGTTGTGTCTACATCATATGAATTTAGAGGGAAATCCCAACCCCCCGACAGCCAAAAAATAAAAAATTCCTGAGAAGTTTTAAAACGCAACTGTGCCATGCGAAACTAAGGGCTTACTCACACCAGCCTGCATACTAAAACAGGCCATTGTACAGTAGTGTGCAGTCTGATGTACAATGTGTAGCGATGGTGAGGGGCAGTGCCTTGCGTTGTTACAACACAAAGCACTGTTTACCTTTAAACTTTGTTGAAAACTTATTTCTATGACCTGCACTTACAGCCTAACATGGCTGCATTTTTCAGCTGTGCAACCCATCGACCTCAGAGCAGCTGTGTGGTATGAACAAGGTACATCGAATACAATTGTCTTCTTTCCTCCCTTGCGATGAGACTACGATAATCAGTGCAGATGAGGGATGTGCTTGGGTAAAGTTCTCAGGGACCCCTCTCCCGACCCAATCAGTTGTGACCAGGACATTCCCAATGCCTTTGTTACAGTAGCTGTGGGCACAGCAGAGCCAGCTGTCAATCAGGCAGCAGGGTGGATCCTGACAATATTGTTGGGAAAATTTCCTGGCTGCAGCGTGGCTCTGCGCTGTCAGCATATAGCAGGCACTATTTACTGCGTGTTCGCCACGCATGGCGTGAACGAGCCCTAAAATAAAAATGTTTGCCTAGACTTACATGAGGTGATAGTAAACTTAGATTTTTATGAAAAGAAAGGACATGGCATCTAGTAATTGACAGCTGCCAAACTCTAGAGACACAAGGCGGCTCGCAGTGAATAGTCACAAGCAAGGAGAGAGCACGTCTGAAGCGATGCTGGATGCAGCCTTTCATAAGACACCACTCCCTCCTCAGCTTGAGGCGGCGAGTCGCTTCCTGTCACGTGACACGCGGTCAGGTGATTGGTCCTCCGGCTGTCTGGGAGGGGAGACTAGAAGAGGAGAACACTTGGAAGAAAGTATTGCGTTACTTTTTTTATGTGGCCGTAATTTCGGGCATGTCGCTGCTATGCACAGCAGAGAGAGCGCACACGGCTGTCAATGGTGAATCATAGGCGTAGACGGGACATTGCAGCCTTTCCTACTTCCTTATAGTGTGTGTATACAAACAGACCCGTTGGCTGGCATTGCTCTGAGGCTTCATGGCAGGGGAAGCGACAAGCGGAGAGCTCGGGCTATCTGCCGGGGTTCCTGAGCGCAGGGAATTCCTCTTCAAAGTGCTGGTGATCGGGGAGCTGGGGGTGGGCAAGACCAGCATCATCAAACGTTACGTTCACCAGCTCTTCTCCCAGCACTACAGGGCCACCATAGGAGTGGATTTCGCTCTGAAAGTTATCAACTGGGACGGCAAGACTTTAGTCAGACTGCAGCTATGGGACATTGCAGGTAAGTGCCAATGACAGAGGTGTCCTGTAAAACACTCCATGCACAGAGTTGGGTTCTGATAAGGGCAGACATAACATAATAATGTGGCTCATTATAGTAAATCAGTTTCTGCTTTGTGATGGCAACCTTTTGAATTGCTCACGATAAGCAAAATATCTTTCTGGTGCTTTTGAAGCGTTTTTCTTGTTTAGCCCAACCCCAGGGAAATTCTTAAAGTGGGGGTGCCCCCTGCACTGCAAGGGTTAAAAGAGAACTAAGGCTAAATCTTTTTTTGGCTTTGTTTCTTGTTTGGGTCACCGGAGGACATATACTAATGTACTCCTGTTACCCAAAACTCAGCATATAGGGGGGCTAACTGCCCACTAAATGCTGACAGCGCAGAGCCGCGAAGGATCCTGACGGGATCCGCCCCACCACCTGATTGACAGCTGGCTTTGCCTCCCTAGAGCCAGACCCAACTGTGCCCTCTCTCTCCCCTGTCTCCCTCTGGTCAGACTGGAGGAACGGAGAGGGGGGAGTCACGACTGGTGTCTCCTCTACTGGTTGTCACCACTCTCCTCAGGGAGAAGATTGTAAACTGAGTGATCAGCAGTTTGTGATCACTCAGTTTTCAACGTGCCACACTGCAGCTGTCGCACGTTGGCTCTAACTATGGGGATGAGCACATTTCACTCTCCCAATTTATTCTCCTTTAACTGATTGTTTATTCCTCCTGGGACAAGAGAAAGCTGTTTACTTACCTGTTCCCTGCTCCCCCAAAAGTCAGCAATCGCCTCTACTACCCCTCCGCTCCAGCTGTGGCTTGTCCCTTGGCATTCTCGCATACAATGCAGGCTTATGGCAGTCCTTAGATTGCTGGAAGGGAGAAGAGGCTGTGAGGACTAGTCTAGCAGCCTGGGAGGAGTGGGGATCGGCTAAGTAATGGCATCCCCATCCCCTGGGCATTAAGCAGCAGTTAACCTCCACAGTGCATGGGCAAGGCAGAGGGCACTTACAAGGCTGATTCACACCTAGGCAACAGCATTTTCGCGTGTAGAAACTTTTTTTGCTCTATATTTTTGCATACATTCTATTATTGGATTGTGACACACTTATGTAAATGGCAAAAACACACTAAACCAATTGCACCGCACATTTCCAAGTGCTTCCTTTTGACTCTATGGGGACAAAATGAGCCGTAATCTACCAAAAAGAAGCTCATGTACTTTTTCCAGTGACAGGCGTTTTGCTTATTGCGGCGACATGCTCAGGTGTTAACAGGGGCTATAAGAATGAATGGTATTTTTTGGCGCAAGCTTTTTGTCGCGCTGAATCAGCTGTGACAACACACTCAGTGTGAACCAGGCCTTAAAGTGACATTAAAGTCAAACCTTTTCTTGCCCCTTCCCAATCCTGCTGTAGAGACTTACCTTAAATGATGCCTCTTGATTTGATCATCTTCTTTATGGTAGTTTTCAGTTGTCCCTCCAGTGCTGGTGCTGGTCTACGATCTAGCGCTGACTCCTGTGTGTTAGCTGGCGCTTCCTGTCCCACGAAGTCTATGCAGGTGCACGCTGCTCCATAGACTTACCTTGTGTCTCTCCTCGTCTCCCGGCCGAAGATCTGAACTGCGCATGTGCCCGCTCCAAGATCCTTTGGGGCCACCCAAGATTCTTCAGATGTTGGAATGGGAGCGCGTGGCGCAGACAAAGGTAAGTTTTAACCTTTTTTAAAAAAAAAATGTTTTTGCATATATCTACTGCTTGCTAGCAGTAGATGTATGCAAAAAATGCTGAGGGTTTATGAACCTTTTAAGGTTTGCAGACATTTTTGCACCTGTATCAAGCTTCAGGCAGTTTTGTTTTGGCCAATGGAATGTAGTTTTGGAGGAGAAGCTCTTTAGGCCTAAAAACCAACGAGTCACTCGCGTTAAAGTCTGAGGCCAAAAAAAGAAAGGTCAGTATTGATCACTCTGTGTTTGTTCTTCACAGGGAAGGATCGGTAAACATTTCACAGTTTTTGAACAAGAAGTGTTTCCAACTCATCCAATTTCATACATAATATACTGGATTGATTCCCATGGGTTTTACGGATGGCTGACGAACTGATTAGATAATGCTGCCAAGGCTGGAACCTCACTAGGATATGCTAGTGCAGAGCCCGTGGGGGGATCTGGCTTATTTATTATTCTCAAACACACTGCAGGAATTCTGCAGAAATATTTAGTCAGTGAGGAATTTTTACATGGCCATTACAACTGAATAAAAAAAAACGATCATTGGTATAAGAGCCATCACCCTTCTGTTGGAAGCTTGTTGGGTGACATGAGCACTTCTGACACCCAGAAGCGCTCATTTAATGGCCTATAACTAACTCTTCCTTGCCTGAAATTTTCCCAATCATTTTAAACCAGAGCTCAGATTGTGCATGTTATTTGCAGTTATTACTTTGTATCATATTTTTTTCTTTTAATAGTGCTGACCTATAAAGAAAAAGTGTAATTTCAGCTAAAAGTACACAAATATTCGATCTGCCTAGCTCCCCTGCTTAAAAGTATCCAACACTTCCCTGTCCCAGACGCATGCTCAAATGAATCTGACAGCTGTAGTTTTCTATAATGTTTACAGCTTGTACAGGCAATCTTATTTGCCTTTGGCCACCCCTGGGCATTGGGTCCATGTAAACGTCTTTGGGGCCATCTCCCAATGCTGAAGGCACATGAGAGATGGCCCATAGACATCCTAAATCAATTAAAGGATATGTGCACTTATTCTGCTGTGCAATGCTCTAAAAGAAACCCACCCTCCACCGATGCATACCTACCTGAATCTAAAGCCAGTGACCCCCGGTGTTTGTTTATTTCCTGGCCATGCCCGCAAATTACAGCCCCATGGACATCTATGGGGCTTTCTCATGCTGTCTCTGAGGCTATAATACACATGTGCGGCCAGTGCATCAAGACTCGTGCCACTGTATATAAATGGGCACTGGAGGCCATAGCCATCAGATCTCGGTAAGTATAAATCTGTGGACGGGGAAGGTGCGTTACTTTGTCATTGCAAAGGGCAAACACTTTGCCTTGAAGTGCACTTACTCTTTAATTTTGCCATGTTTCTTGCATGTTAGAATCTCAAATCAGGGTAACAGGAAGAGAGCAGTGTCAGCACAGTGATAACTGCTAGACAGCTGTAATGCTGTCCTATTTCATGCACTAGGAGTTGGTGGCCAAGATTGCAAAATCTCTACATGCAGCAAGTGCTTTTAATGTTTGGAAATACTGGTCATTACTCTGGATTATTTTATAAATTTTAGTCCCCTAAAATAGCCAAACCTTCACCTATATGCTGCATAAGGCCATTAAGTCAAGCGTGGGACCAGGTTATTTACGGCCACCCCAGGACCTTTTCAGACTGTTCTTTGTGTATCAACATGTGATGCGTGCAAACAGCCCATTCATTTCCTTTGGACCTTCAAAGAGACCCTGTCACCACCCCATGCATATTACAACCAAGATGTTGTGTATATTTACTCACATTTTAAGTTACAACTGACATTTTTTTATTTTGTAATGATGGTGTGCTGTATAAAAACAGAAAAAACTGTGGTTTTGATCTTAAAGGAGAACTATGGGGTTAGGGCTTTTCCCCATAGTTCTCCTTAGGGTAACGGGAGGACACAAACTAGCGTCCTCCCATCACCCTAAGCTCAGTATAAGCTCGCGATATTAGAGCTGCAGCTAACGATTATTTTCAAAATCGATTAGTTGGACGATTATTAAGTTCGATTAATCGGTTAATCGGAATGTGAATCCAGGTTCAGAGTTATGCTAGATATATTGTGTAGCATCATAGATTCTAACAAAACGTGCCTTTAGTGTGGTGAACACAGAGCTATTCAGCTACTAGCTGCGTTCAAAAAGAAAACCAAATTCTAAAATACTCATGACTGCTTTTGAAAAGAAGCTTTCCCTGTTGGACTTCATCCTTCATAATAATGGTGGTACCTTGTGTAAATGATTCAGATTGAATGAGGGAGCAGTAAAGAGCTGAGCTGTATACAACGGGTAACAGATCTTTCATTATTGCCTACTGCCTTTGTAGAGGGGTTTCCTCTGCTGTGTAGTTAAATCAGATTTTTAGGGGCTTTTTATGTCAGGCACTCCTTTTTGAACATTGGGCTCTTTTTAAAACACTTTCTAAAAAATGATAATAGTACAAATTATTTAACACATATTATCTCTAAGAGCAGTGACTGGTCATGCAAGAGAATGATCTGACTACATTCCACCAAGAAATGTGACTGCTCGGATGACATGCATGTGATTTTACAGCTACACTGCTTTGTATGGGGTGTGGTACAGTCACATCTTTTTTTTTTATGCTAAACCGCTTACTGAGGCTTGCAGAGTGGCAAGTTTGAGGGATTAAACCCTACCGACATTTTGGATAATGATTTGTGGAAAACAAGGACTTGTTGCAGCATCTCGTTGAGAAATATCTGAATATTGAAACAGGAATTTCCTTCTGTCAGACACTGTGAGGGGAATTTTATCAAAACTCGAGTAGAGAAAATCTGGAGCAGCTGTGCATGGCAACCATTCAGCTTTTCTCTTCAGTTTGTTTTGTTAAGATTTGAACGTATAGAATTTTGAAATATAGAAGCTGATTCCTTGCCATGCGCAGCTGCTCCAGTTTAAGCTACATTTTTGTTAATAGTTAAGGTTCTTGAATGCATTTTTAAGATTTAACTCCTGAATTTAGTGTCACTTTAAAATACAGCGCATACCAAAAATTTTCAAAAAGACAGAGGGGAATTTCTCAAAACTAGCAGAGAAAATCAGGAGTAGATGTGCCTGGCAACAAATAAGCTTCTATATTTCATGTCCAAATCTTAACTAAACAAACTGAAGAGAAAGGCTGATTGGTTGCCATGCACAGCTGCTCCAGATTTTCTCTGCTAGTTTTGATAAAATCCCCTCTCTGTTTGAGCATTTTTGGTATGCTCTGTATTTTAAAGTGACACTGAACTCGGGAGTTAAATCTTAAAAATGCATTCAAGAACCTTAACTATTAACCTTACCCTTAACTGTTAGCTTTCTAAAGCTTGCCATACACCTTACAATTTATCTGCAGATTTTCTGTGGTCAGATGGAAAAAGGGCAACTGACCGGACAAAATGTGACATGCAGTATTTTTTCTGTCGTAACCTGAATGGACTGTGCACGTGAGAACTGTAGCCCATAAAACACATACATTTGGATGCATTTTTAGTGCAGGAGCGTACGGATCAGGTCAGCACAGAAAACGGACGTCGTGTGAACAGGCCCTAACAGTTGATGGGGATAAAATTATTATTGTTTTCACCCATAGTGACCTTAAAAAATCGGTTGGAGAATTTTTCACGTTTATTATCTAAAATAAATGAAATTCTAACTGAATGTGGTCATGAGTCGTAAAAATCAGAGTTTTTGCAATGCAATTTGCTAGGAAAACTTTAATCTGAAAGTAGAACTTTTGTGGTCTTGAACATTCCTTCATTTTAAGCATTTTGCAGTTTTATATTAACTTTATTTAAGACTACCCTGTTGTGTGATTTCACCACAGAATGAACAAAGTTCTCATCCTATTACAGGAAGTGTAAAAATAAAGGCTGTACTGGCAGGATCAACAGGTAATTTAACTGTTACGTGGGGGCTCAGAAAAACCAGCACTGCTGATGACAGACCTCATCATATGTCTAAATTTTGATTTTTGCCTGTAGTTTCACTGTAAAGGAAACCTGTGCTGACAGAAATATGTAAGCTGCTGTTGCCATTTTGGAAATGGCAGTTTCTTGGCTGTCAAACTGATCATGTGAGTCAATGTTTTCTGAATCACTGATCTAGAAAAAACAGGTAGGTAAGTAATGGCAGATACAAATCCCAGAGATGGGATGCATTTGCATTATGTTTTTTTTCCCACTGCTTCACAATGCAATGCAGTCTGAAAAAAATGTTGCTTAATGTAAGTGCCCCCTAACACCTGGCCAAAAAGCTCCAAAATAGTTATTGACCTTTCTGCCTCGATGCTAGAATGCACTATATGCAACGCACACTGTCAAGATCACTGGAGCAAGTGCTCTCCCTGTTTCAAAAGCCATGCATATGCAGTTCTCATTCTCCCTCTCTCCCTTTCCCTCACAGCACTGCTGTGACAGGGGGCACAAATGATTATAGGTAGAGCCTTTAAAAGAGAAAAATGGGGTGTGTTTTTTTTCCCCCTAGTTATCTTTAGGGTCACGGAAGGACATATACTAGTGTCCTCCTGTGACCCAAAGCTCAGCATATATAGCGGGCTATTGCCCGCGATATACTAAGCGCCACAGCCGGGACGGATCCCGACAATACTGCCGAGATCCACCCAGCTGCGTGTGTGACAGCTGGCTCTGCCTCTATCTAGAGGCAGAGCCAGCTGTGCCGGCCTTCTTCCCCGTTCGTTCCTCCACTCAGCACTGGAGGATCGGTGAGGGGGGAATCCATGCGGGGAGTGGTGACTAATAATAGTCACCGCTCTCTGCAGGGAGACGATTGGGACGTGAGAGGATCAGTGCATGTTTCTGCTCACTTCCCGATCAATAGAGCCCACCTGTGACAGCCTCTTTGTCACAGACAGGCTCTAATTGAGGATGAGTTGAAATCACTCACCTCATAGTTCTCCTTTTAAGTGTTGTAGCTTAACACATTTGGCGTGGATATTATTGTTTTATATTCAATTTTGCTCTTTTTTTTTTTTTTTACCCTACTCCTTGTCTGCATAGTCAATTGTATGCAAAAGCTGGACTTCTAAGGCCTTGTTACATGGGCAGCAAGGGGGTGGTAAAATCGTTTGGTTTTCCTTTGCGAAGAATACCATGTCATGTGCAAGAAGCATTTATGATTTTGCTTCATTCACTTTGAAAAATAATTTTCTCCTTTTAGTAAATCTGTCTTTCGACACAATGTTTCAATGTAGCAAAGAACAACTTGGAAAATATTTAACTTCCACTTTGCATGATAGTCTTTTTTTTGAGAAGGAGCCATTATAGTATACAGTTCTGCAGATAAGCTAGGAACCATAATGGCTTGTGCTTGAAGTGCAATTGCTTCCTGTTGACAGTGAATGAGCAAAAAGGTTATGGCAAGCAAACCCAAGTTGGCTGTGATTTAAACCATTCTGTTTTATTGCTTCCTAATCAAAGTTGAGTCCTAATTGCTAGTTTGCTTTGATGTTTTATGCAGTATGATTACTGATCTCAATGCCTAATATTGATAGCGCAGACAATATTATATTTGAAGTGTTCCAGAATGCAGGCATCATATGCTCTTTTACCTCCGCTGGATCCCTGCATACAGCTGCTGGGTCCCTGTATATTCCAAACGCAAGTATTGATGTTGTATAGAAAGTTGAAAACCTGCACAAGGCTAAGATAGCTCCCCCTCCTCTCACATGACAGTTTTAAGACTTAACTAAGGCAATCTTCTTAGTGGAAGGTTCCCTATACCCAGAAGTATCATTGCAGGTACTCCAGCAGCAGATCTGGTGGCAGACTTTAGCGGGTTTTTTTTTTTTGCCTTAGAGAAACTACTCATGTTAAGGCAGGAAGTAGGAAACCTGTCCAAATGCTCCCATGCTTGTAATTAGGAGAGAGAGAACACTCACTACTTGGATTTAAAGCCAAAATCCAAGCAATACAGTTGGTCTGTGCATGTCTAAAAAGATTTACACAAATCCAAAATAGGTATAGAGGCATTTACAGGTCTTGCAGTGGAGATAAAGCATCAGCATTTTATTGTCAACATTTTGACGGAACTCAGTTCATCTTTAGCAATGCTTGATAAAGAAGGACTGAGCTTCATTTTATATAAATAATTCTGAGCTTCAGATTTATTTCTGCTGCAAGGCCCAAAATTGTGTCTACGACTCCCAAGTACCCATGTTAGGTGTGTATGTGTGTGTGCGTTTATATATTATAAATATCTCACCGGCCACTTTATTAGGTACACATGTTCAATTGCTTCGTAACAGAATTTGCTAATCAGCCAATATTATGGCAGCAACTCAATGCATTTAGTCATCTAGACACGGTGAAAAAGACTTGCTGAAGTTCAAACCGAGCATCAGAAGGGGGATTTAACCCCTTCATGACTGAGGCCCTTTTTTCAATTTTTGCACCCATGTTATATTCCACATTTTAGGCCTGAAAATGACGTAAAACCCCCCAACATTATATATTTTCTGAATGCCAAGACCCTATAGAATAAAATGGTGGTAGTTGAAAATTTTTATAAAAACAGTAGATCAGCAGTAAAAACTGCTGATCTACTGGGATTTTCACACACAAGCATCTCTCGGGTTTACAGAGAATGGTCCGAAAAATGAGAAAATATCCAGTGAGCGGCAGTTGTGTGGACGAAAATGCCTTGTTGATGTCAGAGGAGAATGGGTGGACTGGTTCGAGATGATACAAAGGCAACAGTAACTGAAATAACCACTTGTTACAACCAAGGTATGCAAAATACCATCTCTTAACGCACAACACATCGAACCTTGAATCAGATGGCTACAGCAGCAGACCACATCGGGTGTCATTCCTGTCAGCTAAGAACAGGAAACGGAGGCTACGATTCGCACAGGCGAAGATTGGAAAATCGTTGCCTGGTCTGATGTCTCAATTTCAGCTGCGACATTCAGATGGTAGGGTCAGAATTTGGCGTTAACAATGTGAAAGCATGGATCCATCCTGCCTTGTATCAATGGTTCAGGCTGGTGGTGGTGTAATGGTGTGGGGGATATTTTCTTGGCACACTTTGGGCCCCTTAGTACCAATTGAGCATCGTTGAAACGCCACGGCCTACCTGAGTATTGTTGCGGACAGTGTCCATCCCTTTATGACTACAGTGTAACTATCCTCTGATGGCTATTTCCAACAGGATAATGCACCATGTCACAAAGCTCACATCTCAAACTGGTTTCTTGAACATGACAATGAGTTCACTGTACTCCAATGGCTTCCACAGTTACCGCATCTCAATCCTTTGGGATGTGGTGGAATGGGAGGTTTGCATAATGGATGTGCAGCCGACAAATCTGTAGCAACTGCGTGATGCTATTATGCCAGTATGGACCAAACTCTCTGAGGAATGTTTCAAACACCTTGTTGAATCTATGCCACAAAGAATTAAGGCAGTTCGGAAGGCAAAAGATATATATATATCTCAATATGTTGTGCGACTACCCTTTGGCTTCAAACCAGCATTAATTCTTAAGGTGCCCATACACTGCGCGATTCTCGTACGAGAATCACGGGAAATCCTGCGATCGTAAGAATTTAATGCTGGTTTGAAGCCAAAGGGTGCAACCGTTTCTACTGTACGGTCGCACGTCTTCCGTCAAACAAGCAGGCTTGAAAACCCGCCGAGAATCGTACGGCGGGTTTCTGCAGTGTTGCTACCATCAATTTCAAAATTACCTTTTTTTTTTTTACTTAAAATGGTACATTTTCTCAGGTTAAACATTTTAATGATTTCAAATTTCTAGCAGGGATATGCGCTCAGGGAAGGCATTTGAGGCAGAGCCTCGCCTAGTATTATGAAGAAAAAAAGGTGCCCGGTTCAAGTCTGAAGCTGACAGCTTTTTCTCTTTTTCAGATTGGCTTGTTACAGGTTACACAGCAGGGAAAGCCACAATCGCTGTGTAACCTGTCAACGATGGAGCACTGGCTGTTAATTACAGGCGGTGCTGCATCCCGGTTTTGACAGGTAGTTAGGTTACACAGCAGCAGGCTTCCCCACTGCTTTGTGTAACCTAACTAGTAAGGTAAAAGCTGTCACAGCCTCTACTCTGTGTTGGGGGCTGGAGCTCTGTGGATGACTTGGACCAATGGCAAAGGGCCATTGGTCCAAGCTGTCCAATCCAAAAAAAACAGTGAGGACATCGATCTCGATGACTCATCAGTGACAAGCAAGTAAGGGGCAGGGAGGCTCCTCCCTTCCTCCTCCCCACACAGCTTGGTTACCGAGCTAGGGGCGTAGCTTCGGCGGGGCAGGGCGAAGCTTTGGCAGTCTGGGTGGTGCCTCACCCAGCACAGTAGGCACGGCAAGTCACTGATTTCTAGTGTGAATAAAATATGAGTTTGATATTTGCAAGCATTCTATTTTTATGTAGATTTTACAAAGTGTCCCAACTTTCTTGGAATTGGGATTGGACTTGTCAGATCTTCTGAAAGAAGTTGGGTGTTCCAGTTGATTAGTCCAATGATCCATTCCATAAAGAAGAGAATGGTCCACTCATGGGCTTTGTTTATTAGTCATATAACATCATAAAAGAAGACCCAAATCAAGTGGGCCTGCAATCCTACATAAATATTTCATTCAATAATCATTACCTTCCCATATGTCGCGTGTTGCCCTTTGTTATGTTTATCGTATATTGAATATTTGTTTCGTGTTCTCCAACTAGCTTCCAGTGTAGACGTTAAAATGGAATTTGGTAACAGTTAAGAAATTTCGGTTCCTCTTCTTTCACAACCAGATTCACATCTTGGGTTTGTGTATGTGAACGTTTCCTGTTTTGTGTATTCTTTGTACACAACGGGAAACTTGAATTCTGGCTTCCAGTATGTAGAGTATGGAATATAGGCAAGTTGCAAGGTGTCTGACAAATTCTGCAAGAGGTTTTAGTGATTAAATCAGAACTAACGTTTTTATTTTTTTTCTTTACACTCGCACTCTTAAATTGCAAGGTAAAAATAGTGCATGCAGGCACGCTTTCAAAACTGCATCATTTGGCTTTTCCAGAAGGTCTCACCTGTTCAGCCCATAAACTATAGGCTGTCCTCAGCTCCCTCTTGTCATTATGGTCCTACATTTGCATAATGTTCAGTGTGGCTCCTTCCAGTCCTGTCCTTTGTCTCCCTTCTCATTTGTTAGCTGCATCTTTGAGGGCCTGTTTAAACCAGGGGCGTTGGGCTGCACTGGGCAGTCTTGATCTGCACATTCTCAGCACGTAGGAAAGGCAATGTGCAATTTCCCCTCACTTTTGAGATATTTTCTCTTCTTGTTGTCTCTGGAACATGTAAATAAGCCCTACTAAATGCAGATGTTGCAAAATCTCTTAAACTATAAGATAACAATGGCGGCAAAAAAAGAAAAAACTCGCTCACTGTTTTTTTGCTGCAGCTTAATGTAAGATTTCATATGCTTGATTCAGTAAGCAATCCCGATCTTTATTCTTAGCAGTGACAGCCAATGTAAGCTGAAAATAGCAGTCACATGGCTGAAAAGAACATTTATTTTGGCAGACAACTCATGATTTACAGTGAAGTGAAATAAGCTGCATTGTGCTCTAGGACTAGGCTCACACTTTCCTGATGGAGTGCGTTGCGTTAACGCATTTTTTCACAAACTAATATGCGTTGCATGAGGCAGTCCATTCTAATGAATAAACTGGCAACCAATTAATTGTCCCAGAAATCAGACTTGTTTCTGGCAGTGCACCACATCGCATATTCGTGCCTTGCACTTAGCTGTAATGCATGTCCTTTGGCAAGGTGTGTTGGGGTGACAGAATAAATGGCACTGCATCACACCAATGTAAGTAGCATTCGTTGTGGTAGCACCTGTGACAGACTTAGGGCTGCAGATATTTATTATATCTGCAGCCCTAAGGAATTTGTGTGTGTTTTCTTGTTTAATATAGAGAGAGAGCATGTCACTATTTGACTTGATTTGAACCATCCGGACTTCCATCTTGTTTGGATACCATCTCTGCTAAACGTATTTTTGTGAAGGCAGCAGGCTGTCTGGAGCGGCCGTTGATTAGGTTGATGTGATCAAGCTCTCATCTAATTAAGGACATTCATTTAACCAAGTGTCTGTGCTTAAGGAATTCCAATGCAGGAACCCGGCTGTCTAGGGGTGGGACTTGTTTAATGTAACACTCTAAACTCTTAGTTTATACCTCACAGAATCATATATGTGTGCTTTTCTTCAATAAACCAGTTCATGTTTCCACTCCAAAGTCAGTGTTGTCTGATTCTTGGGGTAAGCCCATGCTATATTCACTTGCTTCTGGTTCCAGCACCCAGGGAACAGCTTTAAGACAGTATCAGGGAGTCCGCCACAGCACCCATTTCCGCAACACAATAGTGTGAACCGAGCCTTGGGGCCAATTTTAGATCTGTGCAGGTGCTTTTTTTTTTTTTCTTCGAAATATGCAGGTGTTTTGCATCATTGATGCATATTTTCATTGTGTTTTTGATTTTAGGATTTGGAGTGGAGAGGGTTAACAGCCGTTAATGGAGGCTTGTGAATATCTGTTGCCAGTAGATCAAAACTAATGTAATATTTTTTGATGCTTTGCTATCAACTTCTGTGGGCCTCCTAATGCACTAAAATGCAGAAAAAATTTGCATATTTGTCAAAATGCGCTGCCCTGCAGCACAGAGATAGGAACAGGTGCTATTTTTTTTTCTTATAGGGAACCGCAACAAATCGTTTTACCTTGTTGTAACACATCAGTGTTTATGGACCCTTAATCTTGCAAACTATACAATTTTAGTAATTGGTGCTTTACTGGTGGATTGAGGGCTAAGGTTTAACTCCACTTGATGCAATTTATTCTGCTGGGGTGGAGTTAATTTTTGATGCAGTACATGGATCACTATGTTGCGAAACACTGCTTTGCCCAAAAAGCTGCATGCATGATTTTTGGTCCATTGTGGTATGATATGCAGCCCATTTAATGAATGGGCTACCTTAACACACTTGACACAGACCTGAGCAGCGTAAATGGGTCTTCTATGACTCAGACTATGGTAGGAGGACTTGCACCTATGCAAGATGTCTTCACTTCACAAGAGATTTGCAAAGTTTTAAAGGGGTGCTCATATTTAGCTAGTAATCCTCCTATCTTCTCAGGATCTGTGTCCTCACTTCCACAGGCCATAGGTAAAGCTGTACTTGGTGTCACTAAATTTTTACCTTGCAGTGGGGTCCCCCACGCTGCAGGGGTATAATGCTTGTTCTGTCTAGGGGGATTGAAATAAACACAATGGGGGGAATTTATCAAAACTGGAGCAGAGAGAATCTGGAGCAGTTGCCCATGGCAACCAATTAGCATCCCTCTACAGTTTGCTCAGGTAGGATTTGAAAATGAGAGAGAGATGCTGATTGGCTGCAGTGCAAGTCTGCTCCAGTTTTGCTTGTGCTTTTCCCTGTTCTTTGGTGCTACCAGAATGAGAGCAAGCCCTTGGCATCCTCAAGAACAATATAGGGTTGCTGGCCCTGCATTGTACATGTCATCGGAGAGCTGTGACCGGTCATGCAATAAGGAGGATTGGCATCTAAAAAGACAGCCTGCGGCAGCAAGGCTTAGAGTAATTGGTTCACTTTTTACCTTACTCCCTAGACAAAATGTGCATTTAACCCTTGCAGAGTGTGTGTGTGTGTGTGGGGGGGGGGGGGGGGGGGGAGAG